>NW_011888813.1:2669220-2706393 GCF_000151845.1 Pteropus vampyrus
TTAGTTGTCTTTACTCTCTAATTAACCCTTCAGTCTCTAGATTTTGATCATTTTTGATGCTTTTGTCTAGAGTCCAAATGCCATGCACATACCAAAGTAATACAATTCCGATACCAGCTATTAAGTCCTAGGAAAATGACTTACGATCTCCTCTAAGAGAGTTTACAAAGGTGACTTCTTGCTAATCCATAACTTTTAAAAGAGATTAAAGAGCAGCGCCTGATTTTTAAAAGCTAAGTATGAGATGGGAATGGTTTTTGTCTTTAATTTAGTGTTTTGCTTTGTTTTTATTATTCTGTATCAGTAGGGGCTAATGAGTGGCAGGGAATATCTTTCTATTCTAAGCCTAGTTAAGGCTATAATTCATGATGAGTGATTATTCATATGCAGCAGGGACATAAACTGTTTCAGTTTTAGAAAGTTGAGGTGAAAGATGAGAGTGAAGGCAATCATCCTAGGTTTCCCATGGACTCATTTAAGAAATGTGAAATCCATTGGTGGAGTGGGGGCTGCAGTTCCACTATATCTTACCAGCAAGTCCAGCCTGCTCTTCTTACCAAATTTCTGTCCATCTCTCATTTGAATAATAATGGGAGAGTGTCAGATAACTAACTCTCTGGCCCTTTATTAGCTCTGCTCCTTATTACTTATAGAGTCAACCCCACCTCTCCCCCTCCTTTCCCCTAGTCTAGGTCTAAAAATGGAGATCAGAGAAGTGTCCATTCTTCTCTAGTTTTCTTGCCCTGTCCCAGCTCCCTCAGCCTTGACCTTCCCTTCTCCTCTCAGGAGCTATGTTGCTGCATCCCTTCCCTTGGATTTGACCGTTCTCTTTTCAGAATGAGGAAGAGGGCTAAAGAGAAGTGACAGGGACTCACATCTCCTTGTCTCCATTCCAGGATTCTTAAGGCTTTCACCACATAAGCTCCACAGGCAACTGCTGAGCACTTCCCCCCTCCCCACCCCGGCCTGCATGGGAAACCCTCACACAGGAAGGTGCTTCATTTACCCAATCCCACCTGTCCTTCCTGGATTTCCCGACTTCCTGGATGTGTCACTTCATGTTTGCTGCATTACAAACCATTCCAAAACTGTTATTTTATTGGCTCATATTTCCCTGCATCATGCAGGTATTTTTTTTTTCCTTCCAGGCTGGCTTAGATGGAGCTGGATGATCTCGATGGCCTCATTCACATGTCCGGGGCCTCAGCTGAGCTGGCTGAGCTGGCTGAGTAGGTTTGGGTGGCTAGAGTTTCTCTTCTCATGGTCTCTTATCTTCCAGGAGCTTAGACTGGCCTTCTTCATGTGGCAGTCTCAGGCTTCAACAGCACAAGAAGGCAAGCACCCCCATTTCATACAAGTACTGCTCAAACCTCTGTTTACATCTCATTTGCAATATGTCCTGTGCCAAATAAAGCAACTATCAGAGCCAACCCAGAATCAAGGGGTGGAAAAATAGACTCAGCCAATGATGGGAGGAGTGACAAAGTCCCATTGCAAGGGGGCATAGGTTTTGGAAGGGGAGTGTAGCTATTTTGTAATTTAACATTGGCAGAGAGCTTGGGAAAGGCTCTGGCTGCTATAATTCTTTTCCTTGATAATTTTCTCCCTCCTAATTCTAAATTCAGGCCTCAAACTGAAGTTGGAAACTAATGACTTTACCTGAAGAATTGTCCTTTATTTTCTTTAGGCTATGACATTTTAGAATTAGTCTTGGCTCTTTCTGCCATGTCACACTGGCACTTTTTTTCCCTTAAGCATTTTATTTTGCCTTAAATTAATTACTTTTTTAAAAAATAAGTGTCCATTTAAATTTTTTGATTTTTTTTTTTAATATTCCCTCTTGATGCTTTCAAAGACTTTATCTGCCTTTGTTTTGAGTATTTATGATTTACCAAGGTGTTTATAAAATGTGTTTTATTTGTATAGGTTATGTTCTCCCTTGTATTTCTTTTTTTTTAAAAAAAAAAAGACAAAGACAGTGATATTATAAAAACAGGCCATGCTGGTCTATGCTTTCCTCTAGACATTTTCTCTGAGCTCATTGTTTGTCATTTTTCTTTGTTTGTAGCCAGATTTGAGGCCATGCTGCAGTTCTCACAAACAAATCAATTTAAATTAATTTGCCAAGTAGAGTTAACGAGGCATTGTATGAATTCAGGATCTACTACAATGGCTGCGTTCCCCGAGGTGGTTTCTTCACTGGGAACATTTTGATTCTTGTACCACATTGCAGCAGTGGACACCTGACCTTTGAATTTTGCACTAAATGATGCATGGCTGCCAACTGGTTCATTTTTTTTGAAAAGCCTTGGAAATACCACATAACCAAACGAGTAGGAGTATAGACAATTCTTTCACTAATACCTTTGTGGGAGAAGAGTGTTCTTCAAGATTTGCATTCTCTGATGCTTGCCTATTTCTAATGTTCTACATGGAAGTTCAAGAAACGTCAAAACGAGGAAAATATATTTCGTAGATAATCTCTGAGGTCTCCTCAACCTTACAATTGTAGACTCCTCTCAAAATATAAACCATAAGTTCCATTGAAGTCTACTCCCATAAGCTGCTTTTTAATTATAAAATGCAAAAAGCAGTTGCCAAAGAGGGTCCTCAGTAGTTCTCCGGACTCCCACACATGCCGCCCCTGCAACCCCCACGCACTGTCATCTGTTATTAATAGGTTCTCTAGCAAGGAGAATTTCGTTCAGGCTGTGATGCTTGATTCAAAAAAAATAAATAGGAAAATTCAGTCCTCCTAAAAGGGGAGGACACAGTAATCGAGTTATTCAAAGGAGCACAAATCTGGGTCTGAGGTAAATAACTTCCCAGGATGCTTAAGGAATCTGAACCACGCCCTTGTTAACCTTCACTCAGAAATGATAATAGGAGTCAGTCAGAATAGAAAACTAGTTTGGGAAAAGTGTCCTGTATTGTATAAAAACATGGATCTCTTAAACTTGGGACTGATATATACAAATTTTCAAGTGTTTCATTTGACAGATAAGTTGGAATACGTTTAACCATATTTAACAAAGGTTCTGGTGATGGCTAAGGATTAACATGGGTTTATCAGTACTAGTCTTACCAAGCTAGTCTAAACTCCCTTTGGATAGCAATAGCACGGATGAAGAGGAGACGAAAGTTATAGCGTCCTTTTATTTTCTGAGAAGAGTATAATATAAAGAGAGCTATGACAAACATCTTAAGGAGGTCTGCCTCTGGTTCAAATGAAACACAGTTAAAGTTAATTATTCTGTATCTATTACTGTGTAACAAGTTACCTCAAACCTGAGTGGCTTAAAACAACAAACATTTATTATCTCACAGTTTCTTTAGATCAGGATATGGTAGCAGTTTAGTCGAGCGATTCTATATCAAGGTGTCTTATGAGTCGAAGTCAAGATATCGAGTAGGAGCTATAGTCATTTCAAGGCTTATCTAAGCCTAGGGCATCTCATAGCCTCAGTTCCTTGACATGTAGGTCTTTCCACAGGGCCTCTTAAGTGTCCTTATGATATAATACTAGCTTCCCCAGTGAGTAGGGAGGTAGGGGTGGGGGGTGGGGTGAGTCACAGTGCCTTTTCTGATCTAGTCTCTAAAAACACACACTGTAATTTCCACTATATCCTATTTTTTAGAATTGAGTTACTAAGTCCAGCCTACATTCAAGGTTGGAGAATCAAGCTCCACCTTTTACACAAAAGAGTTTCAAAGAATTTGTTGATTTTTAAAGCCTCCACATTATCCTTGTATTCTCTAAATTTTTCAGGGTCTAGAATGAAAGCACAAAAAATATGCTTATCACATTGGCAGATGACATAAAGCTAAGAACAGTATCTCCTACAAGAAAGAAAAGACCTAGAGTTAAACACTATTTTATCAGATTGGAATGCTGTTATAAAACAGTAATGAATTTAATGAGATATAATTAAAGACCTGCTTTGAAGTACATAAAATTTTTTACATGAATGTAAGATGGCCCAAACTTTCTGGGAAGCAATTTAATTGGAAACTATCTTGGGTTTTGGTTGCAAACAAGCTTTAGATGTGACTGTACTGTGATGTGGTTGTTTAGACAACCGTTGCAAACCAGTATATTAACCAAGTCAAGGGTGAGTGGTACGGGGCACAATTAATATTATTTTTAGATCCCTTGGGATAATATATTCATTTATAAGCACAAGGTTAAAGGTCGGTTTAGAGGACCTATAATTTATAACCACCAGAGATTCCATAAGATCCACACAGAAGGCATACTATAACACAAATTTATTATGCCATCCGAGATGCTGATATTGGTGTGACCTTACTGTTGATGAGGATGAGAACATTCCTATTTGTTACCCATTGGAATTGTCCTCTTGAACCTCCTACCCGTCCTCTTTGCCTTGTAGGGACACCACACATACATGTCAGAATGAACAAATTTTTTTTTTACTAAATATTCTAGCAGTCTAGCTATAAATTCACTGAGCTTGATATCCTCTGTGTGAGAATAATGAAAGGAAATGGGAATGGGGAGTGGGAGAGGAAGGTAGCTAGAGAGAAATGAAAGACCAAAGAGAAACAGGGAGATCACACCAAGGACGAACACGTAAGAATGCATGGATCACAGTGAAGAGTAAGCCCCCAAATAACACTGTGGCTTTTACAACAAGGGGGAAATAAATGATAAAGCAAAGAATACCTAGGGGAATCGGGAAGGGATCATATGTCAAATGACTGAAGACTGAACATTAAGGCTTTATGTTGAAAAGGAATTCGAAAAGATTTGACACTAAAATTGTGTAGTGAAGTAATTTTTGTTAAGTTAGCTTTCTTTTTCGTTTAATCTTTATGAATCAGGTACTGTATAATAATAATAGTAATAAATCCTACGTCGAGCACTTATTTTGTGCCACACACTATGCTAACTGCTTTGCATACATTTAATCCGCAGTTAATTCTCACAACCCTAAGATGAAGTTATTATTATAGTGCTCGTTTTATATATGAAGAAACTGAAGCTTAAAGACGTACCAAGGCATATATTTAACATGTTTGGAACTAGATAAAAATCTAGACATTGAAACTGACTTAGGCTAGCTTCAGGGCATATATTGGAATAATTATAGAAGGGAAAAAGTGACATTTGAGGAAGAAAAGCAAATTATATATTCTATGTATAGTCAGTTTATGTTTTGCTAATTTATAGCATGTCATTTTTGAAAGTAGCTCTTAAATAAAGAAGAGATGCTGGATAGACCTATAATACTGAGGGAAGTTCCATTAAATATTACTTGGAAATATTCTCTTAAACTATGAAAGCAAATAAAGATATTTTAGTTATCTGGACCTTGTGTTTTCATTCTAGGAGTGAAAGTATCCTTGATGGATGACAATAAGCAAAAAGAAACTCCAGGAGCAATGAGCTTCAGGAGAGAGTTAAGATGGCTTCAAAATACAGGGAAAGGAAAGGGATTGGTGACATATGTTCTAACTGTTGCATCAGGGTTCATGGTCTTTAGTATAATAACACTTCAACAGAAATGGCACTTTGATTTAGATTTGGGATATGAAAGAGAAGTTTAATGTTGAGGTGTTTGCACTCAAACTCACCTCAGCCTGTCTTGACAAAAGTCAAGGAATAGAGACGTGATCACTTGGAAAGCTACACCAGGGCTACATCTCTAGCGTGGCCACCATTCCTATCCCCTAGCCTATGATGACTGAATGTATATAGGCATATCAGTGAGAGAATAGAGGCAGAGTTCAATGGAAACATCAAGGCTGGAAGAGTTCTAGAGGGTTCTCCAGGCTGGGATTCTCCCCGCCCCTTCCACTCATAGATAAATATTCCCTTTCACTATTTATTGGAAGAAAGATCATCCATTTTGGAGTCTTAGACGTGTGTTAGAGAAAGATGCTGAGAATTAAATCACAGACTCCCCATTCCCAGCCTCTTGCTGCTTCCCATGAGCTAAGTCCTTGCCTGGATTATAACATTTAATTTGCATAAAATCTGGCAATATAGATAGTATCTTCATCTTTTTTTTTTTTGAAAAGCTTAAAAAACTGAAGCATCTAGATTAAGTATATTGTCCAAGTTCACAGAACTGGTAAATGTCTGAGATAAAATTGCATCCAAAGTCTGTCTGACTTAGCCATTGTTTTTTTTTTCACTCATTTTGGAGCCATCTTTGCTTGAACAGCTCAGCTCCTGTAGCCTAGAGATGGTGGATTGGTATTACGACTTTGATGTAGGAAGGAAATGATAATATGTCTGTTCACATTTACTTTCTATTTTTGAGCATATGCAGAAGACATGAGGCACTCAGCTTCATCAGCCAAGTCAGGTATGCTGCGATGAGCCACACTGCTTTCCAGGGGCAAACATCTCATCTCTCGGAAAGGTGGTTCTCCCTGCTTCATGGAACCACTTAAGTGAGTCTGAAGTAGCTCCCTTACTTAATAATGCCCTGTGCTCTGGGCTTATTAATTTACTTCCCCCAGCCAATCAGTTTTCTGCTTCAAGAGATTAATTTCTTTACCTCGGCGCAGTAAAGGATCAAGACTCACAACATATAAATGGTCCTTTTCTCATCAGCCCCAAAGGTGTGTTGTGAGGATTAATGAAATGATGCTTATAATTGCATTTTGAGTTCCTTGGTAAAGGCACTTAATACATATAAGATATTAGTTCTTGGTTGAGGTCCATCCATCACTTACAAGTTGCCAAACATGCTAGATACCCTTTGGTTAGTACAATAGCCCCCTTTCTGACGCTGAGAGAGTTCATCTGGGTCAACACCAGGAAAAAGACCAGAGCTGAGCTCAGAGAATTTCCCCAGTTCCTTTTCTTTAGTGTCTTATATTGGCTTTGAAACCCACAAAGTGTTCTTTGGGGAGAGAGACATTATAAGAACCTCCAAAAATCCCTACTACTTGAGCCGACCCACATCGATTTTCTTTTGCCTCTGGCTCTAATACATAATATTTATTCTTTGACTGTTCATTAGACCCATAGTCTCATTTTTTAGTGTCAACACAACAATAAAGAAAACTTTTCCTTCCTTTATTCCAAGATTCAAAACAAAATGCAAAAGTACCTCTGGCATTAATTTTGTACAGATGAATGTTGTTACACTGTTCCTATTAGCATGCCCACGTGCTTGACAATATTTCAGATGGTATTAATGGTCTACCTGCAAGAAAGCATTTTCTGCCAGCCTGGTGCAAATTGCTAGAACCTTTAAGCCACTCTTCCTCAACTTAGCAGTAGTATATCATCATTAACTGTGGCTGGACCAAGAAATTACATTTGTCAATGTCTGAATTGCTCTTTTACTTTCAATGGGTTTAGAAGCCCACTTTGTTTTGGAAATGGGATTAGCTGAGTATATTTCAGAAGATACAGATATACAAAAAGCAACACGTAGATGATTTAAGGATATTTAGAATATTTCATTTTCTGTGGATCTCTGGATGATAACCTTTGTGGAACCAAATGGAATGTGGTCACCTTTTGAATGGAGTCCTGATAAAGCTCTGAGAGGGTGGCAGCACATCATGGAAACAGTGTACATTTTTTATATCATTGGGAAAGAGTGAATCATATTAATGATACTAGTTTAAATAAATCGAATGTTTTTCAATTCCCAGGTTCTCTATGTGCTCTACCTCTTATTATCCTATGCCTAGTCCTATGGTGAATTGGGAAATGGGGAAACTGAGGCTAAGTGACTTGTACAAAGTCACACAGCTAGTACATGATAAAGTTAGAACTCAAAGCCAAGTTTGTCTATAAAGCCCATGGTCTTAACTCCTATGCTGTATTGATTATGGCTTTAAGAAAATTAGCATAATGTCTAATGAATAGGAACTATGTTTGGACAAATAGAATGTAAAAGTGGCATTATAAAAGTTATCTTCTGTGCTATACAAGAGTTTTCTTTTAGTTCTTCAGTTTAAAGAATTTTACTCCTTTGAGACTGCCAACAAATTTCAAATTTACTCTTTGGGACTATCAAGAGGGACTGATGTTTGGTGACCTATTCAAGGATCAACTCAATTTCTTCATCTTATCTTCCTCTGTTTTCTGTTCCTTTTACCTCAAATAGATTCACCCAAGTGTAGGAAACATGAAGTATTTCTGCATAAATGTTGGCTCTATGTGTATGAACCAGTTGGGTCTTAATAATTTCTCCTCAGTAGCCTGCTCTTCACAATATTATAATTCAACAGTGCATGTTTTGTGTGTCTCCAGGAGTTGAAATACTTGATAATGGAACCAGTAGTACAAATGCAAATAACCATAGGGGGGCAATGATATAAAAATCTCAATATCTAACCAAAATTGGAAGAGGATACACTCGCGCGCACGCGCACACACACACACACACACACACACACACACACACACACACACATGCAAATCTATACATTTATTTTAAGTAGAATAAAATGTGACTGATATTTTTTTTCTAAAATTCAGTTCCATATAGGTGAGTTTAAGATCCACGTAAATAATGTAAGCACTATCTATTTGAATATCTCTTTGTGCAACTTATAGATTTCTCAGTGTGGTTGAGAACTGAACTCATTACATTTTTTGGTCTAATTAGTAATGCACATAGGCCTCTTCTTAATGGTATTATGGCTTTACTATCCATAAAGCCAATCTTTCTTGAAGATAGCATCACTTCCTATTGAAGAATTTATTTCAATCTTTGTTTAAATTTTCGTACTCATTGCGCTATGAAATGTACAAGTGAATGTTATTAAGGATTTAATATGAACGTATATGAATTTGATGAGGCTTGTTCAGCTTTCAGAGTCGTCCCTATGTATGAATTCTTATATTAAGAAGCTTGTTTGTTCTTCAATCAGTTTAGCAAATGGGGCTCGGGGCAAATGAACTCATTCTTATGCACATGTTTCTAAAACAGTTCTCTCTAATGTTTGAGATAAATTAAAATAAAAACCAACAAGAACATGAAAAGAGACTAAGAACAATGTTAATGTGGCAATTTAAACCAATTTGGTTTTCCAAATGACCTTCCATCATTCATAGCTTTTAACAGTATGCAAGATCACTATCCTTACTGCCAGATACTATCAATCTGCTGTGAAAACTTAAAACTTTTTTCTAAATGTCTTTAAAGCTGAGGTGGAGAAGAATGATTCTCTCTTTCACTTTTTGAAGGGTGTATGGTTGAATCGTGGCTATGCTGTCCTCCCAACATGTCACTTATTGATTGTCCAACATAGTTTTTTCTTTTTCTAGCCTGTACCATGTTCCAAAATAATTTTCTCTGGGTCTTTATGTTTGAAAGAGCATCAAAGGGGTGGAGGAGATGCTTAGGAGGGCCAAGCACCCTATGTATTTAGAGGAAGTAGATCACTGCAGTTATTTAATTAATTCAATGCATATAAAACCCTGGAAATTTGGAACTTTTGATTTTGCCCTGTTTGTTACTAAGAATATTTAGCTTTACATTTGCTACTGACTTCACTAATTCATTGTGCAGTGAGCAGAATGAAGCTTATTACTATCTTTAATGTTGTAGTCTATAATGACAGTTACAGAAAACCCAAAGTAATAAAATATATTCAAGGTGAATCTGTCACGACCCATTTGCCATTTCTCAGTATACTCTTGTGTCAGGACTAAAACTTGAGAGGGATCAAAGCTTATGAAGACGGATGACATCCCTTGGAATTTCTGTCTGCTATAGAATAGGATTAAGAGTTATAGATATAGGTTCTTTTCAGAAAAGTGTATGTTCCTTTTCTATGAAGAGAATTTACCTAACTTTATTTTGGATGAATAGACTTCTGAGTACCTAGATCCACCTGGGAGGATCATAATGATCTCTCCCCAGTAGCTATATTAACAGGTATTACTAACTTCTTGAGCTATGGCCTTGTTGAAGCACCAAGAAGTTAAGTCGCCTTTCCATTTTTTTCTCATTGCCTGCATGCTTCTTTTATTTTCTGTGAGAAATAATACTTTGAGGAAAACTTGATACACTCTAATCCAAAATCATTAATTGTTCTCTCTGTTCATTGTACTTTGCCCATTGATATGTCAATATATTATGCTTTGTGCCAGCTGTACAGGGTCCTGTAATGTAGGCTGAAAACAAACCCATAGTTGCCCCTTTCATGACTTGTTGTTGCTGTTGTTGTTGTTGTTTTATTCTTGGTTAATGAGTATGATGAGTCAGCTTCTTAGAATAATTTGTTCGTAGGAGAAATGAATGGGGACTCTTGCAGGCATCTCGCAACATTGCCACTCTTTCCCCATGCTAACCCTCATGGAAGGCAGGCACCAGGTTAGTCACATGTGGAATCTGCCAATAACTCCTAGATGGAAGTGGCGCTAAGATTGAAATGTCAAGCTTCTGTTCGCTTGACCTGATGATATATTCAATTCCAACATTCTTTCTGGCTTTTAGCCTTTTTTTTTTTTTTTTGTAAATCATTTCCAAGCCACTTGTTTTGAGACTTTGATTAATTTTTAATGTTGGTAATTTGGAATGGGATCCTCTAAGTTCTAATATAAAGCTATGAGTCAAAGTAGTGAATTAGAATTCACTAGTTTCTCCTTGATCACTGTCAGGTTAATTGAGATAGAATGGTTCCCAAAGCATGGTTTTATAATAATAAAAGCGTATACATTAGGGGTATATCTCCACAACACTACTCTCCATGTCTGTCCTAATTAGCGAAATCATCCAGGGGTAGAAATAGTTACAAAATGAAGAAGGGGGCATACCAGCACTTAAAAACATTATATTTGAGGTTTGACACTAATTAGATATTTCATGCTTGGGAGAAGTATCTCTAACAGGCTTTATGAATGGATGCTTATTCAGGAAGGATCTCTCATAGGAAGGTAAGAGAGAGAGAGAGAGACTAGGTAAATATGTAAAGAATGCATCTATTAGTAAGTAATAAAGTGTAGGTGTTCAAACATCTGCAGATGCTATATCATAGTATTTATAGCTGCTTTTCTTTACAGATATGTACTTTGGGGGGCCCTTTTTTTTAATGTGAAACAAATATAGACAAAGGGATAAAAATATAAAGAGTCATCTGTAATACTCTATGTATTTAACATAGGTGATGAGATAACAGGACCTCCTTTATGGAATAAGTAGTCTCACCTGTCCATCAAGACTTAAATTGTCTTCTTGGCTTCCCTCTGCCAAAGAAAGAGCAGCTACAAACACTTAAGAGTAGAATAAGGAAGTACGTGGGCCACGCTTTCTGGTAGGATACAGCTGAGTGAGAATGGAGCATGAATGACCGAGACACTGAGGGTCCCCTACCGTATTCTTAAGCTTATCTGGCAAGCTAATTACTCACAGGTCAAAGAGATCTGTGTGCCTCCATTGGCCCAATTAAGGTAAGGTTGGAATAAGAGATGAAGAGCGAAGGTAAACCCATTCTATGAAAGGCCAGACTTCTTCCTGATTCCTATCCCATGCCACATTTCCAAAACCTGATGGAGCACGGCATAGCTAACACTAACCTGTCAACCAAGGACAGAGTGACTTCGACTCCACCTCTACTAAAGATAAATTGATATCTATCTCTAAAAACTTCATAAAACAAACCAAAAACCTAGGATGTTTTTTAATGACTTATTGACTTTTCAGATTGTTCTTTAAGCTGTTTTTTAAACTTTAAAGGCAACACTGATAATGAACGCTTCCAAATGGTAAAACAGAAAATCCCCTTCAAATATAACCGGCCCGTAGAGGAGTGGCTGCAGGAAAAAGGTAACCGTCGTTAAAACTTTTATTTTAAATTCATTTGATTCTAAACCCTCATTTTTAAAGCCTGCAAATAAATGTTCCTTAAATGATAATCGCCTGCTGCATAAATGACTGTTTTAATTTTCATTATAATTTGTGTCAGCTTCCACCTGCCATATGTTGATAAATCATGCTATAATACATTGCCATTAAAATACAGTTAAAGGGACTAACATCTAGCTTGCTATCAGTGTGACAACCACAAACAAGAAATTCCAGGAACCTCTAAAGAAGAAATGTATTATGGCAATTTAACCACTGCATGACATTATTTGTTAATTTGTTCTAAATTACCTCTTCTACCAAAGCTTTCTAAAGAAATTTCAAAAGTACTTTTTAAACTTACATTTTGAGGCTGTTTTGGCTTTACTATCTGTAGCATGGTTAATAACAACAACAAAAAATCATAGATAGATTCTTGTTAACTAAAACTGCTTAAAACAAATGTTATAAGGGGAGCCATGTTTAACATTTGTTTATAAACAAGGAAAAGAAAAAAGAGAAAAATGAGTTTTGCCTTTTAGATTCAGACCTCCAGAGGCAAAAGTATTTCATAAGAGGTTAATTGTGTTCTAGTTGCTGGCTGAAACTAAAATGAAAGCAAACTTATTTTACATTTTGGTTGTGTGATATCTTTACTTATTTGATATTTATGCAGCAAAAGTATACATGGGCAGGGCAGTGAGTTGGAAAAGGAAAGGCTCATGAAAGGCAAAACAGCAGTTTGTGATTTGCTGAAGAAAATAACCACTCTGTTAATAAAAGAGGGCAGCGGTTACACCTGACGTTAGAATTTTCTGTGTGGCTTCTATTTGTTGGGATGTAAACTATTGTCTTTCAATGGAGAAAGGTTTCTATCTTTAAGAAGCTATTTTTTCTTCCGTTCTTTCCTGAGCGAGCCAGTATAAGCTTTTTTTATCTCAAGACCTGATGTGAGTTTTTAAAATATGTAATATGTAGAGACTTGATTTGGTTATATATAAAAAGTCATTGGGTGTATTAGTATACAGCCTAAAAAAACAAACAAACAAACAACAACAACAACAAAAACCAAAGAACTGCTACAGTTTTAAGTTGGGTAAAAACATTCAACCTTTAAACACGGAAAATCCTGAGTCTTAACTGTTTGCCCTGTTTTTAACGTATGTGGTCTAATTAAAAATAAATTAAGAATAACTCTAAAAAGCAAATAATTTCATCTAGTAATCATCAGCTCATAAAGTCCCTTTAACATTAAATATGATGATTGCCTCACTTTTTAAAAAGGAAATGAAAACTAGATGCATGTCTGAGTCTCATGTGCCTGAGAGAACTTTTTTGTTTCTTTCAATTTTATGTTAATAATATTTTATTTTACTCCATTGCCTTTTGAAGTCTAAGTTTAATAGCATGCCAGGCGTTTTCATTTGTATAAACCATTATGAAGTTATTAGTAGGCTTTTAGTTTTTCTTACAATAGCATTGTTATCAGTTGGCTTTCATATAGAAGGACGTTTTTAAACACACAACAGATTGAGGGGTTGGGACTGGGGCAGGGGTGGGATGGTTCAGGTGGGCTGGAGGGAGGCATTCTAGTTTCTTAATCAAATATGTATGTATTTATATATGCACGTAATAATGAAAAGAATTATTTGCAGTCTGAGAGTTTTTCTCCTCTACATTATTTTAACTGAAATTACTTTTTTGGTAATTTGAGTGAGTAACATCTATTCATTCTATTGCTTTACCCCTTCCTCTGTCTAGCTAACTTTCCCTTCAAAAGGAATAGATCGCATATACCAAAAGACCTTGTAAAGACAATGAGTCAAAAAGGGTAAAGACGGAAGGATGATTAGGCAGATGTATTAGGAAGTACTTGAAATACTGTTTAGAGCGATTTCTGTCATTGGGTAGAGGTCTGGGGCACAGCATTCCCCGGTCTGTTTTCTGGCTTACTATTGACTGACTTTCTGACCTTAAACAATCCACTTAACCTTTTTATATCTCAGATTTCCCATCTGAGGAGAGGAGAAATAATACTGCCTATTCCCCAAGGGTGTTCTGAGGTTTAATTAATTAGTCTTTGTGCAACACTGACTGGAGACGTGCAAAGATTTCATTTAAGCAGTATGTGAACTTGATGTCCAAACGAGGTAACAATTAATAACTTCCAAAAGGATGGGCACCTAAAACAAAGCAGAAAGCAATCTGCTACAAAATCCCATACTGGCATTTTTTGTAATTTGAGTGAATAACATCTATGGCTTTACCCCTTCCTCTGTCTAGCTAACTTTCCCTTCAAAAGGAATAGATCGCAAATTTTGTGTTATTGATGATAGAACAATTCTCAGATTGGAAAATAGATGTAGATAACATGATGACTTTATCTAAAAATCAGGATTGATCATAACCAGTGACAATAATGAGATCCAGCATTGATCTTGAGAAATCTTGGGCAAATGATAAAACTTTCTTGCCAATCCTTATATCCTTCAAAGGGAGAGGGTAGTGATGGCTGTTTCTTGCTTGTTCACTTACTCCTCTTAGCAGAGAGAGATAAATCAATCAAAAGAAGACATAGCAGGAGACTGAGAGTATCTTATTACTTTAGTGATTGCCAGCTTTACTATCAACCACATAATACAAGGTACAGAGGGCTAGAAAAGAGTCTTAACACAAAAGCGGATCTAGCCAGAAATGGACCATGAAACAGAGAAGCCACCAAAATTCCAATCCTTCCTGTGGCATCATGGAAAATTGAAACATAGACAATCTTCTTTTCTGTCTCACCCTCCCCCACCCCCCTGTGTCTTGTTCTCAAGCGATTAGTCAGATTTCTCTGGGAAAGCAGAGATAGCCGGAAGTGGAGCAGTGGCTTAATCTTGTAGCCCAGGAAACGTCTTCCCTGTCTCCATGCTTGGGTCAGTCTTGAACAAACAAGGCCACTTTACGGAGTGAACTGTGGCAGCGGAAATGAAAGAACTCCGTTATTTCTGGCCAGTGTAATTCAGCTTTGCGTTTCAATTCTCTCTGACTCTTTATTTTTAAGCATTGGCAGAATAATATCACCAGGAAAATAGATGAGGACCATTTTAGATGTGAAGTGCTTTCAGGAGTATTGGAAATATATAATGTTCTACTTATAATCAGTTAGAACCATTAACTGATCATCAATACTGGATCATATTCAAAAACGGAGATGAGTAAATATTACGGTTGGCCAACAGTTGCGTGAATGGAAGGGATAGCTTGGGGCTCTTTGATGTAAGATACTGAATTTTAGTCTCAGAGATCTCCTACTAGGTAGCTTCTTACTTATATTAAGCTGTCGCAAATGCCTATGTAAGGTTGAGGGAATATTTATTCTCTCCTTCCATCATGGCATTTCTGTTGTAGTAAGCTTAGGGCTCTCAGAAAATGCTATTGTCATAAAACAAGCAGTAAAAAAGTATGAGCTCCAGATCTTTACCCAGTGTTATTGTGCTTTGAACTTTTGCCACATGTTGTATGAGAAATGAGAGGCCAAAGGACAAGCAATGATGCATATGCACAGGCACTGAAGGAATTGGTGGGAAAATAATGGAAATCTATTAGATCTATTTTGATTGTACCCTTAGGATCTGGGAAATTCCATTATCATTAAGGCCAGCAGATTTCATTTCCATGCTCCAGATATTTTTATAGAATGAAGATCCTTTTCATTATAACAAAATTACCTGGCCAATTCCCCCATACTGCAGTGTTTGAAGCTTCTAAAGGCATATTATTTATGAATCATACCTGGCTGATAAGCCCTTAAGAATTGTCCAAGAAGCAGAGTTGACTTTTGTATAGAAAGTTCCCTCTGAGTAGATATGTTTTCCTTTCTCTGCCTCTTTCATTTCATCCATTATTATACATTGAGAAAATATTTCACACTGTACACCAAAAATTCAAGGATAGCTAATCATTGTATAGACTTAAAGACCATATAATAGTAGTAGAGATTAACAGCCTAAACATCACAGTTTGCCTCTATTCATATTAGAGATTGTGAAGCAAAAACCCCAGTCTTTTAAAAATATATTCCCTTTTATTAAGCAGGCAAGAATAATAACAGAACATTGTTTCCAGTCATTTATAGCTAAAATAATTCAAGTGATTGTTTTAAAAATGAGTGAAACATTGTTTAATCATTGACTAAAGTGAAGAAAAATTCAAAAGGTATATATTTAATTCCATTGATACGTTTTTCCTTCTTGTCCATAAGGAAAAGCAGAGGGAAATAATCTGAAGAGATAATAGCACAGAATGTTTTAAAACCTTTCAGAGTTTTCTGGGAAAGATCTAGAAGTAGTCGGAAGAAGATAAGTTGCATTATACTATTCTAAATTCTGTTCTACCATGATTTCGTTCTGAGATATTTATCCACAGAAGCATAAATGGTTTCCCACATGGGGACTCCAAATAAGCTGAGCTACTGATATTCTCCAACCCATTAACATACCTCTGTAGCATTTTAAAGAGTTTTATGTGTTTCTTTTTCATTAATACCCATCCCCCCTTTTAAAATGTATTGATTTAGAATGACATCTTTTTTCTCCTCCCCACCCCCATCAATGCCCACTTATTTTCTGTATTTTAGGAAGACATTTAGTTCTTTGATCATAATCCCCTCACCTCAACATTAATAGAGATAAGAAATGATTTGTCATGATGTTTATTAAAAAAAACAAGTCTAGATAGAATATTAGGCAATATGAAGGTTCCTAGGAAATGAGATGTTTGGTGACCTAAATGTTCATTTCTATCAGCATGCAATGAATCCAAGTCTTAATTGCAATTTAATTTAATTTAATTTCAGCTAATTTAACTTAATTATCAGACCTAGTTTTTAATTCACTTTTCTGAGTTACCTCACAAAGTCTTTGCTAGATATAATTCTTTTAGTTGTTATGTTACTTTGTAGGTTAAAAAAATCGGTGCAATTGGCACTTATGATTTATTATTATCATCACTTGATTTGGGGTTTCTTTCAGTTGTCCACAACTGCATACCCAAGAAGGTTACAATACTCTTCATCATCGAACTGAGGTTCTCCTTCCTCACAATAAGGAAATAGATTTGATTATTCAGGTTACCTGGGATATTCAGCTAGACGGTGGAAGAGATAAACATAGTGAAATGTTACTTGCTAATATTTGCATTGGACTTTTATTTAATTCTGTCCCTTTCATTTACTCACGGAAGCCTGTTTTTATGCCTGGTCCATTCAGACCAAGCAAGGCAAAAAGAGAAAATATATGGGAATAATGATGTTTCCTCCACCCAACCCACTAGGCCGGCAGTTAACCATCTTCAACACCCAGGCTCAAATAGCCATCGGCGGAAAAGACAAAGGACGCCTCTTCCAAGGCCAGCTCTCTGGGCTCTATTATGATGGTTTGAAAGTACTGAACATGGCAGCTGAGAACAACCCCAATATTAAAATCAATGGAAGTGTCCGACTGGTGGGAGAAGTCCCATCAATCTTGGGAACAACACAGACAACCGCCATGCCACCGGAAATGTCTACAACTGTCATGGAAACCACCACTACAATGGCTACGACCACAACCCGCAAAAATCGCTCAACAGCCAGCATTCAGGTAAGTCTTTCTCCAACTATTAATTGATTCTGCTTTTTTGTCTTTGAGACATCGCTATCACGGTCAGTATAGCTATGTAGCTAGAGAGTCTGAATTAGAATGTTTATAGGAAGAATACCTACAGATCCTCATAGTAATGAGACTCAGGAATAAAGAAAGACAAAGTCATTCCTAAAGAAGTTGTTTAAGTCTTGTGTGCACTCATGGCTTATTACTCGTATCATATTTACCACTGAAATGGTAAAGCTGTTGTTCAAAATGAGCAATGGTTAACACTTTAAGTATAAAATATTCTCTCTTCTTATTTTATTATATTTCTTTTCTTTTCAAAAAGAGAAAAGGGGAAAATAAAAATTCGTTATCACAGGAAAGACTATATCCTAGTACAGTTCCAGTCACATCCTCCTGATGGCTTTACTGGAACATGATTTGTTCATTTTTGAAGCCAGTGGGTATCATTAAATCAAGAGCAATTGAAGCTAGAGGTTCATCTGATCTTTATAAAATGCAGTCTCTGTGTTTGATATTAAGTGTTGATTAATTACATGTTACTTTTTGTCCATATTGTTTCCTTTATATTTGACCAAGATCCTAATTACATTAGAAAATGTGAAGGTCTGGGTTTAGCTATGTAGGAAGTTCTTATTTTGTGGTAACATTTTTGTTTTTTTGTTTTTCACTTAAAAGTAATTATACTGAAGCTAAAATTTAATGCTTTGCTAACTCCCTTGGCATTTCATAAATCTAGTTAGTAGGGGGTAGAAGGTTAATCGAATTATTAGCCTTAAATGCTCTGGCATAAAATAAGACATTCCGATTGCTTGTGGGGAAATTACCCCTAGGCTAGTTAGTGTTGGTAGAAAATTCAGTAGATCGGTACTGCTCCTTTCTGTTTCTTAGTTTTAAGAAAATATCCTGGGGCTCAATTGAGTCTTTGACATCACCCTTCTATTAACTTCAGTAGGCATTGTAAACTTAAAGTCAGTCAATAATCAATTAACTCCCCTATGTGTTCTCATTCTTCTGAATTAAGTTTACTTAAGTTAGGTAGAGTTTAAAAGTGTTGTCTTCCTTTTTCCATTTCTTTGAGCCAAAATGTCCAGATAGCTCCTTCCATGACTCCCAAGGAGTGATTCGAAGCTGTATACACTGATGATGTTGTCGGGCCAATCCATGTGTTTTTGAAAGGCGACAGGGACCTGGTTAGCACAGCAGTCTCACAGCCCCGTGTGCTGTTCCATGCATACCTACGCCCATGCTCAAAAAAAAAAAAAAAAAAAGCTTTCTCTCTGATATTAAAGCTATAACTCCTGACACTTCACTCTACTCACTGAAAAGAAGATAAAAGGCAATATATATTTCTATTATGACTCTCTATAGCTCAAGAGCGGATCTGTTTATTGTTAGTGAAAAGATAGTTCTGTCTGCACAGGCCTTGGCAGACTCGTTTTGTTTCTGTCAGAATACCTTCCACTAACTCTGTGGGAAGCAGAGTCGCAAATGGCTTTTTCTTCATAGCAGTGGCTGGTCCTGTAGTCTTTTTTCAAGGCCAAATTTTTACCGACCTCAGGAGTATTTAATGTTACATGGGGACTCACGGACTAAGCCATGGTATTTAGTGGTTTTTGGCTTTCCCTCCTATAGCAAATTTATAAATGGGAGCAGATTGGGTGAGCCTTTCCACAAACCGAGAGAGCCACAGCTTCTGGTGAAGTATAGAGCAAATCTTGCCAGCGATTATGATCCTAAATATCAGAGAACCTGTTCTCATTTTAGCGGATGTGGCTGGCTGGAGGATGCCCTCTAACAGCCTCCTGTCTGGCATGTGTTTGTTTTCTTCTGAGTCCAGTAATAACTGGATTACATCTACATGTCTCTCCTTTTGTTTATATCAAGGCTATAAAAATGAGTTATAAATCTGTTGACGCTCTTTGTTTTTAAGGGTGTGTAAATACATATTCTTGGAGGAAAGCCAACAGGCTAGCAGAATTGGATTAGACTGAGATGAGGTATAAGAAAAGCCCCATGTTCTTTTTAAAGATTAGCTGGAAGAAATAACTTTATGCCAATGGTTTGGGGCATTTTATTCTTACCAGCTAGCCATAAGAACTCTGTCCTGGGCTCCGTGAAAACTCATAGCCTATCTTGTCTGCAAGCCTATTCTGATCTCAAGTACATTCTACAGACCACATCAAGCATGGGTTAGGACTAGGGATCCAACAACCCTTGGATTCTCACAATTCCCACACTCCAAATACTTTGGATGAAGAAGGTCAGTCTCAGAATCTCTAATATATCCTCTGTGATCCAGCTAATATTCTTGGATAAAGTGGACCCATAAACACTTGAATTCTGGGAGATACTTCAGAAAGGAGAAAAAGGAAGTAGGGAAGACTGAATTTTATATTCATCGGGCCCATCACTCGCTTTTCTAAACAATACTCTGTTCTGTCCCCTTTTATTTTGATTGTCCTAACATGAGGCACTTCCAGGAAAAACAGAAAAAGCGTGTGAATCCACAAGTATAAAATCTTGGTTATTCAAAAATCTATTGGTCCCTTCTTAGAGCATAAGCTGAGAAAGCATCATTTGAGCAGGTCATTTCTGATAAGACCTTGGTTAGTGTTGATTTCTGATCAAAAGAAAACTGCAAAGTGCTTTCAGTGCTGCTCTTAACTGTGTGTGAATATGAATAAAAAGTTTTCGAGTTGATATGGAAGTAATTGGTGCTTTGATCTTGTTGATAACCTGGTTCGTTACAGACCTACTTGTGAATTACATGGGCTATGTTAAATCACAACTATGGTGTCCAAGCATCAGGTCCTCACCCTGTCTTAAGAAGGATGTCTCTTAAGTGTTCCCTAAATAAAATAATAATAAGTTAAGATTGAGAAAGCAGGTGGGTGGGTGATAATTCTCAAGTAAAGGTCTGCCACTTAGAAGATGCTCAGTAAATATTTTTCGAAGAAAACCACAAAACAAGATAGGCTTTATGACATATCTTATCATCATCTAACAGCTAGAAGAGGCATGGCTTATGGAGCATTTTCCCTTCTGAATAGTTAGTGTGCTTTGGGCAATTTTATTTGTATTTTTTCCAGTGGTAAGGCTATTGCAGTGATTAAATGCATGCACTTGGAATCAGACTTGCCTAATATGAAAAACCTAGTTCTTCATATAAGCTAAGTGACCTTAGGCAATTCACATGTGCTCTAGTTAACTATTGCTATGAAACCAACTTTCCCATTAAATTTAGTGACTTAAAACAACAGTTATGTCATTGGATCTCACAAAATGCAGGGCTCAGCAAGGCAGTTCTTCTGCCCCATGTGGAGTCTGCTGGAGTTACTCAGTGGCTACTTGGGTCTGGAGGGTCTGATTTCATTCATGTGCCGTGTGCCTGGGTGGGTTAACAGGAAACACTGGACTCAGCTGGGTCCATTTCCCTCTCCACATAGTCTCTGTGACTCTCCATGTAGTCTTTCTAGCAGAATAGTAAGACTTCTCTCATGGAGGCTCAGGGCTCCCAGAGAGAGCTTTCCAAGAGAGGAAGTAGAGACTGCCAGTTTCTTAAAGCCTGGTCCTGGACACCCACACAATGTCACTTCCATCACATTCTATTGGTCAAAGCATCCACAGACCTCTCTCAGCCTCAGGGAAAGGGGCATAAACCCCAAATCCGATGGGAAGAGTAGCCAGAATTTGAAACCAACCTGTCTACCACATTGTAAAGCTAGGCAAGCGGGGTCAGAGCAAAAGGTACTGCTAGTGGTTGCAACGTGTGATGGTTATGATGATAACTAAGTTAATATAAGAGAAATGCTTAAAACAGGTACATCATGAAGAGTATGACTGACTGTGTTTTAACCTTCTTTTTGTATTCTATCCCCACATTTGGTATGCAAGTCACTACTCTCTCAAGCAAGAATCTACCTCAGAAAATGGGGTTGTTTTTATAGACAGCAGTGTTTGTAGTTCACAGTAGGGGCTAGGAGGTTTGGGGGGATAAGGATTTGAAGGAGGGTCAAAGTAGAACTTGGAGGCTGAAATTAGTTCTGACAAATAAAAGTTCTCTAAGGTCCCTGGTCTCGGATACCTCACTACCCATCTTTTACTTTCTCTTCCATTTTTAAACCAACCTGGGGTTCTGTGGTTCTTGGAGATTATGTTCAGCTATGAAATATGTCTACACATATTTTAGGGGTTTCAAAGAAGAGGAATTTAAGATTCTTGCCATTATGGAGCTTACAATCTAAAGAGGGCAAGAGAGCTTGACATGAGCTATCGATATGAGGTAGCAGCTTACAAATGGTGGTGTGTTGGGAGTGAAGGGTGGTATATGGGATGGCTGGCTGGATCTCATGGCTGGGGTGGGTATGACTGGGCCTGTAGATGAGTACAGTCAGATTCATGCTGACAGGAACAAACCCCAGGGTGGTTGAATGTCCGAAGCTAAGTTGTCCAAGTCAGAGACAGTAAGTAATTCCTGAGGGTGACAGCCAATCTCAACTAGAATACAGAATGCATAGAGGAGATTCGTGCGAGGCAAGAGATCCAGATTCTGAGAGTCTTGACCTGACCCCTTACCCCACCATGAGAGAGGACCAAAAAGAGAGGACTGGATTGGGTTCCCTGTGGGTCTTGCTACCAGGGATGCCCCAGCAATCGTTCAGGCACTTGTGTTATGTTACAGCTGATCCAAGTGTCAGTGGGTTACTATCATGACGCTGATAGTTCAGCTTCTAAAAAAACAAAGTCCAACACAGCCTACACTCAAATTTCTTGGTCCTCGTTCAAGATAGATGGCAAAGTGTGAAACAAGTGTCTTTTAGTCATAACTTTCAGTCACCAAGACCAAAATGTCCTTGTGAGAAAGGGCCAAAAGGAAAATAGTTCCAAGAATAATGTGTATTCTCTTACCTAAGGCCTCCAGACCGAGTCATCAATAAAAAAAAGAACTCAGTGTATTCTATACAAACCACCATTTGGAATCATTTGTACATTATTAGCATGATACTGATAATGACCCATTTTTTGTTTTGTTTTGGGCATTGATAAAACCACCTTGACATTGGCTAGTGCTGCCTGGCACCAGAAAATTACCAGAAAATGACAATACTCAGCTTAGATTGGAACTATCCTAATAAACAGTAGAAATGAAAGACTTGAGAGCTTCATGAAATTGCATTTTTATCTCACACTCACAAATTTGGTGGTCGAATGTGAACAACTTTCAAAGATCCCAGAAGGAATCCAAACTTTTTCGGGCTTCGTAATAATACCTATGTGGAAAGTCCCCCTTCTGGTCTACTTTCAGATTTAGGCTGAGAACAATAAGAAGCACACTTCAGCCTTGAGATTATTACCAAAAACAACAAACAAACAAACAAACAAACAAACAAACAAACTTGCATGTTCTAGGTAGAGTGACAGCACGTTGAAGGGAAGAGAGTATACTTCAGAGTCAGAATTTCTGGTTCTCCAGGTTCTTTCAGTTACTTAACTGTGTATCTCTGGGCAGGTCGATTAGCCTCTCTAAGCCTCTATTTTATTATCTGTAGAATGGCTTAACAGTACCTTTCCCATGGGCTTGTTGTAAGAAATAAACATGTCCATGTGTGGAAAGAACTTAGGCCATGGCTTTCCCCATAAGTTTCCACTCAGTGCTGAACATCGGGGAACCCTTCCACCCAGGAGACTGTCCCAGAACTCACAGAGCCTCATCGAGCCTTCCTTTATGTTTGGCTAAGCACAAGATGAACAATTTTGTCTACATCGACACCAATCCCCAATTACCCAGGATTTCCTCTTGTGGTTCCAGATTGAACCATAGCCCTGAACTCATCAATTAGAAGAGATTTCTATGGGAGATTCTTTCATTTTCTGGAGTGGAAATTGGCTTCGCTGAATAGTTATTGCACCCAGTGTCCTATGAAAGTGAAGCATGTAAAGTTGCCGTTTTTATAGACCAAAATAGTCAAGTATCAGCTATTTCAGATGATTCGACAAAATTGGTATCAATGCCATTTTGAGACTCTGGCTGGAACACCATATTTTCTCAAGGTTCTTTGAATAATCCAACTGTCTTGGATTGGGACTCAAAATAAATCTACCACATCCCAAACACCATCCTCTAACAGGATGTAGATGTGTTGTATCAGAAAGGGTTATACTTACCCAGAGAATCAAACTCTCTGAGCCCCTCCATATTTTCCCTGCTGCCACCAGCTTTACAGAAATGAGACAAGGAGTCCACACCGTTTTCAATCCCTTGCTTTTACCATTAGACAACAGAGCCTCCGGGGGGAGTTTATTTTTAGGATCAGGGCTTAGCTAATATTGATTAACAGCCTTACATAACATGCGGCTCCCGGGCTCGTTCCTTTCCTGCCAAGCCTCATAACTGGGGAAGGCACTGAAGATTTGTCAGTCTAATTAGACTTCTGCTGCCAGCCAAGAAATATCTTGTCTCTTCCTTACTCTTACACAGGTACTTTCGTTTCCCCTCTCAGAGAATAATTTGGGGAGAAGGAAATTGGACTCTAATTTACTCGTAAAACTCTCCAGTGACATTTTCTCTCTGGAAATGCATTGTTCTTAAAAGAAAAAAAAAAAAAAAAAGACAGGGGGAGCTTGATGTGTTTATCTCCCTCTTAAAGACTTACACATTGACAGTACAAATAAGCCAGGGAAGAGAATGCAGTGTAGCTTCTTTTCATCCCCTCTTTAATATTTTAATTTTAGTGGATGAGATCAGCATTTCTCAAAACTTGAGTTTAGTCACTTAAAAGGTCCTCTGAGAAGGTCCTCATTGCAGATGGGCTGGAAGTCTGTGAGTTGCTAGAATAAGTTGTAGAGATGCCCTTCTAATCTGGCTATAATATTTATAGGATGGAATTTCCACCAGAACTGCTGCTAAAGTGCTAGAACTTATTTTGAGCCATCTGAACAGCTGGGAGGGAAGTGGGGTCAGCTCTTGGCTAGTCACTGTGGAGGTCTCAAAATGTTGTTAAAGCTCTGAGGGGTGCTTTTTCCGATCATTGGAAGTCAAAATCTTTACCGTGTGGTGTATGAATCTCCTCCTTGCTATCTCTCTAACCATACTTTCTATGACACTGCTCCAGGCACATAGTTCTTTTTGAACTTCCTCGAACATAGAACCAGGATAAAGGAAAGGGGAGTGGGATAGGGTTGTGCAATTACAGAGTTGGATACTGTTTGTATCTAAATGTTGATATTTTGTTTATCATGGATTCTTTTTTTTGCATTAACATTGGTTTTCAAATATGACAATAAAATATTATTTATATCGATAAATGAATTTTGGGGAACCCCGTTAAATATTACACTTTAGATAAGTGCCTCATAACCCAGACTTGCTTGAACATACCAGGCACGTCTTCGACTTCTCACTTGCTAATTCTTCTGCCTGAAGCAGCTTTTTCCAGCATTTCGTATGACTCATTCTTCATCCTGGTTTCTGCTCACATGGCACCTTTCAGAGAGTTCTTCGTTGATCGCACTTTATAAAATAGCACTCTCTATCATCTCTTGCTTCGTTGTTTCTCATAGCAGTTACCTGTTCCTGACAGCATATCATACAGTTATTGGTTTATTGTCTCTGTTTGCTGGAATATGAATTCTACAATGGCAAGATCTTTATATCAGGTACTATAAGAGTATCAGCAGCACAAGTAAATTCTTAGTCAATATTGGTCAAAACGTATGAATGGGCAACAGTCCACCAGCACCTTCTCAGAGAGAACACATGCCTCTTAATACTTATAAGTTGAATCTCACTTCCAAGGTTAAGGCTCACCAGTGGGGATGGTCATCAGCATGGTTTTGCTGCTTTTAAATCCTTGCCTTAAGAATAAGGAGTTCCAGAGATGTCTCCTTGTCTCTGATGGGCCAGATTGTTCTTGTTTGTTTCTGGTCCTTCATTCACTTTCCTTAGGATTTATTTGTTATCATAGTAACAAGGACTGCATCTAGCACTCAAAGTTTTCAAGCCACTTTTGGAACTGTAGTATCACCAATTTCCCTCTCTAATTTTTTTCTCCTTATTCCTATCCCAAACCACTCAGTTCTTAATTCTCCTAAAACCTGCCTTTACATATAGGCAAATAAAAATTATTTTTAATGGCCCATCTTTTCTACTTGTTGATATGGTTAAAAAATTAACTTGAGGCGCATTTTCCTAGTTGTACGCATGTGGGTAGGTTTGTGGGAGTCTTCTATCTGCTTTCCGTTACCTCTTTTGTTTTTCTCTAATGGCCGAGTATGTTATATGAACCCATTTATTCCTGGTCACAACCCTATGATTCAGCTGGCTACATAGTTACCTGTTTTCTTCACGATCTTTTGAAAGAACATTGATGGAAGATACTATGAGAAACCATTAGATCGAGAGCAGAAATAATCTCTGTGTAGTTTATCACTTGACATTCAGGGCCTGGAACAGTGCCTGCCACAAAGAGGGGCTCAGTAAATGTTTGTTGAAGAAAAGGAAAATATATTAAATAAACGAATGCTTGTCTGCAGAGGAGGCCATATTATTCATGTCCAAGGTAGACAAAGAAAGCTGAGAAAGCAGCCTGGCGTGAAGGAAAAGAGTACATTGAAGCAGGCACTAGGAGACTTCATCGTGGATAAAGAAGTAGTTAAAATCATGATTCTAGGCAGACCTTCATTTACCAGCTGTGGGATTTGGGCTAAGTTGCTTTTTGGAGCTCAGTTTCATCATCTGAAATATGGAGATGACATCACCAGCTTCATGGATAGGTTAAGATAATGTAAGTCAAGGGCTTAAGTCGGTGTGACTTAATAAAAGATGGTTATTGTTGTTATTGTTGTGTTACTTTAAGTGACATTCCGATCAAGGTCATAGTAGCACCTAATTTTTATTTTTTATTTTGTTTCTAATTAGTCATTTGACCTCTGACATGGCAGTTAGTTTCCTTGGGTCTCCACGCTTTTCTCATCTAACAAGCGTAAGAGTAGATTCGCATTATCTCTAACATCTTTATATTTTTTTTAACTATCTAACATGGTGCCTTTTACATATAGTTAAATGGTTGGCTAAATGAATTAGAGGGAAGAAGGAGGAAGGACAGTTTAGAGGAATGAGAGGAAGCAGAAACACTGTAATTCTATTGCTGTAAGAACTATCTGCTCATTTCACGTGTTGCATGGCTAAAGCTGAGAGAAATGAATAGAATATCTTTGTTCTAATTCAAATAATATAAATAATTCTTTCTTTCTGTATCCCCCCCCCCTTGCCGAAAAACGGCAAAAAAGGGTTCAAAAAGAACAACCCCAAAAAAAAAGAAAAACAACTAATAAGGCCCCTGAACCCACAAAAAAAAACAAAGAATTCAAGTTAAAACGAAGGCCCAAAAATTTTTTTTTCTGAAAATACATCTCTCTCTTTCTATTTATGTATGACAGGGGAATGACTTCCAGCAGTAATCATTGCTAGCCAGAATTCAAGATGGATATTTCTTCTCTGTCTTTGATGAGGCAGTAGGAGTGGTGGGATGTGCTTTTATACCTTTCTGATGCATGTTCGAATGATTGTAACAATTAGAAACACACCAAGGCTGTTATGACAGACCTGCCTTTTGAAACCTTCTAATTAATGCCTTGGGTTGTCTAGAGAGCAAGTTCTGTTAGCTAAATGGAGAATGTAAGGTTCTCCTTGATTTTCTCATCATTTAGGGATGAGATGGCTGGGGAAGTAAATGCACATCATTTCTGTGGTGGTTAGCAATCACTGAGAGGATTACTTGATGGAAATTTGATTGACTTGTGTATACAATGCAGTCTCTTCTGTCTCTCATCCCATTTGATGGTGTGTGTGTGTGAGAGGGAGGGAGAGAGATCCAGAGACAGAGAGATCATGTATATTTGCATATATTATCTAGAATAGTGCCTCTTAAACTGTTATGTGTATACAGATCACCCTGGTGATTTATTAACGCACAGATTGTGAATTGTGATTCACTTCAGGGTGGGGCCTGAGATAATGCATTTCTAGCAAGGTGATGTCATGCTGCAGTATGTGGAACTCATTTTATGGAGCAAGGATCTGGTAGATATTTGCAGTTCCTGCTGAGTTGTTGTAGCATCTGTTTACCTATCTCTTCTAAACAGCCTCCTCAAGTTTAGTTCAGGGCTCTTAAAGACATGAAATCTTGCTAACCCAAAGCATTATGTAAGTGAAGGAATAGACACCCTACTAAGAATTAGCAAAGAACAATTCATCCCTTCAGACAGTCCTGCTCCTGGTCCCACTCGTCCCCTCATCCTGTCCCTTACTTTGTTATATTCCTGAGGCAGATGGGAAAAAAAGTAGGTAGAATTTAACTTGTCATAATATTTATCCGCCTTTCTGAGAGGTGCCCACCAATGAAAGCAGAAAGACGTGAATGATTTTAATCCGCAGTAACAATGGAGAACCAGTCCTGACCATCTTGAGCAGTATAAATATATAAAATGACAGATTTTTCTCCTCTGCCTCTCCACTTCCTCCTCCCAGATACTGAGAGAGACACATATTCATGCACCCACAACTCATACTATAATGCACAATGAAATTTCACCCAGCCTTTATCTCAGAGCTGCTGTTCTGATGATTAATGCCGCACTGGCTGGGAAGCTATTCTGCTGAGAAAGACAAGGAGAGAGGAAGACACATGAAATATATCTTTCAGGCCATTTCTCATTATTCTTATTATCATTATTAGTTCTTACTGCCCTATCTAGCCTGTTAGAGAATGCTTGATCTATTGGCCAGGGGGAGGGGATGACATTTGAAAGACGATTTTATGAGAGAGGAATAAGCAAGGACAATGAAATAGACACTTTTTACTAAAGAGAATTGACCTGAATGGGGTTTTGTTTCTGTTGTCATTTGTTTTGGGTTTTGTTTGTTTGCTTTATTATTTTCGTTGTTTTCATTTTAAAGCCAAATATAATAGACGCCTCCATCTATGTATTCTGTGTCCCCCCAAACAGACATTTATTTTTGCATATGTTCTTTTGTCTTTATTGAGGCTCTGCAAGAATCAATATGATATAACTGATGCAAATATTATTCCTGACCACTTATGCAAAAGACTGGACAGAATAAGTTCATTACTTTGTAACTCCCATAATCGCCTCCATATCCTGGTTGATTCTGAGTTTCTAAAAGAGCTACTTAAAAAAATAATAATAATTCTGGAGTATGTATTGTATAAACCACAGTGTCTGATTCTCTCCTGTTTCTCATTCAGAGAAAGAGTATTTGCTAAGTATTGTCTGGCTCTGTCACTTAGGAGGACTACACAGCAGCAGTCCTTGTTGGAAGGATAGGACCATAATAAAAGCATTAGCACAACATAGGTGTCTACTGGTAAAATGTCACATGCATAACATAGGCAAAGTTTAATCTGATTTAGAAAATGCTGTATTTGCAAAGTTGAGTTTAAGAGGATTTAGAGCTGTGGTGCCCACATTTAACCTCAGTTTTAGTTGAATTTTATAGTCAGTTAATAAATATTTGGGTAAAATGAGTACCTACTACGGGCCAGGTACTGTCCTAGTTGCCTGAGCTACAGAAATATACAAAACAGATTTAAAAAAAGTCTTTTTTCTCACAGAGCAAAAATTCTATTCCACAAACATTGGGTACTTCCTGAGTGCCAGGCTTTGGGGAAACAAAAAATGACATAAATGTATTTCTGCCTAAAGGAACACAGTCTAATAGGGTTCTTAAATATTTCCTGAATCTGAGAAGACTCATTTTTAGGTCAGTTTCTACAGAAACTTTAGCACACTGATCTGCTATTATAGATGCAGAGGCAAAAGCCATCTCTATTTAGGTCAGTGCTAAGAATAAAATCTTTAATTTCTACTGGAAAAAGACAACTTTCAAATGTAAACAATGTCTTTTTTAACTAAAAATAGCGACAGTAAACCATGTTACAGTAAGATGATTGCGTTTAAAACACATTTGATCTCAAGGACTAACTTTACGATATTTATTGCAAGTATTTGTTTATTGGTTGGAAATTATAGTCTCGTGGATTGTTAATATTAGAAGAATCTCAAACACTGTGTAATTGTTGAGCCCATACAACACTAGGTGAGATTTAGAGACAGGCCAACCTAGTTTCAAGTTCTGGTTTCATCATTCAAAGCTGTATGTCAGGGGCAAATTGCTCACCTGCCTTTTTTTTTTTTAAATTTAAATAATAAGCACGCATTAATTTTATATTTTCACTTAATTTTTCTCTAACTAATACATTTGCATAGCTTAAAAACCTCACATAGTACCCTGATCCTCCTTCAGGATAGAAGCACCATTACTTCACCTGCTTGAGGGTTAGCTGATGACTCTCAGTTCACTTCTTCACTGGGAACTGCCCTTGACCAAAGAAGCCACCTTACCCAAGGTCAAGCCCCTTCCTGGGAGTGGCACATATCTAGTGAGCAGTGGGTGGGCTGGGTGGCATATAAAGATCCAGTCCCTTGTCTCCCCTGTGGGTGTTGGGGTCAGCTGAGGTCTTTGTTGCAACTGCATCAAAGTTCACCTCCTCCCTCTTCCTAGATGTCGATGGCACTCCCCCCAAAACTTCCCACACACAAAACTAGGTCTCAGAGTCTGTTTCCTAAGCAACTGAACTTAAGACAGTATCTAGAGGCCTAAGAGAAAACAAACAACAGAACAGAAGTCTTTTTCCTCTACTTCACCATGTCTTGTAGAACTGCTCCACACTTATACCCTTTCAGTTGCTTTTTCAAATGTTTTCCTCCATATTTCTAAAAATATGCTTCTGTTTCTTGCCTTTGCAGTTTTACATATTAACTAATGACTTCTGACTCTGGAAGAAAAGGGTTGGGTTTTCTCACCCCCTCCATCTCCCAACACGCACATACCTCCTCACCTCCAATTTCCGAATAAAATTCTGTCACATTTTGACTGAATCAGTTTACATTGTTACAATTTCCACCTACTGAGAAAAATGTGAGATCATACCATGTATTCATTTATTCCACAGATCTTTACTGGGTGCTTAGAATGTTTCAGGCACTACTCTAGAGACCGAGGGTAGAGCATCCTACCCTCATTCTACTGTTAGGAGTACAACATTCTACTATTATGGTTGTATTTCCTTTCTCCTGCAACTCCTTGTTAATAAATCCCCTCATTATCTCTTTGGTGTATTTTTCTAACCACTTACCAGTGTCATAGCTAGCACAGCTATAAAACTCCTCTTAACATAAACACACAGGTAATCTATCATCTCCACTTTTTTCTTGGAGACCCCCCTGCCAGAGTCTTCTATCCAGCTCCAGTCTGACGTAGGTGCTCTGTGCACCTGCCTTGTAGCTGTCATCCTGGATCCTCCTTGCTCCTCATTCTGGGAAATCCCTGGGCTTCACTTTTATGTCGGATCCCAAGTTTTGTCTTTCTTAGTTGACTCCCTCATTCTGAAGTTATATATCTTTCTGTAGCTTCCGGAGAAAAGGCGGGTGAAAGGTGCAGCCATTGACACTTTGTCTGTCTGAAGAATGTCCTACTTGTCCTCACCCTTGATTGGTAGTCTTCCTGGAAGGGATTCGTAGGTTGGAAATCATCTTTGCTCATAAATTTGAAGGCTTTTGTCCAGTGTCCTCAGGTATCCAGTGCTGCACTCATTGAGAGAACAGTCTGATGTCTGATTCCTATATTTTCTCTCTGAAATCTCAACTCTTTATCAAGAGACCTCAGACTAGCACTTAACACAGCTCAGGTAACCACATGACGCTGCCCTCTAAGCCTCATGCTCTTGTCCCATTGTTGTTACTTGCCCATTAGCTGCCCTGTGTTGGCAATCTTATTTTGATATAATTTGTTCAGTCAAACTATTCCTAAGCATATGTAACACACACACACTGAATATAACTTCAGAAAAGCATGGGGTTTTGAAAGTAGCACATGGTATATGGAGCCTTGAGAATTCTATATTATATTATATATAATGTATTATATATAAAAACTAAAACTTACTATGATCAATGCAAAATTCCAGTAAAAATTATTGTACTGCTAACTCTTTCTATATACTAAAGTAAAACTTTTAACTCCGTTTTGTGTTCCTTTAGAGGCCTCTATTTTTGTGGGTTTTTTGTTCTGTTTCCTATTTTCACCTTAATACTCATTTTCTATCCACATCAAAGGAACTATGAATTAAATAATATGTATAAGTGCTTTGTATATTTTACACCCAGAAATGAGCATAGCTCAGTTTCCTGCTTCACACCAGATGCTTATATTTTTGAGAGGGGCAAGGATTAGAATTGCCACTTTGGAATTCTATCCCCTGAAATGTCAGTGTGTTTGCATGCCACTGAGTTCCATCATACTGTGTTTGGTGATAAAGTCTGTTCACTTGGCTCTCATTTTCCTTCAGCTTCATCACTGTAATATATTTATTAGCTTTGCATGTGCTAGTTGGTAGGTGCTATAGGAAAAGAATTACCCCCACATACTGATTGCCCCTCATGAGGAATTACACATTGTAAGAACACAAATGGAGTTCCACACACGAAAACATTAGTGAATTAATGTTGGATATGTACGGCATGTATACTAGAAATATGATTTGATTAAGTAATTATACTAAATACGAACCAAAGCTTTCATCCATTGGAGGAGAGATCATTGGAGGCCACTGTGAGAAAAATCACAAATAGGAGGTTTCAAGGGAAATTTGAGTGGCGATGGCAAGGATGTCCCCAAGGCTATTTCTACAGGGAATCGTTTCTATCAACATTTCTAACCAGAAAACAAAGATTGCTGGAGGCTCCAAAGTAGATCAAAATATTTGAAGAAGGAAGAGGATAAATAGCAAAATTCACTCTCAAGGCCATACTGAAAGCATCCATAAAACGTTTTTTTTTTTTGACTCCTATAGCCATAAGGGGATTTGTGTTTTAATTTGGGAGATTTGGTGTAAATGTCTAAACAACTTATTTTTGTAATGTTTTAATCAGTAATATCCATAATAATTAGAGAGAATTATGAATCTCAAAAAGCAATACCAATCATGTCATTCAGAAGAGGAGAATTAAGGTGTGTTTGTATTTCTCCTTTTCTCCCTCATTTTCAGTGAGGTACATTTTTTTGTTTTCCTCTTTGCCATATTGGGTGTTTTTGTAAGAGAGTTTTTCTTTTTCCGGTTGTAAACATTTTTCCCATCTCAGCATCCTTTTCAAATTCAAGAGACATTTTCCTTTGCAATGTACAATGATAGGCGATTATGTTAGAAAATATCAGAGATGGCTTTGTCATATCTGGTGCTGTTAAGTCACGTTTTATCTTAAAGAGCTCAGTAAGTGAGGCCGAGGTAATGATTTGACAATTGAACAAGCCTCAGCTAGATCTTCCAGCCTTCCCCCAAAACTCCCTAAGGAGAGAGAGACCCAGGTGGTGGGTGGAATTACTTTTTCTTTAAAAGACTGTGGGGGTTCTGGCAAACCTATGTTTTTGATTTTGCTTGCAAGGCAGAGGCAACATTTGCAAAGCAGTCTTTTTAGTCTTTTTTTTTTTTTTTTTCCAGCATTTAATTGAATTTAAGATGGTGGTAGGGAATTGAAAAGGGAAGACTAATTGCTCAGTAAACAGTTAATAGCTACTGCCTACTGCATGGAAGGTTCTGGAAGGAGATGGAGGGGTGAATAAGACAGATGTATGCTGCCTGTCTTCATGGAGCTTACATCACGGGAAGAAGGCTTAAAACAAACCAATTTCACAAATAGTTATTTAATCACAATGATGACAAGTACGATGAAGGAGGACAAGCTGCTAAAAAAGCAGAAAGGGACCTGAGCTAATATTCTGATCTGGGAAGACTTTCTCGAAGATGCAGTGTAGGAGCCGTGCTGTTTAGGACGAGATGGTAGGTAGGTAAAAGAGGAGGACAAGGAGTTTGCCAAGCAAAGGGAACAGCCTATGCTAAGGCCTTGCCATAGGGAACATACGGTATCATGTTTCTCAGTCTTTGGCCTATCGTTTGGCTCTAACGTCTGGAAACATACCATATTTGACCATGTTAAGTGACCCATTAATGCCCACAGCTGAAAGGCTAGCAGAAGGTCACTCAAAAGGTTTCCGACAGGATGAAACACTGTCCCATTATTATGACGGAGTGATGTGCGACCGGTTGAATGAAAGTTTCTGAAGCTAGATTGATTGTCATGACCAGTTTGAACTGGCTTCCAGTTCTCCTGTGCTGAACCCTCTTGATCACTGCATAATTGGACATATAATGGATTATATCATTGTCATGGATGTCATGTCACTAATGTCACAGAAACTGTCATACATCGTAATATCAAAAAACCACTTATTGTGTATATGTGTCTAGGTTTCCAGACTTTACAGCCATCCTGTATTTCACTCTCATTTCTTCCTTAGAATACTAGTAACCAGAAATCAGTAAGTGGAAAACTTCTGATTTTTCTTCCTATTTTCTCACACCTTCCCTTGGTTTTTCTTCTTGTTTCGTGGAAACTGTGGAGTTCAGTGGAAGTTTTCCTGCAGTTTAATTAGCCTCTCTATTTAATTTTAATAAAAAGTCTGTGCCCGATTCAATTCATATATGTCAATTTCTTTTTAATTGTAATTCTTTTCCCTAGTTCTTCCCACTCTCAGTGCCCAGGCACAGCTGAGGCTTGGGTTATTACAAGACTTTCATGCCTACGCTGTCAATTATGCTTCCTGCTTTAGGATTACATTCAATTATTATTATTGTTCTGATTATTAGTAGTAATAATGGGCATCTCTACCCAAACCCAGGTGAGTAGTAGTTTTCACAGTCTTTGCCTCCAAACTGAACTTGTTTTAGTTTTTTACTCAGATTGTTCCTTCTTTATTGGCATGAAGCACTGTTTCCTGTGTTGCATTTAAATGCTATTTTAGATTACTCAGAAGACTTTCTAGAAGATTCTTCTTGGTGTGTAAAAGTGGCATATTTTCCTTGGGTAGGATTCATAAACCAGTGGCTATCAATGTATTTTTTTTTTTTTTGGTAACAAGTATTTGAAGAAGTATTTGAACTGACCAAAGATGTCTATTAGCTCTCCAGTCTTTTTCTTAAAAAGGCCCCAGATCCTCATCCTCAAAAGCACACATGGCTTTGACTCCCATGTTCACTCTAAAAGGAAGACTTGTATTTCTGCCTTTTTGATGACGGTGTCTCTACCACTATAACTAACAGAACAGCAACATGGTCCAAACTACTTCAAAATGGTACATTGGCCCCACAGCAACACGTTAATTCTTTCAGACTTCCTTCCCAGACTCAAATCTCAATGTCTTCAGTGCTTAAAACTACATTCATAGTAAGATCACCCAGAGAGCCTCAAGAAAAGAGATCAGAGCTTGGTGCAAAGTCAAGGCTTTTATTTTATTGCCTTGCACTTTATCTCTTTAGCAAACCAGAAGAAATCAATGCAATTTAATTCTGAGTGTGTAAAATGTTTGCGCTTTAAATTATAAATGTCTCTCAACGATAGAGTCTCTGCAAATAACATTCTGTGGATTTTCTGGAAGAATAATTATGATGGCTCATCACCAACTTTAAGGACTCAGGCTGCTGTAGTGCCCTTTCTTTTCTTAGTTTTGTTTTCTCACTGTGACTCACTGATACAATTTCCTAATCTCCCTTATTTTGAATCATAGCCTCTTAGACCATTAAACCTTTGCCTATAAAATGAAGGATTTGGCTCAGAATCCTAGAGTGAAGCATCTTTCAAAGGCCTCAGACTCTCAGCTCACTCATTCAACAATCATGGGTGGGGAAAATGGGGTGATTTCTGCCATGGACCAAGTACCCGTCTAGACTCTGAGGCTGCAACAAAAACAGAACAGAAAATTGTATATGTGATTCTAGTACTTATGGAACGCACATTCTGGGAGCAAGGTTGGAGACTGCCAAGAAATAACTTAGCAAGAGGATATAGTATACACTGACAAACGCTATCAAGAAAATGAAGCAGGATGAATGTTACACATGGTTTGTGGTAGGTGGGTAGCTACGGAAGGGGCATTGTCTCTAAGGAGGAAACATTTAAGCTGAAAGCTGAATGATAAGAAGACTCAAGCATATAAAGTCTGGGAAAAGAACATTCCCAACAGAGGGAATAGGTCATGTGAAAGACCCTTATATTGAAACATTGTGGGGGAGTTTGATAGAAGATGAGTATGGCCAGAGCAAGAGGTGATCTCGTATGAGGTGAGATCTGAGAAGTGGCTAGGGTCTGGGTCATACGGGGCCTGTTAGGCCATGGAAAGGAATTGAGATTTTATTAATATTTAATGGCAAACTATTAGAATGTCATAGGTAGTGGAGTGGCATGACGTGATGTAGACTTTTTAAAGATCATTCTGGCTACCATGTTAGAAAAGATTATAAAGGAGCAAGACATGAGTCATAGATAGCTGTTATGTTACTATGGCATCATTTCAAGTAAGAGATAATAAGACCTTGAACTTGAATAGCAACCAGACCTCCTGTACACAGCAGTTCAGCTTGATTGGCTTGCCCTACATCTTTACTTTGCCCCTGCATTATTAAATCTCTGAAACCTTAAACCTTACTCTTAATTGTCATACTTATACCCAGTTGCTTTCCTGTTTCAGCAAGTTTCCATTAGCCTATAAATTGTCTCTCATTATTGCTCTCAACTCCTCTCCTTCTGTTGTATTCATTCTAAATCATTCCCAACAGTTTCTACCCTTTACGCAACTGGAATAGTGCCTTCAGCCTGGTCTTAGAAGCCCTCCCTTTCCTTTCCTTGATCAGCAACCCCCTCTTCTCTAACTTTTTTTTATCAACGTTCTTTCAGTCCTCCACCTCTTCACCATCGGGTTTCAAATACTACTTTTGAAGAAAACGTTCATCAATCGTGAGATTCTTCAAATTCTTCTACATCTAAGTTTACCAGTGCTCACTTTAGGAGAATCTCCTCATCCCTTTGTTCAAAATCTTATGCTCATCATTCCTCCACCATGGCCTCTTCTCAAACTTTTTGATGTCATTCAATGCCTTCATTTTCTACTGGTACCATGACTATCATTCCTTTCAGCCTGTAAATATATCCAGGGCTTTCCCATCTCAAAAGCAAAATCAAAACAATGAGCAACAGTCTATGAACCTTTTCTTAGCCCTTCATTCAGCTACCTATGGTTCCCAGATGAGGACACTCTCTTTCTTTTCTTCATACTCAAATTTGCTGAGTTTTATATTTGCATCAATTTCCCTTTCTAAACAAGTAATTCACTTTTATTGCAGAGAAAAATCACGGCTAAATGAATTCCAACCATGATCTCACCATCCAGGGTGAATCACAGGTTCCCATCACTGCTTTTTTTTTTAATTCCTCATCTACCAATATTTCTTACACGCACTCAACATTCTGGTTACAACCTGCTATAATTTTAGATGCGTTGTTCTTTCTAGCTGGGAACATATAACATGCACAAGAGCATGCTTCTTTATCTCCAAAATGATGATGATAAATATATTAACGTATTATAACATATTATAAAAATATAACGTAATAAAGTATTATTGAGGAGAAAATGGGTTCATATATTCCAAATGTTTAGACTAGTTCCCGATACATAGTAAGTACTCAATAAATGTTAGCTATCATTCTCATTATTGCTTTTCTTGTTTTTTTCTTTTTACTCACTCTCTCTGCCTAGAAAAATAATCAAGACTCGGTTC
>NW_011888813.1:2708198-2717995 GCF_000151845.1 Pteropus vampyrus
CTAAGACTCATCCGAAGAGTGGGTCTTAATATCTACCTTGCGGGATTGATGTGAGGTTTACACAAGTCATTGTGACATCTCTTTTTACCTATTTAATAGCCAGTAAATCCACCCTTCCTCTCCACATCATCGCTGTCGTCTTCTTTACTTTAGTAGTTTCATAAATGGTTTCCTGGACTCCGGTCTTGCCCATCTTTAGTAGTTTCCACAGTGCAGTCAGGATAAGATTTTGCATTGCATATCTGATTAAGCCATCTTCTAGCTTAAAATTTCCAAAGGATGCCATTGCCTTCAGGATAAAATCTGATCTCCTTAGGATGACATACTTCTGCCTTCTTTCTAGTTTCAACTCACGTTACCCCACCCCCTCCCACATAATCCTTTAGCCACACTGACTTGCTTATCAGCATGAATTCTCAAATGAATTTCCTCTTTCATGCCATAAACAAGTTGGTTTTTCTGCTGAGAATGCACTCTCCACTCCAATCTCTTTCCCTTCTGGCTAGCACATACTCTTTCCAAAAAACCCAGTTCAGATTTTACCTCTTTTTGGGTATCTTATCTGGGGTCCATGTGCCTCTCCTGTATATTCCCATGGTAATAGAGCTTATTATTATCCTGCTGTTCATTTTATTATATTGTAATTGTTTTTTTCACATCTGCTTCTTCTAATAGACTTTAGGTTTCATTTGGGGTAGACACTTAGATTAGTGTCTGCTGCTTAGTAGGCATTCAGCATATTTTTTAATAAAGATGGATGGATGGATGGATAGATAGATAGATGGATGGAAACAAATGCCTGGAACACAGAGACCATAAATTACTATCAGTCCTCTTCCATTGCAGTATTGAAATGAGGAAAATACACTTGGTTGTCTCTAATAACCATAGTCTTGAATTGAATTTTATTAAGTTATTTACGTGTGTTTATACCTTTCACCTCTATCTACCACATTGGGAAGATATTACAGTCGAAGAGAAACAGCAGGAACCTAGGAGACCTGGGATATATGTGAGCAGAGAGAAATATGTCAATATACTGTCCTTGCAGCAATACTTGAAAATACCCTAATGTTATGGGTGAATATAGATCTTTATTTTTACAACTAGATGCTTTGTGAATTCTGATTAAAGAGAGATGAAAATGAGGACAAAGGGGACTGACATGGAAAACATTCACACATTTCTTATCCCTGGTGCTTTCCCATAATCTAGCTGCATAACACTAATGTACATGGCCAGTCCCCCTTGTCTAGAGTTTGCCCTAATTGTTGGGTGCATTTTTGCATCTCAGATGATCAGTTGCCCATGCTGAGAGCAGGATGTTAAGATGCATGAAAGTCAAGTCCACTCCATTAATAACCTGAACAGGGCTCTCCTTCCTCCTTCCCCTTTGTTTTCTCCTTTCCCAAGTCTCCATTCTCACTCTTTTGTGTATGTGTGTGTAAAGGAGATAAATGAATTTTCAGACGCAGCAGCGAATAGCCGCCTTAAAGTACACCTCAGGGTCTTCTCTGTCCCTTCACAGCTGTGTGATAAATTGCCATCTTTAGAATTAATTGTTACCTTTTCCGGAAGTGTTTACTCAATTTCATCTCTTTACTGGTTCACCAGTGAACCTCTAAGACAGAGTCAAACTTTCCTTTCCTCTCAAGAGCTTGCTACAAGGCAAAAACACCAATCAGTGGAGCCAACAGGGAGGAGTGGTGCCTCCATGTTGGTCTCTAACACACACATTTAGCGCTGACCTAGGCTAGGTCACCTCAGTTACCTTTTAAGACTAAGTTGTGTCTCTGTCCTTTTGGCTCTGAGATCAAAAATCTATGAAATTTTACTGCAAGTTGGATCTCCCAGGCTCTGGGAAGAAGGAATATTCTTTCCAAAAAGCATTTCTCTCTTCCTTGTGAGACTGCCACTCTGTTTAAGAGCTGAAAGAAAGTGAGCTATTTCTCACGCATCTCTTCACAAACGATACTAAGCCTGCTGAGGTTCACACAGACAGCGCTGAGATGCAGAGGTGACCCAGCTCTAACCCTGTCCCTAGAGAGAAGTTGCCTAAAAACAGTCCACCTAAAAGATGGCCCTAAAGAGCTCATATATGAGCATGAGCTTTAGCCCAGTTTCTCTCTAAGCCATAGAGAGATCCAGAAAGGTTGCCATATACTCTTCGTAACTAGTATCTCTGTTACGACTGTAAATATAATATAGTCATTGGTTCTCAATCAGAGATGATTTTCATACGCATACACACACACCAAGGAGACTTTTGGCAATGTCTAGAGACATTATTGGTTGTCACAGGTCAGGTAAGGGGAGCATATGGAAATGCTTTTGATAACTAGTTACTAGAGACTACAGATTAGAACTCCACATCCTGTAATCAGCTTTGGAATATATAAACCAAGTAAATCCATTCCGATATATTATGAGAGATCCTTAGAAAGTATAAGCTATAACTTCTATTCTCCAAGCACTAGGGGGAAAAGAATCGGTGTTCATTTTTTAGCTCTGACTGTATGCAAAGCTGTGTGGTAACTGCAAAACAATGGCATGAATGTATCCTCGAGGGTCTTACAGTCCCCTGGACAAACTTAAAATCTAGGAAGACACTAACACTACCAGCATGGGATGACATCAGATGTGCTTAAATTCAGTACTGATTTTGATGATAAAACGAAGGCTAGAAAGGTCTAAGAAGATTTGATGGGGAAAGAGAAACTTGCCCAGAGTCTTAAGATGAGGGAATGAGGAAGCAGAGAGACAGAACTGATCGATCGTGATGGGTGTGTGGAAGAGTGATGCGTGGAGAGCCTGGGATGAGGAAGTGAAGCCCATTTGCCTGCACTCTCCGTCAAACCTTCAGGCATTGTCTGGCAATTGTCGTAGAAGTGTTTGGGTGAGACCAAAGAATGTCTGTCTGGTTTTCAAGTCTTTTCAGGACCATTTCTTAGAATAACAACTTTTAGTCTTGAGAAATGAGTAAACATAAGACATGGGCCAAGAAATTTAGAATTCCTGAGGGACTTTTAGATTGACACATGTCAGAATTTTCATTTTGCAGAACAAGAGAAGACAAAAACGACAAGCGGTCTTTGGAGACAAGTCAATCCTAGGTGCTTCCTTTGTTTCAGATTAGCAGAAGTGGGATTTTAGACACACAGACCATTACATGAGGTTCTTAAGGAAACACAATCAGTGTGTGACTTGCTTCTTTCTCTTAGGCACATCCCTGACTGTGCTTCCTAAGTTCCAACTCTCATTGGCCATCAAATGGGAATCTGGATTTACAAAAGGACTGTAGGATTGGTTCCAATTTTTCACGTTCAGCAATAAACTTATATACTGATTCCTCCATTGACTTCCCTGTTTCATGCAAAGAAGTTAGAGAAAATGTGGCATATCCAAGGCACATTTTGTGATCTTTGAATGAAATATTGAAATAAGCAATGCCAGCAGCCTTACGTTCTCGCTAATGGTCCGATATACCTTATGAATAAACAACACCAGTTTTTTTGTTACTAGATCTCATTGGCAGCATATTTATAAAGTCAGAACTCCACAGTGTTTCTTGACAGAGATTCTAGAAGGGAAAAATGGCGGTGCGATAGTTTGCGAACATCTAGGTGTACTTTTTGCACGTGCATGTGGACCGGAAGAGAATTGTTCCAAGGCAAGAAGCTAATCTGATTCATATCCAGAGACACTTAGAGAAACCGTCAGATGGTTCCCACAGTGACAAATTCTAGTTCAAGGGAGCTTCTGGAAATAGAGTTCAGACACATTTTAGAGGAAATTCCTTCTATCTTTTCCTGCAATATTTTTACCAATCTCTTTACATTTGCAGCACAGAAACCAGAGATGGAGGCTAGAGTTTTCTGTTTCTCTTGTTGTCTAATTTATTTAATAAAGCAAATTTCTATGAAAAGTCACTAATGTGCCTTAGGGACTTAGGTGTGGGACCTCAGCAAGAATTTGCTTTAAAATGTCTCTCTCTGACTCATTTCTGCACCTCAGGGATACAGCTACATTAGAAGTATGTGTTGCTTTCTCTATCATAAAATTGACTTGCTCTGTCTGGGTAGCAATGTTTGATTGTAGAACTTCTTCCACATAACTTCATTTAATTTTAATAATTTAGCAGGAAAAAAAAAATTTAACACTCCGTTTGTACCTCTCTGTCCACTGACCACAACATATTATTTTAACAAAAGGACTAACATGTTGAATCTGAAGGGCATAGAGTTGCTCTTTTAATCGACTAGCGCAAGTTAGTTGCTCAGTGCTAGTGAAGGGCTTTGTCATAACTTAATCTGAATTATCTACTAGGCATGACTGTCACTTCCCTGAATACAGTGCTTACCAGGCATCATGCATGAAGCAGAGAGCTTTGCATGCACATTACTATTTGTTACTATCCTCAGTTTACAGGTGAGAAAATCAAAGTATAAATTACAAAATGTGTTGAAAGTCCAGGGGAATAAATGTTTTTTGTGTAATCCCCTTGTTGAAAAATCCCTTAGGCTTTTAGAATACAAAAATTTAAATATAGAATTGTGCCTCCTTATCTGTGTGGGGTACATTCCAAGACCTCCCAGTGGATGCCTGAAATGCCACTTGTGGTCACTTCAACTTTTCAGCAAAAAGCAAAGGACAGTGACTACAATCACAGGGTGGCAGGGAAGCTTGCATGTCAGGCCCAGAATGGCATAAATGTAGAGCAGCACAGCCCAGACAACTTACTTGGTTCAGGTCACAGCCCCATGTATGCCTGCAGTGATTGAATACAAGCAAAACATGGGTCAGCCTAACCTTGGAGGCTAAGAAATTGTGTTGGTTGATGTCTCATTTCTCTTTTTTTTTTGTTTTTCTTCGTCTGCTGTGAATGACCCCTATTTTCTTGTTGCTGTTTTATGACAATAAAAAAAAAAATGAACGCCCACTGTGCAAATATTATATTCATCTCTTTGGCCTAGAGGGAAGCCGCTACAAGAGAAATCCTGGATTAATTTTTTTTTTCACCCAGATCTTAAAGGAATTTCTAAGTTATGAGCAACCCTTAGCTCAGCTCCTGACCTGAAGCTAGGTTCCTCTGTCAGCTCCCCAGAGACCTGTGTAGGGGAAGCACATCTTTTCATATATGCATAAATCAAACACTGAAATTCTACAAGGCTCCACTTTGCAGGAAAAATGGACCATTGCCTCTCAAATTGCTAGCCTCAACTGAGAGGCACCTTCTTCCAGAAGCAAAGTGAGAATTTTCCTTTGAAGCTTTACGCAACTCGACTTCTGCTTTATGATAAACCATTTTTGAGCTAGCTTAGTCCTACAGTATGCCAACCGAGTAGGTGTTTCTACTACATCTTTAACTGAGTAGGAAATTAAAAGCAAAAATGACTACATAGAATAGCAGAGTCTTTGTAGGTTTGAAATTTAGACCCGTTCGTCGAGCGCTTGTAGAGCCCCTGATTCTGTCTCCCCACTGAGGAGAGCCTGCGGTGAGCACAGTCGTAGGATTTTCAGCATGGGACCAGGCTGGAACTAATGATCGATGGGGCCAGTCCTGCTCACATCTGCACAAATCTCTCCCCTGCCAGGAAACAGCTCCCTTTCCTCCCCAATTGCTGTCTCTTAGGAGGAGAAGGTCGTCGGTGCCCACCGCTGCCAGGGCAGCCCTTTACGTGAGCAGTAGGTGCCTTTGAAAGGCAAACTACAACACGAAGACTTTGAAAGCAAAATGATTTTTCATCTTTGCAGGCCTCAGCCAGAACATTGGTTCTCAGTGCAGTACAAGCGGTTTCAAAGTTATCTCCCATGCTGATATGAATGTGATAACACGGAGCGGAGAGGTGCCATAATGATTTCCTTTCAAATGGCTGCCTCACCATTTATCTTCACACACTGTCAAAGACTGATATGGTAGGGAGTTAGCAGTGGCATGGAATAATTAATCTCGCGCTGGGGAAGTAAGTTCCTCGTTTGTCTCCTGAGAAATTAGTACTGCATTGACAGGAAAAGTAGATGATACTATGAGAAAGGAGAAAAGGTGTGGTATTTTAACTCCAGGTGCCAAATTGTGTATAGTTTTGATTGAGCACCTACTATGTGCCAAGTTCTGGGGCTACTGATAATTCCTGCTCTGGAATAGCTCATAGTCTCTTGGGGGTCAGATATTATCTCTAAATGCTTGTCACCTTTGCAAAGTGCCCAAGGCTGCTATGGTGATACTTGTACCATTTGCCAGAGAAGAGCTGATTTTCCCTGAGAGTCCGCCCTAGTCAAGGCTCAATTTCTAGAGCAAAGCATTCTCCCTCCCCCACCACCAATGCAAAGTGGCTTATTAATAAGGTGACAATCCAGAGGTTAGTGGTCAAGGACTAATGGGACATTCTCCCACTCCTAACAGATGGCTTCCATCTCTGGATTCAAGTCTCTCCTATTTTCCAGCCAGTGAGAAAAGGAAAAGAGAAAGAACATGCCTTATCATGTTCAGGGGTAAGACCCTGAAGTGGTACTCAAGACTTTGCTTATATCCGTAGGCCACACTTGTCTGCAAAACAAGAAAGGCAACAAAATGCAGCCACTAGCTGGAAAGCATGTACCTTCCTTAAAACTAATTGGGGTATTTTTCTAGAAGAACCAAAGGAACCTAGATATTTGGGGACAATAAGCAATCTCTGCCACAGAGATATTGAATAAATTCCTTTTTCCTTCTCTAAATTTCCAGCAACTCATCTCTCAGATGAGGGGATTGAAAGAGGTGAGCTCTACAGTCCATCTGAGTTCCGAAGCCAAGATAACAGCTGAAATTTCCTCCTCCCTCCCTAGGTTCTGCCGTGCAGGTGGCAGAGTGATGGACTCTGTGCTGGGAGTTTTATTATGAGCCAGTTTCTTTTTATTTAGAAATAGCAGGTGCCGGCCCTAGACTGGATTCAGAGGAGAGCAGGGCATGGTTCTAAGAAGCAGTTTGTGGAAAGAGTCCAGCCCATAACCCTCCTCCTTTGAAGCTGTAAATGTGCTGACTGGGCCCAACAAAACAACGGTGTGAGCCAGAAGCAAGATCGTAGCCTGGGACAGTGGTAGTTAGACAGGGAAGACTTCCGTTGTAAAGAGATCGACAAAGGCACGACTTCTCGGAAGAAAGGGGCACGCTGGCCTGGGGAGAAAGGCAAGGGAAGCATATGTATGTTTTTAATGGACCAAGGCAGGCAGTCAAATTATTTTACCTGGGAGCTGGATGGTGAATGGCTTCTCCTATTTTTCCTACTAAAGGGATACTGTTTCTGGTAAGGCCCAGGAGATCTAGGCCACAGCTTCCCTGATTGTGCCTTTGGAACATTGTCGAACCACACCAGGTGGCTCAGTGGGGCCCGAAGTCATCACACTCCTGGGCAGGTCCCCATGCCGGCCTCCTGCATCTTTCTCATTTTCAGTGTGCATGGTGATTGGAAAGGATTGTACAGCACTTGAGAGAGACTGCCAATCAGAATGGTTCATGCTAGGCCCTTGGGAACTAGCTCAGTTCATCACTGTGTCGATTTAAATAAATTGTCTTTATTGAGACATATTGGCGAATCAGGTCTGGCATTTCGATTTTCTCTCTGAATTTTGGAAAAGGGTTCATTATAATAATTAAGGAAGATTTATGCAGTGAGTACCTTTTTTTTTGTATCTTGTTACACCGCTGGTATTTTATGAACAAAAAAAATGAGTTCTAGATATGAACTATTTAACTTCAAAAATGTGCTCCTGAATGAGTTATTTGTAAGTTAGAATTTAATAAGTGGACACATTGTGAAGGCACCAGATTAGAAAAAACATTTAAAGGAAAGTTATTGCAAATTATTCATCCCCCGCAACCTAAATATTAGCTTTGACAAGGTCATTAAATTAACTCATTGGCCTTAGGCCAGATACCATATAAAGGAAAGTCCACTATAAAGCGATTCTCAGTGGAGACGGGTTTTAGCAAGGTGACACCATTGTCTCTTCTATCATCTGACTTGATGTTCCCACTGGAAAAACCCACAACTCAGAAACACATTGAATGAAAATCACCCACCACAGGAAGACAGTGTGTGGGCTACTACAAAGTGTGGTTTCTGTGGTTAGAGTACTACAAAAAAAAAAAAAAAAAAAAAGCATGGTATTTTCTGTGCTCTTGACTCAACTGCTCAGAGTAGATCAAATGAACAGAGCAAGCCGCAGCCACTCGTCCTGCTTCCGTCCGTTGACACCAAAGCACCTACGAGCTTCGACAGAGGTGCCTCGCAAATCGTTAAACAGACACAGCTCAAATCTAAACCATTGCCTTTATCCTTAGCAGTGATTTGACTATTTCAGTCATTTCCTCAGATTTTTATGTAAAAGATTTCACAGAAGCATCATGTAAAATGGTAGAAATAAATGAATGAATGAATGAATGAATGAATGAATGAATAAGTAAATAAAGCATTCTTTAAACAACACATTCTGTGTAGGACTGATCGTTATATTTTCTCATTTAGCAGACATTCCTTTTAGGTGATGTGCTCTTACTCATTATAGAAAATTTGAGAGCTGTCATGTAAACATAAAACTTTTAACTAAGAAAATAGACCTGACCTCATGAAGTATTTCTACCCAGCGAGCTTCTTGGTCCTCTAAATGGCCCATTTTTCAACTTCCTTTTTTTAAATTAGAATTTTCTTTCTTTTATCACTGGCTTTCCTTTTTTTAACCACAGTTACCTAGATTAGTCTCTGTATTATTTCATTTATTGTAACCTCGATTCTAAAGTATCTGCTTTTATAGCTTTTCTTCAGTATTTGAAATATTTTGTCATTAATTGAATATAACCCCTTGATTCCTCCATCCTGCACCTCCCTCAAGAAGTTTCACTAATGGGTATAAAAATATAAATTAAACTAATTAGTCATATTTTTATGCCTACTCCTGCCCTTTGTCTCTGTTTCTGCCTCTAGCACATGGTCTCCTGGTAAACTAAATTTTTTCTGAGACCACGGAGTATACTTAGCAACACTCACCTTATCTTAGATGCTTTGTTTTTACCATAAAGGATCTATCCAATATACCACATCCTCAGGATCTCACTATATGTCTGATAGAGTAACTCAAGCTAAGGTCATCATAATCGATAAGGTCTTAACTATTTATCCTAAATTCTACCTAGTAACTTACTTTCTTAATTGAAAATTGTAAGTCCTTGTGTATGTGAATGAAGAAGGCTGTGTCGGGGGGAGGAGATGAAAAGGGGATATTTCATGTAAGAAGTTCTATCTGGGGACCTTAATTTGTGCCACTCAGGCTTATATCACATCTGCTCATATGTAAGGTCAGTCTTGTCTGCTAGGCAAGAGGAAATTTAATTCGTAACCTATTTTATTAAAGGATAAATTAAGGTACCATGTGGGAATTAAAATCATCTAAGGTAATAGAACACAGAACTTGCCTAGATTTAGAACTGGGTCTTTTGTGAGTTTCATTCATAATGACACCATAATAATAGCTACATGTAGTAAGAATTTATGAGCCAGGGACTATTTAATATATTTTTACATTTATTAATTCATTTAGTTCCCACAGCAACCCTATGAATAAAGTTCTCCTGTCTCTATTTTATGGATTAAAAAACTGAGGAATAAAAAAAATCTTAAGAAGCTTCTCTCAGTTCATATTGCTCATACACTTTAAAGATGGGATTTGAACCCTTGTACTTATATGTTGGACAAAATGATTTAAAAAAAAAAAAAGAGCAATGACTCTTTAGGGCTCAAAAGAAACTATTCCAACCCATAGTT
>NW_011888813.1:2718045-2746526 GCF_000151845.1 Pteropus vampyrus
GTAACCTATTTTATTAAAGGATAAATTAAGGTACCATGTGGGAATTAAAATCATCTAAGGTAATAGAACACAGAACTTGCCTAGATTTAGAACTGGGTCTTTTGTGAGTTTCATTCATAATGACACCATAATAATAGCTACATGTAGTAAGAATTTATGAGCCAGGGACTATTTAATATATTTTTACATTTATTAATTCATTTAGTTCCCACAGCAACCCTATGAATAAAGTTCTCCTGTCTCTATTTTATGGATTAAAAAACTGAGGAATAAAAAAAATCTTAAGAAGCTTCTCTCAGTTCATATTGCTCATACACTTTAAAGATGGGATTTGAACCCTTGTACTTATATGTTGGACAAAATGATTTAAAAAAAAAAAAAGAGCAATGACTCTTTAGGGCTCAAAAGAAACTATTCCAACCCATAGTTAGGTATTATTAATATCAGCAGGATCAACTGTTAAATAAGTATTATATATAAGGGTCTTGCCTTTGGATAAAATTAAATCTTTCTCATGAACTTACTACTGTGACCAAATTGCAAAATCTGCAGTGGATGAATAATTAAATCCAGATGTTACTTCCAGAAACAACAGCAGCAGAAACTAGAGATGCGGGGGAGAGGGGAAGACAGAAATGACAGACTCAGTATTCGTAAGAGCCATCATAATTAATTTTAAAATAAAAATATGCTTTAAATGCGTGTTCACTAATCCTAAGCAGCGTATAACAACAAATAAAATCCACCAGCCATTCAACAGCCAGCAACACAAAAACCTTACTGTGTCAAATATAATATGCACGACTGGAGTCACAATTTGGTTATCTTAAGGAGAAATAATTTGGTTATCGTTAAGCTCTTTGGGAAACTGGTTTTAATAATGTTCTTTGGTTATCAGGGGTATCGTTTTTTCCTTCAGGCAAAGAGAAAATGTGCCGCTAAAACCTTTACCATATATAATAGTTTGTCCATGTCTGTGCAGTATTGCCGTAATTCTTTATCACTCGACATGCACAGGGGTATGAGGGCAGGCAGTTTCTCAAGCTGTAGGAAACTGCTGAATTCACAGATTTCCATCTCAACCAGTGCACTAGCTATATATTATATGAAGCTGAAATGTGGTTTGTTGGTTTGTTTGTTGACTATGATAATTTTTAGTGGAATAATAGTTGGAGGAAAAAAACTAAGAAGAGATATAATTGTATCACATGTTAATTTTTTATTGCAATATATAAGAAGGGTAGAAAGTAATGAGAATAAGTTTATCTTCATACTTGTGTCCTTATTTCTCAGTGTCATTCTAAGCACAGACATGTTCCTGTCACTTCAGGAACCAAGGACATTCTATTGCTTTGCTTGCTCTGAGAATGTACCAGGAGCTGGTCCCAATGCTGATACAATTAATTAAAAATATAAACGTGATTCTAGCTAGCTGCAATACAGTCCTGTCACCACAACATTTTTTTTAAATCACTTATTTGATATTCACTGATTTGCAGCTGCTGAAGGTACCGAATCTTTTACCAAATATCTTCCATTAGAGATGTTAAAATTTTATTTTGACCAACTCATGGTCTGTATCTTCCCCAATCTTGGGCATTTCCAAGCAGATTTATTTCTCCTCTTTATTCCTTGCCCACCCAACCACCACTCCAATATCCCTTCATAATTTATAAAGTTGCTCCTTTCTGCTCTTAGTAAAAGGGGATCCAATTCAGTGTATACTCTGAAATTCTGTTTAAAAGTGCTGGCTTTCAATTTAGGGACCAAAGTAGGACGTAGGGTGTATCAATATGGGAATGTTACATGACTGAAATGTCATGACATTTACAATCCAGATGTCATAGCAAGCTGGGAGACAAGACAGCTTGGCTGATAATTAGATGGCAGATGTCCGAGCAGTTTCACATGATATACATTATCTTTTGTATATTTGAGACTTGGGACCCTATCCCTGAAAGATAAATGAGAAATCATCTCACCTATACAATTTTTTTAATTGGTCTTATAATTATATTGCCTTTTTAAAAATTTATAGGAAATAGCATAAATAAGGAAACAAAAATCACTCACAATCTCTATTTTGGGTGTATCTCTGTGAAGGTAAATATACAGTTTATGTTTACTTTTTTCAAAATTTAAACTACATTAAAAAAAATGAAAGAACTGAGGCCCAGGATACTTAAATAATTTCTAAGATCACCCAGCTAATTAGTGGCAGAAATGAGTCCGGAATCCCACAATTTCCCGATTCTCATGTCAGCATTCTTTCTAGAGTACATTATTTTTTTTAAAAAAATTTTTCAGCCATAACAAGATGTAATTGGCATTTCACATTGTGTAAGTTTAAAGTATACAACATGTTGATTTAATACACTTACATGTTGCAAAATGATTAGGTCAGCTAACACCTCCATCATGTCACATAATTAACACTTCTTTTTCTGGTGGTGAGAATATTTAATACCTACTCTTTTAGCAACTTTCAAGTATATAATATAGTATTATTAATTATAATTACCATGCTGTACATTAGATTACCCAGAATGTAATTTATCTTATAACTAAGTTTGTATTCTTTGACCAACATCACCCCATTTCTCTTCCACTCTGTTATACAGTATTTTCCATATCTCTAGGGGTTCAGGTCCAAGACCTTGTGGTTTAAAGGCAAAAGTCAAATCTATTACCACTTTGGAAAAAGAAGTAAAGCTGGTCATTATGTATATTATTTTACAATGTGAATACATTGATTGTCAATAATTACACAAGAATATTTTGTCCATAGCAACAGGAAGAGCTAACTATATCGATAACATTATGGAAGAAAGTCCCAGTTGAAGAGGAACATGCCTTGAAAAATCAGACTTTAAAGACTTATACTTCCTGGATTTGTTATTGGCTTAAACTCATTGTTGGTAGAAAGGAAAATTTTGAGAGAATACATTCAGCTATCATGTGAATTATGGAACCAGGGGCGGGAGGGAATGGGTTTTCCTTATTGCCCAGAGGTATTTTGTGTACGCAAAACTCAAAAGCAAGTTAACTTTCATACTCCAAACTTTGCATGTAGCCGTTGTCTTCAGAGGAATAGGGTGACTGGAAAGAATAAGTTTATAAAGTGGCGGAGCACTTCTCACATAAGGATCCTGGAGGACTTCAGCAGTGCTAAAGGAGCATTCCATTCTCTGATCTAATACGGTTCGAGGGGGAAGTCTTTCTATTACTCTTAAGTTATTGCTAGTTTCCACTAGGATGCCCTGCTCGGTTCCCCATCCTGCTACCTTATAACCTTTTTGGTGATCACTTTCACCAGTAGATTCAGCCCTAACCTTGGCTTGAGCCCATCTTCTTCTGGGGCAGGGGACGAGCTTTGGCTCAATCTTGCTGCTGTTCTTCTTGCAGTTCTGGAACTCAGTACTCCAGCCATGTACTTTTCTTGAAGGGAACACCTGTGCTTCCCTTATTGGACCAGGATTCCAGTTACTGGGGTCCCACCTTTTTCCAATTATCTGAGACCTTTATTAATACTCCTTTTTATCTGGCCAACTGTCTAGCTTTGTACTATCTTATATTTCCTAGTAGCCACATTTAAACATTTAAAAGAAAAAAGTGAAATTAATTTTAAGAATATAATATATTATAACAATAAAATCTATTTTATTATATCTTCTGAATAAATATACCACCAATACAATTTCCATGAGTGTTGAGGAGGGTGAGTACTCATCTCAGACGTAACTGAGATGAGTTATCAGGATACATATTTTTAAATAGTTTAAAATATTTCTTGATTTTCCTGGCTTGGTCAAGTATTTTTTTAAACTTTGTATTAGAGTTGCAAGAATGCACAAGGAGCTTGTGCATTCTTGCAACTCTAATGACCTGTATGTACTAGGCTGGAAAATGTCCGCCCCCCCGCACCCAGAGATACCAGGTGCAAATACAGGAACATGTATATTTTACCTTATATGGAAAAAGGGTCTTTGCAAGTGTGATTAAGTTATGGATAGTGAGATGAAGAAATAATCCTGGATAGTCTGAGTAGGCCCTAAAAACACCATCACAATTACACCTTTAAGCGAGAAGTAGGGGGAGACGCTCTACATGTACAGCGGAGAAAGTGATGTGAAGATGGAGGCAGAGATTGGGGTGGAGCAGCTACAAACCGAGGAATGCTGGCAGCCAGCAAAAGCTGGAACAGCCAAGGAACAGGTTCTCCCTTGGGGCCTCCAGAGAGAGTGCAACCTGCTGATGCCTTAATTTCAGCTCAGTGATATTTATTGATTTAGACCTCTGGCTTCCAGAACTATGAGAGAATAAACTTCTGTGTTAAGCCACCCAGTTCATGTAAGTTTGTTACAGCAACTATAGGAAATTAATACATCAGATACCTTAAATGACAGCAACAGCAATAACTACCAAAAAAAGACAAAGTATCCAAAATGCGAGTAAACGTGTTTTTTAGAAAGTTCTATTACTCTAACAACACTGTAAATAAAAATAGATTTTAGTATGAAAATTGCAGTTTCAAAATCAGTCTTCTGAACCCCCTTCCAAGAACTCTGGTGATCTTTAGCTCTTATTTAAAAACTCAGGAGGCACCACTGCCTACAAGTTGAGCTGTAATAAAGACCCATTGGTATTTCAAAGGTTTATTATGTGATGGGCAGAATGGAAGAATTTAAAGTCATCACTGAGAGCTAATAATATGAATACATAAAATACGAAGGACAAAGGTAAAGGAGTGAAGTCGAGGACCTGAGAAAGTTAAGAAAATGATTGGATGAAATCCAGAGTATGAGTATGGGAGAGTCACTGAGAACCATGCCCTCAAATGGAGAGGCGGGGTAGCAGGCCTTTTTGTCTGCGTGGCCAGCGTGTGCCGTGAGGGCAGCACTGACCACCGGGAGGGGCCTTCTGATAGAGGCAGCTCCACTTTATGTACTTACATGGTTTACCACTAATCCTCAAATAAAGCCTGTTTTATATTTAATGTGCCTCTCACATGCGTATTCTCACTTATGCATTCTTTTCATGCTGTCATATCATTGAAGTGAATGCCTGCTCATCTTTCTTTTTTTTTAATCTGTCTTCTCTCTTGCGTTTTAATTCCCACCTGCCTCCTTAATATGCCCAGTAGATGCTGGCTGTCCCCTCATACTCACTGGATAAAACCGTCTCATTGTTTTCTCCTCCCAAACCACCTCTCTTCCTTTTCATTGTCTGAGTTAGTGGGTCACTGCCCACTTCACTGAGTTTCAGCTCCTCACCTGAAACCATGGACTCATCTTTAACTCTGCTCTCACCCTTCATACTCAGTTGACCGACAGTGCCAATATTTCTTTTCTTCTCTCATTTGTTTCTTTTGCCACGGTCCTACTTTGGGCTCTAATCTTTCTTCAGAAATATAATCGTAGGCCCCAAACTGACCACAGTGCTTCTAGTTGCTCAATGGTCCAATCCCCGAGTTATCTTTCCAAAACACCATCACAACTTTTCAGTCTACTAGGAAACTTATGGTGACTCCTGGAGGAAAAGTCTTAGTTTCTAAGTGTGAATTCACAAATCTCCACAAGCCAGTCTCAGTCTGTCCTTCCTGTCATCTCTACCCCGCATATACCAACTCAACTCTTGCCCTTTGTCTCAACCAACACGCTTCCATTTTTTGCATCTCCTTGAATTTACTCATATTTTCACTGGGATGTCTTCCTTGTCACCTCACCTTCTTTGGTGTAACTCTTTGTCCCTCTAGGCCCAAATTTTCCATGAAACCTTTTGCTTCCTGTTTTCTGCTAATGATACTTATTAACGACTGTATTTATACTAGACTTTGCTTTTAGTTATACAATAAACATCTGCTTTTTAACATAGATTATGATTTCCATGTATATCTTCCCCTTTCTCCAACACTAGATTGCAGATTCCTAGGGACCAAAATGCATGTCTTTATCTATTAAAACCAAGTTTAAATGTCACCTTACCCATATTGACTAATGCTTTTTTCGCGTTATCTCAGTTCCAAAATGTTATAAATGTATATTGTATGATTTAATACCATTTTAAAAATTAGTTCTTGTTTCAATATCTTATCTCCCAAATTAGATTATAACCCTCTCAAGGTCAGGGAGCATGTACTCTACTAAACTCTTAAATATGCCTCAGTGTATTATTATACCACTAATACTTATTGGATGATTCAATTGATATATTCTCTTAGCGAAATAAAGATACCCAGCTCTTCAAATAATTAGCTTTGTCACCTGAGACAAATCATTCATCATATATGAGATTTAGTTTACTATATTGTGAAATAGATGACAGCTTCATTCCTTAAATGTAGAGAGTCACTGATGTGTTCCTTTAAAACACAGCATTTGGTTTCATACTAAAGCTAAAAGCCATGAGAACTTCGAAACAGCAAAAACAAAAAATTTAGAATCAACTGCATGCCTTCTGAAAGCAATTTTGAAAGGCATTATTTCATATAATTCAGTATTATTCTAATTTCCTCTCAGAATTTTAAGAAATATGTCAGACATTTCCCCTGTAATTATAACTTTCTATATATATATGTCTATATGCACATACATATATACACATATATATTTGTATATAGGCAAATGTGTAATATATATACACATACAGACATATAATATACATATAGATTTGTTTTCTAGCCATTATAAGAGTGGTGCACTAATATTTATGGAAAATACCAGTTCACAGGCTTATCTCATATTAAGATCCTCATACACCTTTGTCAGCCACTATTTTTCTTAAAATCTAAAAGAGTGGTTCTTAATGTATTGTTGTGGTCATTATACTTTGTTCCATTTTGTTTATCCTTTTCCCATATATTGTGACAGATTGAGCAATCTATGATTGATTCTTTTGGTTTAGAATTATAGTCCTGTCATTGTTAGAACAAGAGATTACATTAACACTACTCTCCAAAGTCAAATTTTTCTGGACATTTTAACCATCAGGTAGTGATAACAGAAAGCAGTCTAAATCTTTTGAAGTTTTGCAAGATATTGTAGCTCTTTTTCATTGAATTGAGAGGCAATTGCCCTATGATTACCTTGATTCATGTGCTGTATAATTCACCATAATGATAATTTACTCCTTGTACTGAATGGGGTAAAATGTGCACAAGTTAGTCTCTCTGTCTCACTCTCATCTTCTTCCTCTCCCTTATCCTCCCTCTATCCTCCTGTTTACTGTAAGTAAGTGTTTTGTGTACAATCTGACAGGATTCATTATAGAGGTTTTCCCTATATTACTATGTCAATCAAAATATTTTTAAATAAAATAAAAGTAAAAGTTAGGCCAGTTTTTTTTCAAATTCCCAGGTGATTGGTTGATACATGACTTATTGCTTTGATCTAATTACATTTTAATTTGTCAAAGAAAGGCCATACCTAGTCCACTATATGATTTTTTTTTATTTCTAAGTTTATTTGTCCTTAAATTGCCCATAGTGACTCAATATTTCAGAATCTATGTTACCACAATTTCTTCTACACTGAAATTTAACAATTATGGAGTTGGTCAGGTAATCAAACCCGTGTGTGCTTGTAAATACTTATTAATTCTAGGATAAGAGAGAGAGAAGTATACCATAACTCACAAATACATAAATGCTTTCACAAGCTTGATACTTGATGGTTTTATTATTTTAGATGACAGAAACTGAAGCACAAAGATGCTAAACAACATTTTGTAGGTTCTTCCTTGAAATGATATAATCAAGCAAATATTTATAGATGAAATGCTATGATTCTTGTGTTGCCTCAAAACAAACAGGGGCTGGGATAGGCAGGTGGTTCAGGATATAAACAGAACAAAATCAGCCTTGAATAATCGTTGTTGAACCCAAGTGATGGATACAGGAAGGTTCATCATATGAATTTAGTTACTTTTGTATATGTTTGACATTTTCTATAATAAAAAGGTGTTTAAAAAAAATATCATCAGGTGTCTGTAGAGTAACACATGTCAAAGCGTCCAGGTTACAGTCCTGGCTCTGCCAGTATCATGTGGTACGTGACTTTGGATGGGTCTCAACTTCCTGGACTTCATTATTTGGTCAGTAAAACGAAGGCTTTAGATAAGATCAGTGGTTCCCAAGAAGTGAAATTGCCTGGAAAACTTTTAAAAATTTCACTGGCAACTCAGAATTTTATTTGGACTCAGGAAATAGAGGGGAATGTGTATTTCAGAACAACTTCTCAAGTAACTGTGATACCACCATTCTTTAGATGAACACAAATTTGACGGTGACAGAGACTAACTTAAGGCCCGACTGCACAACACTTCACCAGGTGAAGGATGGGTTCTGGAGATATGCATTTTTAAAAAGCTCCCCAGGTCATCCCAATAGGGTGCATATGACACACTTTGAGAAACACTTTTCTAAATCATCCCCACAGTCTCTTCCAACTTTAATGCCCCGTGATGCTACACAAACATTATCTTTTTTTCTTCCAATTTTGTCCCATTTCCTGAATGACTGGTCATTAAATTACATGTATATAATGTTCAAGAAAATGATGCTAAGTTTCTTGCTTTAAGTAATGAAGCAAGGTAGAAGCAGACTCTGGTTTAATTAGAATTTATATTTGAGACCTGTGGGCTATTACTAAGAAAAATTGTCAACCTATGTAAACATATATATATATATAATCTCCAGAGTTCTTGTGGGGAGAAAAAATTTCCTAATTAAATATAGCCTATCAGTGAAACACTGACTATTTAAAATAGATAAATTATTTTAATATATTGTCTCTAGTGTTGCTTCCTAATGATTCCTTTGCATGGAGTTTTATTCTTTACGCTGCTTCTACTGGATAGATTAATAAATTGAGATGAATGAGATTATTCCTTTTCTTCCACCTGTTTTTAACCAAATGCCTATATGCTACATGAGCAGGGAATTCGGCGACTGCTATTGTTGATCACCCAGTTTCTTTGTATAGTGAACAAAGGTTAGATATGTCTGTGAGAAAAAATATTGTCATAAATGTCTGCCTTCAATAAGGCCTCTATAAATATGGGTCGAAAGATTCTAGTAACACTTTTTACTTTAAACCATAGACTTTTATTATAATCACTACTCCCAAACCTAGAAGTTCTACTAGCTTTGTGGCCCAAACTACATTTTTGAGAAGACAATATAAGTGAAGCTGGAAAGCAGTCAAAGCCTTGATGTGTTATCCTCTTCTTTGCCCCTCCATCCACTTGCTCGTTTCTTACTCTAGAAGAAATGAGCACCATACTTGTGATTCCAAATGATTCCTTGTCTTATTGATAAGGGGAAAAATAATGAGATATTAGCATGTCATTACAGTGAATGCTAAATATGTAGAAAAACTAACTCATCTCTAGGATGAAATATCTGACAGTGATAATGGAGAAGTGTGCGCCAGCTGGCTTTGTTCATGGTGCTTTGTCTCATTCTCAAAGCTTTTCCAAGCTCAGAAATCATTATAACATCCCCTAAATGTGTTTAATACTTCATTTATTTAAAAAATCACTACTGAGTAAAAGAATTAAATAAAATCATAACTGATTCTTAGTCAAAGAATATAACCTAACCCCGCCCCATGAACACCGTGGTGTCAATCTCACTAGAAACCTGTTCTGTGACTATGGTGCAAAGCTAAGGGTGACATGTAAAGTAATATGAACCACACAAATACAGACACAGGTAAATGCTTCAAAACCTAAATATTATATTAGAAAAAGTTCCTAATTCAATAGTTTTGTTCCTGCTGCCAATATCAAGTCTTGCTTCTAGGAAGGAAAGATGGTAAATTCCTAATGATGGAATTCCTAAGCGCATTATACGTTTTAAGAAGACTTTTCCCCCAGAAACACAGCACTTCTGATAGCTTTTTGGATTTCATTTCTGCATTTACTTTCAGATAAGTTGAATAATTCCCTGGTTCTAGCTAGTCCCCTGGTTCTAACTAGTAATAGAGCAGGTTATATTAAGGATAACTGATTTTGGAGAAAGTTGTGTGGGTGGGGTATGGGGGTGAGGTGACCAAGAGGTCTTGTTTCTATTGTCCTAGAGTAGCTGGAATAGTCCACACATCCTCAAATGGACCCAAGTCAGGCATATCAAGAGCCACTAGAAAAACTTGCTAAGACAGGGTGTCACAACTAGGATTGTTCAAAAGATGAATTTACTAGCCAGGATCACTTTAATTCAAAAGTTGAATATAAAACCTACTCGAGGAGGAAAACTACACTAATGGAAGGCATAACTTTTTAGTTACTTCTCAAAAACAAGTACAGGGCTAAAAACACGAATCCAAGACAAAAATAAGGAATTGAATGATGTAGAACTAGGGAAGAAATTAAGGAGAAAAAACTCCAAATGTAGAATGGGCTCTACAGCTATTGATTCAGTGACTCAGTGGTGCCATTCTGACCAAGTTCATTCTGGCATCCTCAATATGTCAGATCCATCAATGCAACATCTAGAAGAATCAGCTCTTCTTTCCATATCATCTTCTTAGGTGCAAGGAAAACTTTTCCAGCACCACTAACCCCAGTTCCTTCTGACATCTTATTGGTCAGGACTAACCCAAATATTCTATCTTAAACCAATAAAAGGAAAGGAGTACCATAACTGAAGTATCCCCAATAAAATGGAGAGTCAAATACAAATTTATTCAATCAGTAGAAAATGGGGAGAATTCTTGTCTCATTCTCAATCCGTGGGGCCATGATTGGTCTGCTGTAATTTGGTCCTAAATTGGGGTTGGAAGAGATCTTTAGTAGGCGTAATGATTTCCTAGGGCTGGTGTAACAAGGTAACACAAACTGAATGACTTGCATTGTTCTGAGGGATATAAGTCCAAAATCAAGATTATCAGCAGAGCCATGCTCTCTCTGAAACCTATAAAGGGATTCTTCTTTGCCTCTTCCTAGCTTCTGGTAGTTTGCCAGCAATCTCAGGGTTCTTTGGTGTCTTAGTCTGTTTGGATTGCTGTAACAAAGTAGTATAGACTGTGTGGCTCGTAAACAATAGAAACTTATTTCTTACAGCTCTGGAGGCTGGGAAGTCTGATGTCAAGTCACCCACAGATAGGTGTCTGGTGAGAGCTCACTGCTCAATTTAAAATGGCCTTCTTTTCTCTATGTTCTCACATGGCAAAGGAGGCAGAAATCTCTCTGGAGTCTCTTTTATAAGGGCACTAATCCTGTTAATGAGGGCTTTTCCCTCTTGACCTAATTACTTCCCAAAGACCCCGCCTCAAAATACCATGCATTGGGGATTTTTCAGTCAATAGCACTTGACTGGCAGCTGCATAACTCCAATCTCTGACTTCCTCTGCACATGGGACTCTCCCTGACCATCCGTGTCTTCACATGGCTGTCTTCTTATAAGGGCACCATTCCTACTGGATTAGGGCCCCACACTATTCCAGTATGACTTCATCTAACTTAACTAATTATATCTCTGACTTCTCAATTTCCAAGCAAGTTTACGTTCCGAGGTACTAGGGGTTAAGTGTTCAATATATTATTTATAATGTGGACAAAATTCAACCCAGAGCAGTAGGCTTTTCCAGTCTTTTCCAGTTTGACCCAGTTAGATCTAAATCTATGGGGTTTGGTCTAATGAGCCAGGACACTGTTCTCTAAACTTGCTAGAGCATAATACCCACTAGAGACTCAGTGAACTTGCAGATTTCTGGGCCCCCCACAGGCATGCTGATTCAGGATCTCTAAGGAAGATGTCTGGAATTCTACTTTTTGACAAATACCCCAGTTCAATGTCATGATCAAGCAAATTTGGAAAACATGGAATTAGGGGGCCTAGCTCTTATGGAGCTTCTGCCATGTTATTCCTGACTATGAAAGACTTTTGGCATGTCTCTTTCATTTAATCATTACACGAGTACTGAGGGTCTGCTCTTGTCATCCTCACTGCATACCCGGAGAAGCTGAGGTTAAGTCAGAGTGGAGCTGGAATTGGAACTAGGTCCGATCTCAACATATCCACTCTTCCCTCACGCTAATAGTAAGTTCAGGAATCTGGAATCATCCAGCCAATGTCCTTTGCTTTCCGTATCTTATGCCCAGGGTAAAACATGTTTTCTTTTGTTCCTGTCCTTAGAAGGAACAAAAGACAGCAGGAATTTGTCCTCCATTTGATTTTCCATGTACTAAACAGCGTTTCTTCCCCATCCTCTTAATCCTTTACTTTTGGGTCATTTGTTTGTTTTGTTACTTCTTTAAGAACATCTAAAATGACTGTGTTCCTTTAGAGAAGATAAAAGTTTGTTGAAACAGACATTCTCTGCCAGCCTACCTTTAGGGGGGCTGAAACAAAAGCTCCCTGCCACAGTGCTGCCCTCCTATCATCCCTCAGGTACAAAATGGGTCATTTGACTCTCAGCAGTTTGTGCCAAAAGTTAGCCAGGGGAGAAATGAGACTTCAAAGCTTTCTATAAGCCAACTTGAGTCCAAAAAGCTGCATATATAACTGCTCAAAGGGCAGGTAGTTTACAGAAACCGTGATGTAAAAGAACTGGGACATTGTTTTCCTGAGACCTTTGCCACTAGGATTTTATTTTCAGTGCCCTGAGGGGCCATTGAAGACTTTTAAGCCAGATGGTGACATGATAAAAATTTTTATTTCTAAAAATTATGATGGCCGTTGGGAAAAAGTGGATTGATTGGAAGAGGCAAGGAGAGCCATTTCACAACTTCTCAGGAAAATCATGCAGTAGGAGAACCGCAGACTCCACCAGTGTGGTTCATTTCCTGCACTGTTTCCCATTCCAAACTCTTCTGTGGTAGAATGTCACAGGTTCAGTTTAGTTGTGTCTTTAGTTCAGCAATACATAAGGACTGAGCTACTGAAATCAGATAGTAAATTTAGGAATTTGTATAACTAAACCAATTGATGTATCAAAATCCAGCCTACAAGGCTAACATTATATTGCTTCTGACTTCAGGTTGTAAGAACAGATTTGTTAAAAACAAAAACAAAGTTAAAGGGCTCTCACAAAAGTAACTATATATTTAATGTTGAGTCCTGGATGGAATCCCAGATGTATATAATCAATTAGTATACCGTGGATAAATCTTGGTCCCTGGAGTCAAACTTAGATGGTCCATGCCATACCCTCGCTGTGGCTTTCAGTGGGTTATTGAAACTCAGTTTTCTCATCGATGAAATGGGACTAATAGCATCTGCCTTGTAGGACTGTCGTGAACTCTAAATGAGGTTATAAATGGAAAGGGCTAGGATAGGGCACACAATAGGCTTTTAGTGAGGGTTGCGATGGCTGTTTTATTAATAAACATAGGTAATTTTATCCAAAACGTTAAGCAAAAGATGTGAATTGGAAAGGGCATAAGTGTGGACCATAAAGGTTGAAAATGGAAGAATAAGGAGATATTCACTCTCCATCCTTTTGGTCATTTCCTCCCAATAAAATACAGAGTATTTATTACCCACTTCTGACAACCACATGGAGTCGTTTGCCTCCCACACCGTGCAGAATTATAGACGACGTATTAGAAGCCATATATTGCTTCTGTCTTCCCCACATGCACCTAATAACCACGCCAGAGCTCGATAAAGAAGAGGGCGCTGGCAGGTTTACTCATCTTTTTATATCCTTGTTGTTCTCTCTGCCGTGATCTCAACCGCCAGAGCTGGCGCTCTTGCCCTTTCGCCCCCCTTTCTTGTCCTAGAGCTGTTGTCAAATGTATAAAGACACAGCGAATACACTGGAGCCAACCGAGAGGGAAGAAGGCTGTTCTCCCCCATGAATATGCTAGGGACTGAAGTGTTTGCAGACATCGTGATTGCAGCAGATTAACAAGAAAAGCAGGCTCGATTGGAAGGGAGGCACCGCAAAAGACTGGGGCAACCTTTCAACTCCAGGTCGGGAAGAAGCCGATGATATATATATATTTTTTTCATATTGTGAAGAGAAGGAAAACGTTGTACAGTAAATCTATTGAACTACTTCAGGAGGCTTTTCTCTTGATCTAATTGAGCCGTTTGAAGTGTACTTGAAAGTTCTCATCCAGCCCGTGTCAGAATCCTGCCTGCTATGAGCCGTGAGAAGTTAACCGTCTCTGGCATCGTTAGGAGAGACTGTCAGGTACCTGACGGCTGCTGTGCTGCAGCACAGAGGATGAACATGGAAAGAGTGTGTGTCCACATTCGTCCCTGGTCACGGGGCTGTCTGACTTTGCATCTATGCATGAGGACTGTAGGGGAGGGAAAAAAATCTTTCCTCTACCCATGTTATGTTCTCCAGCTTGGCCCCTGTTAATTAGACTGGCAAGAGACAAATTAATAAGAGAGAAAAAAAAGAAAAAAAAAAGAAGTTTATTAACATGTGCACTGTACGTGTACACATGGGAGCACCTGGTGACAAGTGACCCAAAGGGGTGATTAGAACTCAGGCTTATATATCATCTTAACCTAAATAAAGGAAATGGGATTTGGGGTTCCAGGCAGGGAGACAAGTTATGGAAAGATTACCAGGAAAGATGTAGTATATAAGGGGTGTTTAGTAAGGTTTGTGATGCAGATTTAAGTCAGTGCCTTCACTGGTAAGGGTTGTTGAGTTCTCAGTGGCCTTTTGCTCCAAATAATCCATATGCCAAAGGAGTATATTTTGGGGCTGCATATTCTGGTACCCTTCAGAACCAAGCAAACCCATACGTGCATCTAGATGGTGCCTCTTAATAGTGTCAGTGCTAGATTATTTGTCAAACAGGAAGACAATTTAAAAATCAACTGTGGTTATCCACCTTACTGACCTCTGCTTCAGTTCCGCTAACTGAAACGACCTTGTATGCCATCACCAATCGCTTCACCTTTCATCCATTTGTCTGAGGCCTCAGATTAGATGTCACCAACCTGGGAAGCCCTTCTTGCCCTTCATGACATTGAGGTTAGGGGTACCCCCTGTGTTCTTTGAGTATCTTGATTTCCCATTCAAAGCGCTTAACGCACCAAACTGATTTCTTGCTTTTATATCTGAATATATTTCCTATCAGTTCATACATTCTGTAAGGTTATATTGTGTTTATCCTAGAACTGAAAGCGATCCATGGCGTATAGCAGATTGATAATAAATTACCAAAATAATTGAATAACTGTGGAGGAAAGAGGTTGTTTGAGAGCCCAGAATGCTAGCTCATGACTTGTGGATTGTCAAAAATCACTCACTTTCTGATAATTTTGATGACTCTTATGTCATGCTTTTCAGTTTACACATATCTGCGTGATTGTCCTTAACAGGCTATGGAATTCCCAGTCCTTATAATTGACCAGCACCTGGTAGTTGAGGGTGAGTTGGCAGCAACATAGAAGATTTACATTAGGACAAGCTCTATATCCCCTCTTCTGATTAGTACTCAGGGTTGGGAGGGGGCATTAGTATTCAGATAGAGCAAGCATGTACTGGACACATTCAGGGTGAGTCTGGGAAGAGTAACAAGGTAAATCATTTCCAATTTCCTTTATCTGACACATTAAACTGTTATCATCTAGCATTTTTAAAATAAGTGGTGAACTTGACTATGTCTGTGTATTTGCACTATCATCAATAGACTTAGCTATGGATGTAGCACTCTCCATTGCTGAATTTCTCTTTGCCCTTGTTCTGTTTGAGTTTAGACTTTCAGGAACTTATCTTTACGATTCTCTATTCACCCTCTGGGGTACCTTGCAAATTGACCCGTAACCAAATCTGTTTAATGAAGGTCACAAAAACTAAATCAACATGAGACCCAGGAGTAAAACCCAGTGGTCCTGATTTTTCTATTCACTAAGAAGCAGCCACCCCTACCCCATTCTCTCACCCCCTCAACAGGGCAGGTTATAGAATTTCATGTCATTTTATCTTATTGATTGAATCATCCATCTCTCATTCTGCAAAGTCAGGGTCCTTAAGTACTTGTGTGGAGACACAAGGACTGTTCTTCATTAGCCATATTTGACTTTGTCATTGATATTATTTACAACTTTTGATAATTTTTTTTTAAGTAACATGTCAGGACGACCAGGAAGGACCTTAGATAGGACATCAAATTTCTCCCTCCTGGAGAAAAGCATGAAAATATACTGTTCTCATTATGAGATTGATGTTATCCCTCTGAATAGAACCCCCTAACTTCTTACCTTTGAAGTTCTTATTCAGCTCCCTAAGACCGCCAAACTGCCTGCCATTCTTATATTACACACACACACACACACACACACACACACACACACGCAAACTATATATATATATAATTACTATTACTTTCTTTAGAACATAAGCTAGATTTTTCCACAGTGCAAGCCCCTTACTTTCAATGATAAAAATATTTTATTTCTGTCTTGGTCTGAAAAGACCTTGTTAGCATTTTTATGAACAAAAAATACTGAGGCTTTATTTTTCTTTTGACGGAAATAGTTTACCGTCTTTCTCTACCACTCATTTTTAAGTTTTAAAAAACCTTTCCACCATTTCTATTGTTTTCCAGCAATTTTTTTGTACGATCTTAGAGAGACAACCGCAACTGCACTTAACCGTGTCTCTCACATGTACCTATGTGGCTCTGGGCAGCTTGCTTCATATGCCGGGCAGGTTTCTGAAGCAGAGGGCGGGAATCGAATCCTTGGAAATCAAGTCATTGCTTAAGGATGTGGAGGAACTTGCTATTTGAATGAACCCTATTATGAACTTTTTTACAAAGCAAATAAAGACTATCTTATCTTCTGTTCTACGCAAATCCTGATTCCCACATTTAAGCTGGAAGTCCCTATTTGTATAGTTATCTTTACATAAAGGTCATTCCCCAATCTTATAATTGAAAAATTAGGCAATTTTCATTTACTCTCTGGCTTCTCTGCCTGAAAATCTCTTAGCTCTATCTTTATTTTGGTATTCTCTCGGAGTAACTATAATAGTCTGAAAAAAATAACGATATCTCTGTTTTAGTCTGAAAACAAAATAGGCAGAATAGACGCTAGGCATGAGGTACCCAGAGCTAGGTCGTGTGAACTAGTGATGACATTTTGGAAAATTGTAGTAAATCGTGATTTTCTTATGATAGAAATATAGAAATGTCTGATTTTGACATTTAATTCTCAAACAGACTATGTTCCTTCTCCCTCTCCCACTCTGGATTTTATCATCATGTAAATGAGAACTAAGTCATCTTGCCTTTGAGTCATTCATGAAGAAAGTTTTCCTTTTCTTGTTCTGAAAAAAGTGATTATTTCACTTTTAGAGAGGACGCCTCCTGGGGCCAGATGAAACATCTGAAAGAAGTAAATATTAATCAGAATTAGATGTGAAGATGAAACTCTTTTCAGTTCTTTATTATTTTTTAATTTCTTTTTTTCAATTAGAGCTGACATTCAATATTAGTCTATATTAGTTTCAGGTATATAGCACAGTGGTTAGACATTTGTATTTGAAGATGAAATTTGACTTGCCTTTTTACCATTAAATACATATTTGAAAAATGTGCCCTTCTCATATAGATTTTCTTTCTTTGTCACACCATTACTGAGTTGAACCAGAGAAGTAAATCTTAATATTCTGTCCAAGATAATGTGCTGTTTTCTGGCCTATGCCAAAGCAGAAAATGTCAACGAGTACTGGGGTGCTTTGTTAAACCTAATGGACTTGGTCATTTCAGAAAGCATCGTGGTCAAGGTGCTCCAAGTAACAATAATTTGCCCAGGGAATTGGGGCTGGAGTCACTCTTTGTCCCAGTTATGAAGTCTGCTCACATTAGGAGTCTGAAAATGAAGCCAGAAGTAAAAACTGGCTTTACTACTGAGAACCCAAACGTGTAGCTATTGGGGAAGAAAAATAGAACAGGATGTTTTCCAAGGATCCTGTTTTGTGGTTGGTCAGCAAATGTCTCGCGTTCACGTGAAATCCACCACTGAAAGCTGATGTGGTATCAGTTGTGATTCCCAGAACTCCACGGTCCAGCTTCACCATCAGAACCAGATAGGCTTAGTGCTCACCGTCTCACAGGAGCTCAAGCCCTCCATTTCAGCAAGGTATTTGGGTTGGACACACCTCTGCAAGCGGGATGATGAACTGCAACTGGGAGCAAATTAGCTTTCTTCAGGAGCTATTTATTACTCTCAAATTAGCAGCATATTAGATGAAAACCAAAACAAAGGCAGTTGCAAAATGAGGACATACGAGAGATGCGAAATGAGGACATACGAGAGCTGCAATATGTCTGATCTTTGTGCATCGAAGTCAGAGCAACGTGGGTGAAAAAAGACCACCTTGGTATGTTGGTGGGCCCATCTTGCTGAAAGGCCCAAGCAGAGGCAGTAGCTATACCTGGTCATTGGTGGACTTCCTGACTTTTCTGAGAAGGACAGGTCAAATTAATGGTGATACTGTCTGTCTGATTTATCACTAATTCTCCCTGCAGTTTGAATTAGCTCTGCTCTTTTTCTCCTCCCATTTTAATCTCAAGCATATGTGTATTTTTGTATCATTAATTTTAAAAGTCTGCAAAGCATTTGCTGTCATCCATTTAGTTTCAAAGAGGAGCTGCATGATGTAGTAGGAAGAACACTGAACTGTGTTCCTATCCGGGTCTGATACTGACCTGTGCTGTGACCTTGGACACAACCTTTCAGCCATATTAGTTTTTTGCTGTTGTCAGCTCACAAAGCTACTTCAAGTCTTTGGACAATAAGAAATATACTTTTTCCCTCCATTAAATATACATTCTCCTTCAAGAAGAGTGTATTAGGAACTGATTGACATTGAAGGAATTTGGTAAGTATGTTATTTTTTTTTCCTGGAAAGGTAGTCCTTTATGGAACAGGATAGTATTACCTTCATGGAGCAAGTTTAGCAAATTCTCTTAATTTTAGGCCTCTAGAGTAATTTCTACATGACTCTTGTTCCCTGTTCTTCCTTGAATTCCTAAAGGACACACACACACACACACACACACACAAAAGAATGAACTGCACACAGTTGCTGTATCTCTAAACAAATGCCCAGCTGCATTTAGGAAATGTCCAACACTGTGTTAGAAATCCAGAGAGAACCAGAGATAGAATGGTCAAGTTGAAAATGAAATGAACTTTTCACACTCACTATTGGAAGATGCCTTAAAAGTGCTTTTAATAACCACAAAAGCATTGTTCAAACACTTTGCACCTTCTAAGGTTTGGCTTTGTATCACAGGTTTCCCAATTGTAACTGCCCAAGGAAGCCAATTAAACTCTAAGAGACTCAGCTTTCTTATCTATAGGAGAGAGAAATTGGACCCAATTCTCTTTAAACCGTTTTTTGCCTTAATATTCTCTTATTCCACTGGACGTTGTCAGCATTTCAGAAATTTGCTCTTTGAGAAAAAGACATTGAGGAGAAAACAAATAGGTGATAATGAGATTTTTTAAGTAGTAGTAAAATTAAAGGCTTTGAGGTTTGGCATAATGATCTAGTAGTTTACTTACTCCCTGAGAACAAGAAGTGAAGAAGGGTGATTTACTCTTTCAAGTCAGAACTCTCTGTTATAACCGGATGATAAACTTCTTTATAAGAAACTGGGGAATACTTCATACTTACTAAGGAGTGGCCGAAGCTTAAAGAAGACCAACTGCAAATTCTCGCAAGCAGCTAAATAACACATCTTTATTACTGACGTTGCACACTTCCATAGACTCTTTTACTGTGGACAGTGTTACTTTTCCACTAATTTTCCAATAGCAAAAAAGCCCAATAAAATGTAGAACTTATTTTTCTAAATCATTGCCCCTAGGGGTATTTAGATTAAATAGAAAAACACCCTACATATATTTTTGTAAAATCTCTTTTCAGAACAGTAAAAAGGAGCTATCCTCTTTCAATCTTGTCCAAGAAAGCAAGTGTCTCCAAGAAGTCATATTTTCACTAGTAATGCCACACTTGCTTTATTATGTGACATTCGAAGAAAAGACTAAGTCATATTTCTACTAACATTTGATTTGATCATTTAGGTTATTACTTCAAAGTAAAAATTTGATATTTCTAAAACAAAGTTTGAACAAGCTAAGTCATAACATTATCCCATAAACAATAAGAGTTATTCTCAAGATGGGATATATTGTCTTGATTAGAAAAAAGCACGAATAAAGATTCATTTCATGGAAGAAAGGAAATCTGTGCTGTTTATTTGGCAATAGGAAGTCAGACCAAAATATATTTGTATGACATTCAAATAGGGTCATGTCGGAAGGCGGAATCTACCTTTATGAATATTTTCAGCTTCTGACATGAGAATGGGATTGGGGAAAGGAATCCTGTATGATATTTAAGAGGCATCTTGGACCTGGGTACATTAACATAAAGAAGACGTGTCCGTTGTAAAAAAAAAGACTTGTCCAGTGTAAAAAAGGCAGTTTTTAGTAGGGCAAAAGTCAAGTAGGATCATACTCAACTGTGGGCCAGCAGGCATGATACTTCCCTTCAGAAAGAAGCAAAGTAAGCTAAGACCTAGTAATAATTATTCTAAAACAATGCAAAGAACATTTATCTCTAGAATCGGGGCTAGTAACTGACTAAAAGAAGGACTCCAGACTTCCTAATGCAAATATCAGGTCTATTCCCAGGGATTTGAAAAGTAATTATTATTATTTCCAATTCTAAGCCCTCAAATATAAGTTTGAATTACTTAACCTTTTTTAAAAAACCTCTCTAACACAGCTTCAGGGCCTGAAGAATTTTCTTTGGAGGAAAGAAGTCAGAAAGACAAAAAAAAAAAAAAGGGAAGAAATAAGAGGGAAAATATTCAGAGAATATGACTTAAAAAATTATTTCACAAATACCAAGGGAAAACTTAAAACAAAAATAAGTTAACTTAAAATGCAAAGAAAGTATTACCCAAGGGTAAGTCACCCCGTTCTTCTCTTTTATTGGGAGTTTGCTTTCTCCCACTTTGGCTGACTTTGATCAGTTGCTGTCAGCAGGGAGAGTGTCAAAGAGGCCAATGACACACACTCGCTTCTGGGTTATCATGACTTATCTTTCCTCACACTGACAAGGGGCACTTATCACAAGTTAGAGCAGCACAGAGACATATGTGGGCATGCCAGCAAAATCTTGACTGGCAGCCTGGCATCACCCCCGCCTTATTAGCTCTTGGCTTAAAAGTGCCCCACCCTAGTCACTGGTGATGGTCCCAGGATACACGCACTTCATAACCATTGACCATAATTATGTGAATAGAAAATGGGCTACATCCAATAGACAGAAAAAATTATTACCTCCTGAAGTGATACATGAAAAATAGGGAGTTGATATGACTGAGAGCAAGAGTGAGAACCCTCTCGTGAGGTAAAAGAATAGTGGGAGATAATGCAAAAAAAAAAAAAAAAAAAGATACATATTTAAATATATACTTACATTTTAATATTGTCTTTTGTTGTTGTTGACCCTAGCCTTTGATTCACTAGTAACTAACTGCAAGCATTTTGCCACCCAATGGACCTTCCTTCACTGGTTTTCCATGTCATAATATCTGATAAAGAAGCAGTGAACTTCAACACGGGATAGTTTCAACACAATTATCCTGCATCATAACTGGGTATGAAGAATGTTCTTCCTTCAGATGTGACACAGCTTGTTTGACCAATAGATAAAAGAAAAAGTGTTATTTATACTTCAAAAACCTTTGTCTTTAGACCATATGGAAGTTTGAGCAACAATGAGATGTATTCATTTAAATCTTAAATCATCAAGTATCTGTAGAAATGTACCTCACTGAAATTCTTCCCAATTAAGCAAAAACATCCAGTCTTCTAGCAATTTATATTTTCACTTTATGTATTATTGTAGTGACTGAATCGGCTCATATAAACAAAGGAAATCTTCAAGTCTTCATGGGAGCTAAAGGCCAGAGTTTATAAGGAAGACCCTTATAAGACACTTCTTGCACCTTAAGCTGCTTTTGAAGCCAAAAACTTGAGAGAAACTTCAGCTTATTCCTGACCCAGTCCTGCATTTGACATGAGCCATATGTTTCTAGCAGTCATTCTCGTGTAACTATATAAATTCATTGTGTCAATAGTTTGCATCCTGGATTAATTTGTATAAAGTGTCTGGGGGAATACTGATTTCATATTGGAAACAAAATTAGGTGGAAGCCTTGGAGCTGTCATTTTAGAGTTTTGTAACTCTGCACATTATTATTCTCACTCCTACCATATTCCAGAGGAATCAGTTTGGTGACTTCATGTGACTAAATATTGGGGGAAAGTGAGCACAACTAAATCAATCAGATTCTGGCAGTTGACTCCTTGCAAGAAAATTAGTGCATTGACTCTTTCCTGCCACCAACTGGGTTTGAGTTGCTCATAGTCTGATTTGTGAAATGCTGCACTTGCACATGCGAGTGGTTAGGAAGAGGACAATGTGCCAAACCAGAGGTCCTGAGGAAAGAAGATTGGGTGAAATATAAAGGTGATGTCACATGGATGATCCATATAACCCACAGCTTTCAGAATTTTACTGGTCTCACCTTGTTCTCAATTTAGTGATTATTTTTTTTTTCATAAAGGAAAGGTAAAATTTCTAGTGAGTTAAGTGTTCATGCTCTGATGTTAGGTAGAACAGGATCATATAATCACTTAATAGCTCTGTTATCTGGGTCAATTTATTTATCTTCTCCAAGTCTCCATTTCTTCCTTTGTAAAAAGAGAATCTGGTAACAGAACTGGCTTTGTAGAACTGTCGTAAGTCTTAAACGTCGGGACCCATGTTATTTATTTAGTACAATGACTAACACAAAGAAAAACCTAGTGAGTAATAGTGGCCATCTTTCATATTCTCGTCATCACCATTTATTAAGACAGATGCAAAGCGATGGTATCATCATGATGTCTTCATAGAGAAGTTAAATGAGCATGTGCTGTTTTGTTTTGTTTTTTCCTCAGTTGTTTTAAAAACAATAGGGCTAAGCCACAGGTTGCATAAAACTGACTAATGCCATTCATAATGACGGTAAGTTTGAAGGAAAGATGGCAGTCAGGAGGAAGTGAATTTGAGCCCTCATTTTTTACTTATTTCTTCAGCATCAGTTGCAGCCATGTTTATAATCTTTGTTTTTGTCCTAGTAAAGCTAAGGAAGGGAAGTAGAATCCACAGAGAAGAAAAGTTTTCCCTGGAGGGTGACTCAGCCTTCAAAAAGAAAATCATCAATATGAAAGGGGAAAAATGTTTAATCATTGAAAGCAATAATTACACTCTAAATATTAGCACAGCAGATAAGAGGCAGAGAACTAAAAGAGAATGTGGAGCTGCTTCCCTGTTTATCTTGCTCGAGGCCTTCTTTCTGTTTGCTGGAATCAGGGTCTTGTCTGGGGACAGAATCCACAACAGCGATAGAGTCACCTAATAAATCACGCTTCTTTTATTCTTCTATACCCCATTCCCTCATCTTCCGAGCTTTAGGCAAGGGAAATGGCAGTAATAGAGCTTTTCATTACACATTTCTGTTACCGTTATGCAGAGAACTCTGAGTGGCTCTAGAAGAGAAGAATTAGCTGAGTGACTTTATCTAGGCCAAAAAATATAGGATTAAAACATGCAAAGCCATTCATCTATGTAAACCAGTTCTCAAGGCAGCATTTATCCTAGTTTATCTGCTAATTCCTTTAAAGTCTGGGAAACTATTTTCCTTGAAACTTTTGGCATACCTTTATACTATTTTGTTCTCTGCTATGATATTGATATTTTGATTGTTTTACTGTATATGTTGTAAATTGGACTAACCCTCCCCCTTCTACATCTTCCAATATTTCTCTCTCTCTCTCCGAGTAATTTTAGCATTTCCATTTTATTATTTGTCAAGTTGAATGGAATGTCCATGCTTTAAGCGGCTTACATTTAGGCCACCTTGCATAAAATACCGTATTATTTCTGGCTGCCTAGGAAGCTCGGCCCCAGCCTATCACGTAGTGTTGCTGATTTATACCGTAGGAGGCATGAGAAAAGAACTGTGGCTGAGCATTGTAAAGATAAGACAAAAAGGCCCCTAAGCATTTCACTTGTAGCCTATCCCAATCCTGCAAACTGCCCGTACCCCAGCATTTCATTCTCAGCACCTTCGCACACACTCCCAAGTCCCTTTCAATGGAACAGCCTGTTTCCTTTCCTCTTTCTACTCTCTGTTGAACATTTACTATATCCCAAGTGCCAGAGTGGGCGCTTCACATTCATTTGGCTCATTTACTCTTGCGATAACCTTCTGCGGTATGGTATTATCCCACTGATGGCAGTTTCTGTGACACTGTGAGGGGTGAGATAAAATGGATATGTGCCTCATAATGTCTTCACCGTGCTCTGTTATCACAGATTATTCATTTATTTGCTGCTTCCTCCATCGGGCTGTATTGCATTCATTATTGTGTCTTTAACAAACAGCACAGTGCCAGGTAATTCAATATTGCCCATGTGAATGAAGCTCTGTTTGTAAGTCCCAAGAGCCCTCTGCAGGGTCATTCTGGCCAGGGACTCACCCCCTCTGCACTGTGAGACCACACATTCACCATGACCAGTTAGGAAGTGAGAAGGAATCTTCTCTTACTTTTTACATTAACCATTTTTAGTTCAAAAAGTTTTATAAACTTCAGACATTTAAAAACAGCAGGGTTTAATGGACCTATAGTTTGATTTCAGCAATAACTGCACACACTTGCATTGGCATGTAGAGATGTTCAGTACAATGTTAAATGGAAAAAAAATTGGTCTCATAATAGCATATATAGAATAAATCCATTTTTAAACAGATAGATGCATATTTGCATACCAGTATTCAGGTACATTTTTTATTCTTCATTCATTCTTATTTAATCAGTCCCTATTGTTAGCTACTTGGGCTGTTCCTAATGTTTCATTATTATTATTATTATTAAGGAAAAAAAAAAAGGCCTGTGCCAAGGATTCTAGTACAGTCTCTCTGTGTGCTTGTCTAATTATTTTGTCAGGATAACAGGACCCACGTGGTGTCCACTTCAGTGCAACCATTAGGTGTGCTGCCTCTCTGCCTCCAGGAATGGACTTTTCCTCTGGGAGCAGTGCCTGCCACATTATCTAGTGACTGGAGTAATACGAGTTCATGTGACATGATTAACGAAGCATTTAAAAGGTCGTCTGCATCTTATTTATCCATGAGCTCCCTGACACCCCTGAGAGACACTTATCTTTTCAAAAAGTCTGTTCCTGAGCTGGAATCCCGTGATCAGATGGCAGCAAAGGCCAGGTCTTCTCCTATAGAGAATAATTGCATCTAATCTGAGACATGAGACCACTGGGCAGGGGCCTTGTCAGCTCTGAGTTCTGTGGGATTGGGTCAAATTAGAGTGAGGGAGAGTGTCTTACACACAGCAAAGGCAGAGAGCTGACTCTCACAACCAGGGATTTCCACCATAGTGCTAAATTAAACTAAATTTAGGAGAATGTTTGAAATAAGGATCTTAAAAAGCAGAAGCTTCTCAACAGCTTCCTTGCTGGTCATATCTAATTCCTACAGAGATTTTCTTAGCCCTTGGGCAAGCCAATCCTATCTAGGACCCTCACGTTAGAACAAGGACAGTCTCATTCGTGCTGAAAGCAAACATGTCTTGAGTATTTATTTCCTCTTATCCATCATGCCTCAGTTCAATTACTTATTACTCAAGACATGTTTGCTGTCAGTCCCATGTTATTTGCTGATGATGAAGCTGTGCTTTAAAGGACCAATAGGAGTTACCAGGCAAGTAAGAGGAAAAAGAGCAATGCTGGCAGAGGGAGCTGCACACCAGGATGCGGGGTGAACCTGCACAACACGTCTGGAATCACGGATAATCTGGCTTTGCTGGAAGTGGGTTGCAAGCTGAAGAGTAATGGGAAATGAGGCTGGCTAGCATACCATGAAGTGGCAGATGACAGAGGCCCTTGCATCTACATGACACTTATCACGCGATTTGTTTCCTTGGCTTTTTGATGAGCACCAAACTGGAACCTCAGTATGAATTCTTGTTCTCATCTGTAAAACTCACTTCAGTGGCTTCCCATTGCTCTTAGAGAAAACTAAATTCTTAATATGGCCTACACTGTCTGGTAGAATCTGTCTCCTGCCTCTTTTGTCTTATTCTGCACCAGGCCTGCCTTCTTCCTCCCAACCCCCACTCTGTGCTCCAGCCATAGTGACTTTCCCTGAGTTTTGCTAATGGGCCATATTGCTGCCTCCTGACAAGGGGACTTTTGCACATTATTTTTACATGGAATCCTCTCCTCACCTGTCACTCTTGCCTGTTTATTTCCTCTTAACCATCAGGCCTCAGCTCAATTGTTTTTTACTCAAGAAATGCCTCTCCCAGTTACCTGACTGGATATAAGTTCCCACGTAGGTGCTCTCATACCACTATGGACTTGTCTCTTGCAGTACTATTCTTGCAGTACTATAAGAGGAGTAAATTGTCAGTGGTGATTGGTATAATTATTTGATTAGTGTTGGTTTCCTCCTCATAAGTATTATCAATACCATCATCAAATTAATTAGCCAGTATCTGCTGGGTGCTTACCACGTGCCTCACACTGTTCTAAGCATTTTACACATATTACCTCATTTAATTCCCAGCAACAGTCTCCATTACACAAATGATAAACTTGAGGGAATAGAGAAGTAACTCTCTCAAAATTACACAACTAGTAGGTGATAAAGTTCAAATTTGAACCCAGGAAAGCTGGATCCAGAATCTTAACTCTTATAACCACTATATTTCCACTGACCTCTAAGTTCTAGTCCTAACACATAGTAACTGCTCAACGAATATTTGTTGAAATTATGAATGGATAAATAAATTAATTAATGAAAACTCCGTATACGCCCCACTCTTAACTGAGGGCAACTGGCCACAGCACCGTAGAACCATGATAGACACTTCATTGGCAAGAAGACATTCTAGAGAAGATTCAGAAAAGAGAAACCGTGGTGTGCTTTATTTGATCTGGGATGAAAATCTTATAGAATGTTAACCAAAAAGATTAGTTTTGTGGTTTATGTGTTGATCGTCATGACCTTTCCCAATATTGACTCTGGGGTTTGTTCAGTGTCTGTAATCCCTTAGGCTGATGTTTTTAATCTTGAGTGATTATGCTCTGTTTGTGAAGGGTTTCACATATGTGAAACATTCCTCAAAAACTTTGAAATAGAGAGAGCAGGTCAATGGCAATGTCATCCAGGTCTCTGCCAGCCTGTGGTTATCTTGCTTACCTGAAAGCAAATTCCTTCCCTCTTTCTCATTTCTGTACAATATGTACTTCACAGCTCTGTGTGTTCATACATTGGGATTTTGCCATGAGTCTGAAAAGACCTCTAGATGAAAAGAGGTAGAACAATGATTGAAACTAGTTCTAGGAACTTAGACATTGGATTATTATCAGAAACCCCCAGTCAGACTATTGAACTCCCTCTGCATTACCAGTCTGGTAAAACACATTCAGTCACTTAATAGACTTGCCTTTACAAACTCTTTGCTGGGAGATCATGTGGAAAAATCTGTCCAAATCGTTATTATTTCTATGTAAATAGTAATGCACATGTGGTCTCCGTGTATTATGTGCTACGCCATTATCAATTGCATTCGAGCAGTGCTAACCAGATGACTGATGCTTCAATTTTACTAGATAGTCTGCGCTCTCTGAATTTGTGACATGATAATTGAGGGCGAATATGTAGGAGAAGCATTTGGTGATGTTGTGGGAAGGATGGTTTCCGGTTCATGATGTGGAGGATGGGCAGGAAGTGAATTAAATATTAAATACACACACATTATAAGTTAGTGTGATTTTTTCAACATTGAAATTGTTGAGGAGTGACGAATCCTTGATTACTCCTAGATTTACTACCAACGAAGGAATATAGTGTAAAGAACAAGGTGGCATTAGTGTAGGAAGGTAATGCAGTGTATAATTCTATGACTGTTTATGTCACAATCAATGCAGATTTACATTTAGCTGGCTTTTGTATAGAACTGTACATAGTGCTGTTTTGTATTGAATATCACTAGAGGATATTCAGTACATAAAACAATGAAATTAACATTTATATATTTTGGTACTCATGCTAGAGTTGAATGTTCTAACTGATGGAAGGGGAGATTCTGACTCTCAGGAGAACTCTAGGCATCCTAGACAATGTCCACGAACATATCAAATGCAGGATCAGTCCAGTGATAATTATCTGCAGCCATCCAATTTCAAGGTAGGGTAGTAGGTTGAGGATTTAGGGGTGACTAGATAAAGATAGGATTATTCATAGGGAAAGCTATTCAATATAAGACGTGTGAGACTAAATTCAAAGTTATTCCCAAAGAATAAGATTACCATGAATGCGACAAAAAGCTAGACAAGCGTCTGGACTAGAGGACTGGGCTCTAAGTGAGAGAAACCAGAAGCAGAGTCCAGTGGGAATTGAATGAGTAGGCC
>NW_011888813.1:2755541-2758028 GCF_000151845.1 Pteropus vampyrus
ATCAGGGGATTTGTCTTCTCCAGGCAAGGTCCCTCTGCTGAGAATTGAAACAAGGGGACACATTGCCACTTGCTTATCTTTCAGAAAAACGACTGCTGTGATAGCATAAATGTCCCAAGAGCTTTGCCTTGAAGGAAGTGTGTTTTTAATGATACGATTTTGGTATCCAGCCCTCTGTGGATAGCTTGGCATATGTCTTGTTATATTTAAACAGTGTTGACTGATAAAGTGGATGTTAATTGGCAGTCAGTGACTAGGCTGCAGGTCTTTGTCACTGAAGCTTTCAGCTAACTGATCATTAACTAGGAGGTAATGTTTGACCCAGAAGGTCATTACTGTTATTAAGTGGGAAAAGAAATTAAAATGCTCCAAATTGCTTTTTTTATGAATCGAATGAGGATTAAAAAAAAGAAAGAAAGAAAAATGATAGCTCGGTTGCAACGTAAATCAGTGTCTGTTTACAGTCCCTTTCTTTCCTGTTCCTTGAAGACCAAGTGGTAATGTTTGTGGGGCAAGACTCTATTTCCAAAATCTCATTCTTTAATGTCTAGAAACTCACTATTTTGACATTCACTAAAAAGAAGAGATTTCAAAGCATTTTTCAATCCCATCCAGGTAAGGCAATTCCTAAAATTTTCAAAGGAAATCATTTTGTCTGGCTACTATGCAGTTTCTTAAACAAGCTTTGAGTAATTTTTCTAAACAATGAAAATGAGATTAAAAATAAGTTATTGCATACATCTTATTAGGTGAAATGATAATAGTGTCATATATATCTTTAAAACTTCCTTTAGAATAAGCTGTTTATGTTTCACAGAATTTTGCTAATTAAGCCTTAGCATTCACTTGGTGAGGAAAGTATGAATCCCGACTCCGCTTCTTGATTCATTCCATGACCTTTGAGATTTTGCCTCTTCAGTAATCTCCTCCTCGCCCTCATAATGTGAAAAGAAAATAAAAATGATCTGACGGATGCTATGAGTCTTGGCAATTAAAACTTTACATGAAAGTTGTCTCCTGAGAGAAAATATTACTCTCCCTTTTAATAAAAGTATACAATTAAGCCCTCTTTCAAACCTCTCTCCTCCAAATGGGTTAATGTCTTATGTAAAAGATGGAAACGGAGTCTCCTTCCACTGAAAAACTGAAGCAAGAACCAAAAGCATTTCTACCCATAAAATGGTTATGAATTCAAACATCCCAACCTTGGCTCTGACTATAAAAAATAAGAAAACGGAAGATCTGGTGTGCTCGTGCTTTCCACCCCGTTGTTTTAGTCCTGGGTTCAGTTCTATGCACTTCGCCGTTATTGCCTTTGTTTTTGTTTGTTTGTTTGTTTGTTTGTTCCTTTGGTTGAATGACGCAGTAAATTTGGAAGCACCAGTGTTTCACCTTCACCTGTGGTGCTTGGGATGCATATCTCTGAAGACTACAGACAGTAAATGAGTTGTTTGGGAATCTCTTTAAATTAGGTTCAAAAGCTACTGGGTTTATTTTGGCACATCTTTTTTTTTTTTCTTCCAAAAATTAGGACTCAACTTCAGTAGGCTATTTTAGCTACTTTTAAAAAGAAATGTATCCCCGTATCAAATAAGACTAAAGGAGATATGCTGTAATGTTTGAAGGCAAAAGCATCTCATCTCCCAAGAATCAGAAAATCTCTTCTCTAGTTGTATTTGTAGGTACTTTTTGTGGTATTGCTTTTTTTTTTTAAACAGGTAAAGCTCAAATGAGCACAGCACGGTCCAGATGGCGTTTAAAGCTGCCTAAGTTTCTTTTATGTAACTTTGTCTTCGTAAGTGTGTTCCAGCTGGGAATCTACTGGGCCGCTAAAACTAACTCTGTCCCTTTTATGTTTTTGTTATTCTCAGACACACACACTCACACACACATGCACGTGCACTCACATACAGACACATAGACAGGCGTGAACATGGCCATTCCAAATGTTTGGCCTTTAATCACATCCAACAGGGCTAAAAGTAACTCTGCAAGGCTTCATTAACTGTCTCTCAGACTAAACATTTGATTCAGTTGGAAGACAGAAAACTCTGCAGGATGAATTTCAAAACAGAGAGTAGAATCCTTACCCACAGATGGGAATCCTTTGTAAGGCCTCCACCTTCTCATGCTGGCCTTACTTAAGAAGAGGTAGAAACAAGCAGTCTATTCATCTCTGAAGTGTATATAGTAATGTGCTCATTTGTCCCCAGCAGTGAAAATTAGCTTAGAGTAAATTTTTTTTTTTTTTGAATGCCTGAACATGCATTCCTTTGGGGATTAAACAAATAACATGTGCTGGCATTTGTGTAAAAAGATCACTTTGCACCAAGTGTATATTTGATTTGGTTTGTTTGCCAAGTAACAGAGGTGGGTTACCCTGGCAACATCAGCGCCTCTTCTGTCTCTGTCTTTCTCCATGTATCTCTCTCTCACTCACCCTTTCTCTGTCTCTTTCTCTGTATTTGTCTTTTTCTCTCTTTTTTT
>NW_011888813.1:2758078-2760929 GCF_000151845.1 Pteropus vampyrus
ATGAAAGTTGTCTCCTGAGAGAAAATATTACTCTCCCTTTTAATAAAAGTATACAATTAAGCCCTCTTTCAAACCTCTCTCCTCCAAATGGGTTAATGTCTTATGTAAAAGATGGAAACAGAGTCTCCTTCCACTGAAAAACTGAAGCAAGAACCAAAAGCATTTCTACCCATAAAATGGTTATGAATTCAAACATCCCAACCTTGGCTCTGACTATAAAAAATAAGAAAACGGAAGATCTGGTGTGCTCGTGCTTTCCACCCCGTTGTTTTAGTCCTGGGTTCAGTTCTATGCACTTCGCCGTTATTGCCTTTGTTTTTGTTTGTTTGTTTGTTTGTTTGTTCCTTTGGTTGAATGACGCAGTAAATTTGGAAGCACCAGTGTTTCACCTTCACCTGTGGTGCTTGGGATGCATATCTCTGAAGACTACAGACAGTAAATGAGTTGTTTGGGAATCTCTTTAAATTAGGTTCAAAAGCTACTGGGTTTATTTTGGCACATCTTTTTTTTTTTTCTTCCAAAAATTAGGACTCAACTTCAGTAGGCTATTTTAGCTACTTTTAAAAAGAAATGTATCCCCGTATCAAATAAGACTAAAGGAGATATGCTGTAATGTTTGAAGGCAAAAGCATCTCATCTCCCAAGAATCAGAAAATCTCTTCTCTAGTTGTATTTGTAGGTACTTTTTGTGGTATTGCTTTTTTTTTTTAAACAGGTAAAGCTCAAATGAGCACAGCACGGTCCAGATGGCGTTTAAAGCTGCCTAAGTTTCTTTTATGTAACTTTGTCTTCGTAAGTGTGTTCCAGCTGGGAATCTACTGGGCCGCTAAAACTAACTCTGTCCCTTTTATGTTTTTGTTATTCTCAGACACACACACTCACACACACATGCACGTGCACTCACATACAGACACATAGACAGGCGTGAACATGGCCATTCCAAATGTTTGGCCTTTAATCACATCCAACAGGGCTAAAAGTAACTCTGCAAGGCTTCATTAACTGTCTCTCAGACTAAACATTTGATTCAGTTGGAAGACAGAAAACTCTGCAGGATGAATTTCAAAACAGAGAGTAGAATCCTTACCCACAGATGGGAATCCTTTGTAAGGCCTCCACCTTCTCATGCTGGCCTTACTTAAGAAGAGGTAGAAACAAGCAGTCTATTCATCTCTGAAGTGTATATAGTAATGTGCTCATTTGTCCCCAGCAGTGAAAATTAGCTTAGAGTAAATTTTTTTTTTTTTGAATGCCTGAACATGCATTCCTTTGGGGATTAAACAAATAACATGTGCTGGCATTTGTGTAAAAAGATCACTTTGCACCAAGTGTATATTTGATTTGGTTTGTTTGCCAAGTAACAGAGGTGGGTTACCCTGGCAACATCAGCGCCTCTTCTGTCTCTGTCTTTCTCCATGTATCTCTCTCTCACTCACCCTTTCTCTGTCTCTTTCTCTGTATTTGTCTTTTTCTCTCTTTTTTTTCAATATCCCTCTCTCTCTCCCTTTCCCTGCCAATATCATTGTTATAGGCAATGCGACACCCACAGAGGACAGTTAAAGCCACACAGTTTAGGGGGTATATCTGCCGTTCACTTCAGCAGAGAAGAACTAGTGCTCTGAATAAGTACTGGGGATTCTTGAGCATTTTCCCAATTTGGCTGCAAAAGTTAATGAAATTGGGGCCCAAGCTTAAAATACAGATAGAGTTGTAGATATATCCTATGATATAAATGAAGAGATATACTCTTTTTTCATAGAGAAGTAACTAGGGAATTTGATTCCATTTGGACCTCTGTGTGCTAAGCATTTGGAAGCATATTAAAACTATTTAAAACACAAGCATTCATTGCCTTTGCCTGTTAGATGTTACTTATGTGGAAAATTAAGAGTCTAGTTCAATGTTTTCCTGGGTATACAGCCTATGAAGGTATTTAAAGCCTAAAGTATATTTATTCTTCATTTAAAGATGTTCAGAGAGTAGAGCCATTTAAACACTCTCTCCCTGCAAACATTATGTGTGCATCGAAGGGAAGAAGAGCAAAGGATGATAAACTGTGTTAACTGTACAATGTTCAAGTAAGATTTATCTAAGAAAGAACAGTCTAGTGCATTAATGTGAGTATTCAAAGAGATGTTTATCTTAATGGACTCGGAGGCACTTACAAACAGTATAATTACTATGGTCATTTTACAGGGCATTTATTCAGAGCCATTACAGTTACTCTTTCTCTAATATAAAGAATTCTACTTAAAGGTTTAAGTGAGACTGGACTAGTGTGGCCAAAGAACCATAGATTGGTTTTTCCTGTCTCTGCTCAGCCAAGGCTTTTGGGAATGATGAGAAGCAAAACCGAAATCTCTTTCCTGCCCACCTACGCTTAACGGGCTTTTTATTTATTTTTTTTTTGCAAAAGACTGATCTATTAAAATGTTAAATTGGGCCAATTTAACATTTTACTACATGATATTTGACTTACTTTAAACTTATAGTCCTGCAAATAAGGAATTTGGTACAAGGTTTTAAAATTGCAAGATAAGTTGCTTATGGGCTTATCTGGACCAATGAGACATTTTGTGTCTTGAAAGCAAATATGCTCTTCCAGGGCTACCCCCATCCTTGACAAACAGCTGATAAAAGTATTCCTGCCCCTGACACCTCCAAAGGTCAGAATTAATAATAATCCAACAAGTATGAGGAGTATTTCCCTCTCCATTCCTATTATTCCACTTTTTAAGCCTGACTCCTGGCTTGCCTAATTCTATTTAAAATCAACAGACATTCCAAGAGCATCTGCCATCCATTTCAATATATATTGTACACCCAAGCACTGGTCCAGCACTGTCGTAGT
>NW_011888813.1:2760979-2763345 GCF_000151845.1 Pteropus vampyrus
TGTTCTAACTGATGGAAGGGGAGATTCTGACTCTCAGGAGAACTCTAGGCATCCTAGACAATGTCCACGAACATATCAAATGCAGGATCAGTCCAGTGATAATTATCTGCAGCCATCCAATTTCAAGGTAGGGTAGTAGGTTGAGGATTTAGGGGTGACTAGATAAAGATAGGATTATTCATAGGGAAAGCTATTCAATATAAGACGTGTGAGACTAAATTCAAAGTTATTCCCAAAGAATAAGATTACCATGAATGCGACAAAAAGCTAGACAAGCGTCTGGACTAGAGGACTGGGCTCTAAGTGAGAGAAACCAGAAGCAGAGTCCAGTGGGAATTGAATGAGTAGGCCGGGTTCACTTGTCAGCTGGACTTCAGAGCTAGAGTTTCAGAAGTCCACCCCAGATCAGAATGGGAGAGATGACAAGGACTGGGGAAAAGGTGAAAATGAAGGGGCAGTTGGGCACCAACAGGCCAAGTAGACATTCTGGCCAACTCAGTAAAGCGGTCTCATTGGTATGAGCCTCAGCAGAAAGGCTAGGTTTGGAGGTTCTGTCTGATTCCAAGCATATAGACTTAGTATATATGGTAGCCACAGATTGGATTGTTTCCAAATTCTAATTGCTCATCAGTAGAGAGCAAACAAGACACTCCCATCACTTGCTCCGGAACTGGTTATGTGGAGTCATTGTTACAGGCCAGGTCCTAGTACAGAGTCTAGCACTAAGCGGGTGCTTTATAAATGGTTAAGGAATGAATGAATGAGTGATGAAATGAATGCGAGTGGATGAATAAGTGAGCAAAATGTTGGGGCAGATGGGGTGGGATTGTGGCAGACGAGAGCTGACATCCTTAAAGGACCAGCTCAAAATGTGACATTTTCACTCCAACTTTTAGAGTTAATTATTCCTCTCCTTTGTTCCATAGTGATTTATTTATTCCACTTTAATAGCATTTATCAGTCTTATTATAATTACGTTCAATGAATCTCTCTCTGCATCCTAGACTATGAAATGGTTAACCCTAGAAATTATTGGTTTGTACCTACATTGTTGCACATAGTATCTAGTACAGATTGGATACTCCGTAAATATTTACTAAACCGAATCTGTAAAGTTTCCAAGGCACTGGTATGGTTTGTGACTCATGCATCATTCATTTAAATAAGATTACAAGGCTTTGGGAATCATATGACAGTCACTTGCAAAATCAGAACAGTAACCTCTTCAATATCAGCAGTTCTTTTTCCAATCTTTCAGGTTCTCTGAAGGCATAGTTATCTCTTCCTTTCTCTCCCAGAAATCATGTATTGGAAGAGATTGTCTATGTGTGCTGTTCTCGGTTGCCCCATAGTTCATGTATTTCGCTCATGAACAGAAATGAGCTCTCTATATAGAATTATGCGATATTAAGGGACCCTCTGCATGGACACAGATGCTAAGATCACACTGAGAAAACAAAGGATGTGGGCAGAAGCCAAGAGGGACAGAGCAGAGAAGCATGAAAGTCATGAAGAAAGGAGCTCGACTTCGCTCTTCTTCCCAATGTACTGGGGAGCCCAGAAGTGGCATCATTTTGTACTCCAGTAGTGACATTTTAATTTATAAGCTACGAATGTACTGATCGCCAACTGCAAAAATTGATTTGGTTGTTCATCTGATTCAACTCATGTCAGAGTTTGAAAGTAATTATGATAGTGGAGCTGATAGGCAGGCAATTACATTTTTGTTCTCTCGCTCTCCAGCTCCTTCCCCCTCTCTTTCCCTCTCCAGCCCTCCACCCCCAAGGTTGTTTTCGTTGGGAGGGCTGTGCAGGCAGAAGACAAGGGTGTAATCTTTGGAGAAGTGGTATATGGATTCCTATAGCTCAGGCTATAATAAATAGCATGTTTTCTTGGCTAGTCCTTTATCTTAATCTACTTTTTCTTAGCCTCTATGGAAACTAACCAGATGAAAAATGCAGACTATTCTGTCTCCTTCTTGAAAGTATGAAATAGAAAAAGCACATGCACTACAAGGCAGCTACTGCTCCTGGCTTGCATTTGAGTTGTCTTTATCATGTCTATAGATACAGGGTGTTTTTTAAAAACAGATTTCCTCCGAATCACAATGCAAACAGGAGCCTGGGGTAAGGAGAGATAGAAGCAGGGTTAAAATCCAGGTCTTTACTGAGAAACAGTTTCCGTGGGAGATTGAAAATACCCTTGAAAAAGTGGTGAAGGATTATAACATAGTATTGGAATGAAGAGAGATTTTTGCTAGACTCAGAACTTGGCAGGTAAACCTAAAATAATTTAGAAGATGGAATTGAAGAGTATATCACAAGTAAAAGTTACTTTGTAGATGGATGAATAGATTGATGGATGGA
>NW_011888813.1:2763395-2765250 GCF_000151845.1 Pteropus vampyrus
ACCATGTTCCATCAGGCCCTACGGCCATGTTATGCCATGACCTTCTCTCAACTGGTGCTTTGCTGGATATCGAGGGGTTCAGGGCAGGATGTGTTAGAGGAACCAGTCGTTGTCCAGTGTATTTCTTTTGTCTTTGGTTCCTCTGTGCAGCCTTAGGAATGCAGGGCCTCTGGTTAGATATTAGGGACTCTTATACAGCACCTCTCAAAAAAAAAAAAAAACAAAAAAAAACAAGAGACAGACTGCATGCTGGGAAGAAATCTATACTGCTGTAAAAACAGAAGACTGTTCAGTACAGAACAGTCTTCTGTACTGAATGCATAAAAAAAGAAGCTTCTTAAATTATGAATGTGTCTCTTGTTTATTGCCCAGCAATCCTGTTTTATTGATTTCTGTTTATTTCCAATCACCTAGAATGAGAGACTATTTTGCTTAGAGATCTTGATCCCTAAAAGATTGTCATTAAAGCTACTCTGCTGTATTTAGTTGTTTATTTTTTTGCTCAAAGTGATTGAATCAATACAAATACAACCAAAACACAAAACACTTTTTTCTTTGCTCCCTAGAAAACTAGAGGGAAACAAATATATATAAAAAAGCTAAATAAAGATGCTAAAATTAAAAAAAAAATTTCAGCAAATGACATATTGATTTCTTTCAGAGGGGCAGAGTGTAAATTAAAAATATTCTTCTGACACAGTTTTTAAAGAAGCCACTGACTCAGCAGAGTTGATGCATATTGACTTTCACTTCCAAGAGGGTCAGTTGGGAAGGGCAGCCCACTCTTCCCAAGACCAGCCTGCTCTCAAAGTTCTCAGAGGCAAGTTTGCCTCGCACTCAGTGCTAGTAAAGGTACTTGGTTCTGTATGATCAGTTCTTGGTTTTCACTTTGCCATCCTCCACACTACCTCTGGGTATAGTTAAAGGCATCGTAAATTTTTCAGAAAATTTTGCAATCGTAATTCTTTTTAAAATGATTACATCAAAACTCTTCTCAGAGTCAGGAAGGAATGAGAATAAACAGGGGCCAGAACCTTATTATGGGATATTCTCTAGAATGTTATTAAACGGTGGTCAAGGCAGATAGAGAGGGGAATGGGGCTGTGGGCATGGGCAGCAGAAGAGCCGTCCCAGTACGGGAGATGGGGGTAATCTTTCTCCTGAAATGCCCTTGAAAGAATAAGGCTAATTAACACCTACAGTCATGAGGCCAAAAGTAAAGCGCAAGGAACTCAATTTCAGGAGCATAAACTATTTGTCATCATTTGAGTTTCTGAAAACCATGTCAGATCCCTTTGGCCTGTTCAAAAACGTTCTGCAGAATTGTTCTCAGGGGCAGCTACATAATTTGCGGGAACCAGGACAAAATGAAACTAAGTGGCCCCTTGTTCAAAGAGCATAAAAGAGAGTGATGTTACATGTACTCAGATACTAAGCTTTTCTCCTTACTTCCTCAGTCTTTCATCTTGTCATGGCATTTTGTTTTGTTTTGAGTTTACCACTTAATTCCATTTTAAGTAAAGAAAACCAGTGAAATAACGCAACTGGTATTTCGCAGCTCATAGATGCAAATATATTTTGTCCTTACCAGGAGTATGGAAACGCTGTACAAAACTAACTCACTTGTTGTTTTTGTTTGTTTGTTTGTTTTTGTTTTTTTTTATTTTGCTTCTTGATACACGTACCTTCTCCCAACGCCCTCCAACTTCAGGTTACTGACGGATAAGGTAGTACTGAAAAGGAAAAGACCTCTGCACTGCCTTGTCTTTCTCTTTCCATGTCATTATTTTTAGTGTAAGTGGATGGCTAATATGGAGAAGTGAGAAAGGATGGGATGGGTTTCCGTGATGGTTCA
>NW_011888813.1:2765300-2767386 GCF_000151845.1 Pteropus vampyrus
TTATCTTGACAATATGAGAAAAACTAAAAGATTCCATGCCAAGATTGATGATATTCAGAATTATATCTCTCCCTCCAGGGAACTTGTGGCTTAAAAATTCACTGTAACTACATCATGGTTAAAAAAGAAATGAGAACTTCTCTCAAAAACTACCTGCCTTAGCCTACATCCAGGCTTTTCTCTATACTCTCTGAAGTCTCTACAAGCCTCCTTTCTACTTCCTGACCCACTGCAGTTTGGCACAAACCCTCTTTTAATGAATGAGTGCCTTGCATGTAGCAAACATGTCAAATAAGGTTGACCAGATTGGTGTAAGACAGGTGACGTGAGATGTTCTATTGGTTTGAGATGCTGCCATCCTGCAGGAAAATGTCGGGGAATAAACAAGGTATTACTGCAAAATATGTCAGCTGTAGTTTATATTATTTATATTAAAGAGTAGAGAAGCATTTTGCTTTGTGATTCGTAGACCACCTACCTATAAAAACCTTTTCCAAAAAAAGGTGTGTGTGGGGAGCGGGGGTGTGGGGGAATGTGTAGAGCAGAGACTCAAAATACAGATGTATAGATTCTCAGGTTTATACAGGGTCTATAAACATTCTTAGGCTGTCTAGTTCAAAATATAAATTGAATTGTTTATACATTTTTATTTAGTGATATTACTTTATATCTGAGCCTCATAAGAATCATGTCACTCTCTTAGATTTGCTCAAGGTTTAAAGCCCCTTTTACACACTCTTGACCTTCCCACACCGTCTCTGACCATAGCTTAATGGTGAAGTGAAAGATTAGAATCTGACAGGTCTGAGTCAGGATTGTAGTTTTGCCACTTAGTACCTGTGCATTCTCGAGCTCTCTGTACCTCAGTTTCCTCTTCTGCAAAACATAAATGGTTAAACTTATTTTTGGGAGAACACATTAGCTACTTAGCACAGTGCTTGGCACACAGAAGTACTTAACTAATAGCGTGAAATTGTTATTGATTTGTTACTGCAATCGCTTTAAATAGATTCACCCTACAACCTTTTTTTCCCTATGCAGAGACTTTAGCTTGTCTGTGGATCTTTGGAAATATCAGATTTTCTTCTGTTTGGACTTTGGAGATTTTGTTTAAAACTATGTAATCTCTGCAGCCATATCCTCTACTGTCACGGAAGATGACTAAAAACCTCTCTATGGATGCAAAGACCTCCTTTGGCCTATATCACCAGCTTTCTAGGCACTGTGTCTGCCTACTATCCCATCAGTTCTCGCCATATATTTTCAGGCAGGCTTCTCTGTTAGACTTACCCATTGGTCCTACAGCCATCTGTCTCAGCCTGAGCTGTTGGTCTAGAATAGACTAGAGTATGTCTCATGTCTTAATAAGGCAACATCATGCACAACATGGCATTCACTGGCCTCTGTAATTTAAATTTTATCTCTCTTTATAACATCTTCATAAGGGGATCCATGATTCTGTACTCCCATTGCCTTACAAAGAACAAAAATATGTACCAAAGGCTCCACAGATATCTCTGGCCTTTGGAGGAAAACCATACAATTCAGGAACACTTTTTGAAGAAGTAATTATTTCTTTGTTTACTCCTTGTTACTTATTTTGAGATAACTATTCAATTTCTATGCCTCTTAGTTTATATACTGCATTCAAATCTATTTGGATTTATTACTTAATAATTTATTTTTTTTTTACTATGTGTATAGAGCTGAGTTCAAAACAATCTCAATTTGGAATACTTAAGAGATGGAAAGTTCCATTGTAAAAATATCCTGATCAACAGAAAACCTTTTGTTAAAATATTGCTGGTGCAAATATTTCTAGTATATATTATTCATCTTTTCTATCTTAGAAAACTATCACTAGGGTCATTTGACTTCAGTTCAGGATTTTGCATGCCTAGGGGTCATTTCAGTGCTCCAAAATGTGGAAATGGAGTCAATTGAGCTGCGTCTCTATAATCTACCATCTCAAAAAACCCTGTGGAGAATCTTCCTTTCACCAAATTGCTGACATTACTTTGACGTTTATGTAAGATGCATCACTCTCTCTAAATTCAAGCACATTGAAACTTCTGGTTCAAAAGGT
>NW_011888813.1:2776831-2779416 GCF_000151845.1 Pteropus vampyrus
AGCATAAAAGAGAGTGATGTTACATGTACTCAGATACTAAGCTTTTCTCCTTACTTCCTCAGTCTTTCATCTTGTCATGGCATTTTGTTTTGTTTTGAGTTTACCCCTTAATTCCATTTTAAGTAAAGAAAACCAGTGAAATAACGCAACTGGTATTTCGCAGCTCATAGATGCAAATATATTTTATCCTTACCAGGAGTATGGAAACGCTGTACAAAACTAACTCACTTGTTGTTTTTGTTTGTTTGTTTGTTTTTGTTTTTTTTTATTTTGCTTCTTGATACACGTACCTTCTCCCAACGCCCTCCAACTTCAGGTTACTGACGGATAAGGTAGTACTGAAAAGGAAAAGACCTCTGCACTGCCTTGTCTTTCTCTTTCCATGTCATTATTTTTAGTGTAAGTGGATGGCTAATATGGAGAAGTGAGAAAGGATGGGATGGGTTTCCGTGATGGTTCACGTTTCTTGGAACACCGTTGTCTTCCTTTGCTTTCTAAGCAACTTCCAATGAAAAGAGAAAGCATAGCCTACTGGGGCTGTCAGTGCCCCGACTTAGTCGATGTTACCCACTTACTTCTATGTTTATTTCAGAGGACATGATCTGAAACTCTGAAAGAGGGAAATGCAAAGGAAGTCAGCTTTGGACTGAGAATTGGTCCCTAGTCAATCTTGTCTATAAGAAAATACCTATCTCCCAGGAAGAGAGATTGGGGGATGAATTCAAAAACCCATCTCTTCTCCCTGAAATATAGAGCAAGAAGGAACATGGAGAACATGGAGAAATGAATCATATTGTTTTGGGCTCAAAACAAACAAACAAAAAAACCACATTGGTACTCTCCCTAATGAAGACTTTTGTTCAGAATTTTAACATCTATTAACTGCTACCTACATCAATTCTTGTGGGTCACATTAATATTTTGCCTTGGTCATTCACACTTTAAGAACTGAGGCTTCGTTTTAGTAATAATATTGGAATGAAGAGATCACTTATAAAGGAAATACCAGTTTAAGTTGTTTTTTTTTTTTTTTAAAAGAGAGAGAAAGAAGTAAGATGGGCAGGCAAGGAGGTAAGAAGATAAGCAAGAAAGAAATGTAGGTCTTCAGAGCATCAGCTAAATTTTTTGGCATTCCTTTGTAACTGGTTAGACCCTGAATACCCAGAACAAGGTTTGTAGTCAACACCAAAAGAGGATACAGAGGAAACACAGCCAATCCTTTCCGATTGGTACAGGAAAGGACTGCACCAATAAGAAAAACAGCCATTAAAGCCAGACCTTTATGTGTATATGATCGATATGTGCTGGATATAGATTCCTAGAGACGATGTGTGGTTTGGTGGGCGTTCCTCCCTCCCCCCACCCCCGCCTCCTAAATAATATATAATTTCTCCAGACCAAGAAATAAATTGAAAGGATTTAGAGGGATTTGCTTATCAGTGGAACACCACGTAGCATTACATTCCTCCTGCTTTTGGAAAGGTACATTGAAGTTTGGTTAATCTTCTGTGGTTCAATACTCCTCTTCCCTGTCAGGCTGCCTTGAACAACAGATAGTTTAATCCCCCTTCTACCCTCTCTCCCTCCTTTTTCTTGATCCACCCTTCCTTTTTTGACCAGATGGAAGAAAAACCTTAAAACTGGAAAGAAAAGAGAAAAAAAATGCCAAACCACATTTATTTATATAATCCTAGAAGACTTCATGGGTAAAAATAAAGAACCCCAATCTTTGGCACAAAATGTGGCCAAGCTTAGCTTGTTTTATTTTGTTGTTCATTTTTTGTTTTTTGTTTTATGTTTTTTGTTTTTTACTGTTAATTAAATATTGAGTCTGCAAAGAGATTTCCTTAAAGGTGAATTCATTAGCAAGAGATATTATAAATCCTGTCCTTCTTTATCCTGCTCCAGTATATCCAGTGTGGAAAAGAAGAGGAAGAATGTGGAGGCTCTTGAGGGTGGGCAGAGTTTAATGAGAAGCTGGCGATGCTGTTTGCTTGGATTCCTGTGTAAACTGCTGTCTTGAATGACAGTGGATGTAGTCAATTTTCATAACGGGAGTTACCATTTATGAACTTCACTTTAAGCTTTTGCAGGTGATGGCTTAGCAGCTAATCAGTGTTTTCTAGTTTGGCCTGGCTCAAATCCCAGTCGTCTGTAAACCCCATGAGGACAAGGACTGGGTCTAACCCTCAGTGCAGTGATTGATTGGCACATCACAAGCAGTTAGTAGATGTTTGTTGAGGGAAGACTGGTTGGATGAGTAAATGCATGCACTGAATGCATAAATAAAACCCTATATCCAGAACAATGTTTTTTGTTTGTTTTATATTCATTTTTCTTAGAGACCGCTATTCCAGTTAACTAATTTTGGTCATGCTTATGCAGTATCTTTAGCCCAAGGCAATTCTCTTTAAAGCCTACTTATTTTATAGAGATATGGGCCAAGTAAAAGATGTATGTAGCCATATCTTACTTGGCAAGTGATTATTTCCAGGAGTAGATAGAGAGAAGAAAGTGTATCTTAAGATACCACAATGACATGAACTCCAGAAGATGGTCTTAAAATTCTCAGGGTGTTGTTCCAA
>NW_011888813.1:2780296-2786128 GCF_000151845.1 Pteropus vampyrus
GCTCATCATTCTTGAGTATGTTATTTATAATTTCATAAAGCTGTTCTGTGGCAGAACTTATTTTATCTTGCACTTAATCTCGGTCAAATAACCATGCTTCCAAGGAGCTGGATGGAGAAAAATTGTTACTCCCCAACATGATTAGCCTATTCTCAGTGTAAGATAAAGGGCTACAGGATAGAATCTGAAATCACAAATAGGCACCTGGGCAGTAAGGCGGGGACACAGTGAACCTGCCTTGAGCTGTTCTGATCCCAGCAGCAGATGTTCTTCTCGATGCCAAATAATGGATAGCAAGAAAAAATGATGTGGGACCATTCCAGTGCAGAGAATAGGGCGGAGGCCTTCAGAGTAAATAATTAGAAGCAGGTGATTCTAGAAACAATAACTCACTGGAGGAAAGCGAGAAGCCAGATTTGTGAAACTGAGGGAATTGGAAGGTAAATTTACCAATAAATTTACTTGGGTGGGCAGGGTGTTGAGTGTTCTTCTGTCTCAGTTTATTCAAAAGTAATTTCAATAAACATTGGTAGGGGGAAAAAAAGAATATGAATGCAGTAAAAATTCTTTTAGGAAAGGAATAAAGAGGGTTTCTGCCAGAGATATATTTTATTGAAAGTTATTATAATACCTATCTTTAGTTTTATGACTCCTAATACAGACCAAGTAATTTCAACATGTGTATTAAAAATATGAAATACATATTTTAAAATTGGGTAATGTGAATTATTATTTTTTAATATAGGACTTGGCTAATAAATAGGAACAGAATATTTTCCTCCTCTTGAGAAGACAAGGCAAGGCATTTAATCTGCACTGTGGAGAAATGGTGCCATCAGACCCATGCACTGCATTCTAAAACCACATGTATTAGCCCTCAAAGGAAATGCAGCAGGAGACATGATGGGATGTGAGGATGGGAAGAAGAAGTCTGACAGGGCAGGATATTAAATTCATGCTCATTATCCAAGCTTACAAGAAAAACCCAATAATTCAAGTAGCTGCCATTACCATCATTCTAGTACATCCCTTCATTCCGGTCACTACTCATAGGTGTACAAATAAACTGTGCTTTCTCATTCCTCTGAGCCTTTGCAAAACTGTCACTTTTACCTAGAATGTCCTTCTCCTGCCCACAGCTCTCAGCTTTTCCCTGCTACACCACTACCCGTCCCTGAGAGCTCGTTTTCCACTTCCCCTCTGCCTAGGAGCTATCTCTGCTAACTGCTGTTCGCCGCTCCCTTAGCACCTTATGCTTATGCTTGTCCTAGCATTCTGTTTACTATGTTGAGTTTGCCTGTTTACCTGTTGACTATCTCTTCAGAGGCTATGGACAACCAGAGCAGAACTGTGCTTTACTTATCACTTTATCCCTCATAACTGTTACAGTACTTGACACATAGATATTCAATAAATATTTATTAAAGTAATGAAGGAATGAAGGAATGGAGGAACAAAACACTTTGATGATATAGTTGTGTATCACCGATGATAGATCTAGTAGCCCAGTCACTATCAAATTATTTTGGGTGTGTGTGTGTGGGGGGTGGTCGTAGATCTTTTCTTCTTCCTTGAAAAACTTATAATGTTGGCATTTGACATATAGGAACCATAATGTATAAACACTTTAAGCTTAGCCATTGGGAATTGTGAAAGCTTTCGACAGTCGTTATGAGGGAAAAAAATGTGAAGCTAACGTGGAAGGCACCTTGATGAACACTCTCGACATAACTATACAATTACAAGAGTTTCCTAAAGCAGTACCATTACATGAACAAGAATGGTTAGTGGACCATTAAAAATAGCAGATGTCACTATAAAAGCTACACCCTTCGTTATTCTAAGTACTGAAAGAGTTAATGTGTGTTAACTGCCTAGCACAAAGCTTGACTATAGCAAGTGTTTAATAAGTGGTAATTATCAGTAGGCATCATTCTAGATAGTTCAGATATCTTTTTCTTCTCAAGAGTACTAACTATAACTTTTTTGGTGGCTAGACTCAAAGGAGGATAAAGAAGGAATTATGATTAATTATGAAAAATGGTTGTAATTTTAGAGAAATACACACATATACACAGCCCACGGCTACTGCATTTTATTTAAAGACAAAAGTCCATAGTTCTGTTCTCATAATAACCATATCCGAAGTCTTTGTATCTGCACTATTGCACCAGCCACGGGAACCAACAGCCAAAGAAGTGTACCTTTTCTTCCAAGATTCAGAGTCAGACCCTGCATTTACTTATGTTTAGGGAAGGACACAGACAAGAGAACTACAAAGCTACTAAAAGAAAGCCTTGGGTTTTCTAAGGGTGATTTTGAATCACGTTTTCATTAGTTTAGGATGTGATCCTAAGCGCATATTATCCAAAAGCCTTGGTTTGTAATTGTTGATGGCAGAGACAAAAATAGTTAAAAAAAAAAAAAAATCCTGTGTTTGGTGTTCCTAATCCTGAGTCCTTTGCAAATCAAAGCTTGCTGCCCCTAACAAAAAGAGTTTTTCTGAAACGATGCGGTGGTCTGTGGCCAGCACAGCAGTGTCGGGATCCGTGTTCTCCAGATAAACAAGCTTTGGTTACAGTATTGGGCCAGGAGGGGACTGAGATGTCTGTCGTTGCTTTGGGAGTTTCATTGGTCATGGCTGTACATGGCGATGATGAGGTTTGAGGGAAAGAAGAGAAGGGGCTGAATTCACATAAGACCCCAAGAATGCCTGGACTCAGAGCCATTGGAAACAGACCATCTTTCAATTATTTTTAAGCTCTTGGCATCTTCACAAGCATGTTTTTCTTTATCACTCCTCATGGCAGATGCATTGCCATTATAGATGGACTGATCTATTGACTGACTGAGTTAGTTCTAGCTTATATTTACTGAGCATGTACCATAGACCAGGAACAGCGCTTCACTTTTAACATTACATTTAAATCACATACCCGCCAAGGATAAGACTCTGTTTATCCCAATTGACAGATGAGAAACTTGAGGCTCGGAGACAGGAAGCAACCTGCTCCGCCAGGTTACCAACTGAAAGTGTAGGAGCCGCAGTCCCCGCTGTGCTCCTGGTCAGGCTTGCTCAGAACCACACTCTGCTAGTCTGCCTCTCATTTAACCTCCTTTGAGTCCAGCCACCATGTATAGGAGCCGGGGGTAAAAAGGGCTTTTGTTGCTTGGGAAGAACATGTTTTCACCCACAGATCAGCAGAAAACACATCTCTGGCAAGTGGGGCATGAGGACAGGGACCTGAGAAGAAAGGAAATAGGAATATGGAAGAGCGTATGTGTGGGGTCTACAAGTGGGAGTTAAGGACCCATTTGAGGGACAGAAGTTGAGGTGGTCATGGGGAAGGAGAGTGAGGATACGGATAGTGTCACCCAAACCACAGGGGAGAGAACTCATGTAGTGTTAGGAGGCGGGGGAAACTGAAAGACAGTAATAAATATCCTTTCAACCTCAGAGTTTAGTAGTTTCCTTGAAAAACCACTTTACATCATTTCTTGGGCCAATACAAATTAAGATGACTTCCCTAGAATTAAGTTAATACCACCAATATTACGTTAATGCCTTTTGGTTTCTCTTGGAGTTACGCATTATACATTTGCTCAGTGACCTTTTTATTGCCTGGCTTTCCGTTCTTGAGACGAGCTCATTAGATTTTCATTAACTCACCGGGTTTCACTCATTTCTAGGGACCAAAGCTAGTTAAGCAGTATATGGGCCATTCTGCAAGGTCCTTATAATGAAGGCCCCAACAATTAATTTCCAATCGATTACACTTTACAAGTGTGTTCTCAACCTCTTTTTCATTACCACCCTCGAAGGAGTTTTTTAGACATTTATTTTCCTAATTGCCCTTCTCCCATAAAATTTTAATACCTCATATACTGTATATTTATTATTTAAATACTGTGGGTTTTTGTTAGACTCATAAACCCTTCTAATGACTAAGATCTGCTCCCTTCACCCAAAACAATCGTCGCTGCCCTGGGGGAGGTATCGCCCCTATAGATAATGCCTGCTGCCAATGATTGAAGAATGACTACGGCTCTTCCAGAAATGGTATTTGCCTCTTATCATTGCCTTCTGCATGTGTACAGTTAACATTGATTCCCTCGCCACCTTCCTTCCTTAAATAACTGGCAGTGGACCTACAGAGGGCCCCGTCACAGCGGGAAACGCCAGGGGAGTAGGCTCCCCATTTCTCTAACGGGAACAATGCTGCTCCAGGATACAGCTGCCAACGTCAGTTGCTAGAAATGAAATGCACACATCAGTCGTATCTCATTGAAAAAAAAAAAAAAAAGGTATGTTTGAAGAGTCTTTCTCTATTAAGTTTAAGGAGGAGCAGGGGTCGAAGTATCTCCTTGTCAGGTGTAGAATAAAGATCAATAACGTGGTTTAAGGCATCTTTCTGCCACTGTCAGTTAAGTGAAATCAATTACCTATGTGGTTTTTCTACTGTTCTTTACTGTGTCCAGTAATTCTATCCCTATATGTCTATTTCAAAAAAAAAAGGATGTTGTCTGAAAATACTAAGCATATGTGTTGTCATATATATTAGTTTGCTAGGGCTGTCATAACAAAGTACCACAGACCAGGTGGCTTAAACAACAGAAATTTATTTTCCCATAGTTCTGGAATCTGAAAGTTCAAGGTCCAGGTGTCAGCTGGGTGAGTTTCTTCTGAGGCCTGTCTGCCCGGCTTATAGATGGCTGTCTTCTCCTCGTGCCTTCACATGGTCATCCCGCTTGATGTGTCCGCATCCTGATCTCATCTTTTCATAAGGACACTGTTCATGTTGGATTAGGTTTACACTAATGCCTTCATTTTAACTTCATTACCTCTTTAACAATTCTGTCTCCAAATATCAGTCACATTTTGGGGTGTGAGAGTTACAACATCCACATATGACATTTTTATTTGGGGAGGTGGGGAAGGAGTACACAATTCAGTCCAAAACATCATGTAAGGAAGGGTATGAAGAAACCTATGTGAGCCACAAATGCAGACTTTGACCAAGATGCATCTGTTCAAATCCCCACTGGTTCTTACTAGCTGTTTGTCCTTCAACAACTCACTTAACCTCTCTGAACTTTAGTTTTTTTAAAAAGGGTAATAATTATCTCTATCCCAAAGGATTGTTGTAAGAATTATGTCTGATTAATTCATAATGACAATAACTAATAAGTATATATTCATGTCTAGCACAGCATCTAGCTTGTAATTGCTTTTCCTCTTGAATATGGATTCAGACTTCAATGCATTGGGAATAGTAAGAGTAGGAAATCGGTATATATTCTATATATTGAGTACCTTTATCCATGTAGTAGGGCAAAAGTTTGTTTTTTATATAAGATCTGTACATTAATTAATTAACCAATTAACTCAGCGATATTTCTTGTGCATGCAATATGTACCAGGCGCAGAAAGCTGTATTCTTAGCTACTGTGTAGCAAGGAGCCTTCTTTTTGCCTGTGCTCACAGTCCCCTATATTTCTGGCAGCAGATTCCCTGGCATGGCAGAATATCTGTAGGAATCAATGGAGGGGGGGGAATCATCTCAAGTTGAATTATTACTGTTGCAATCAAAATTTTTTCTACTCTCCAGAAATCGCCTTACCTATGTCCAGAGACTGTCATGTGGTATCTCTCTGCTAGTCCACATTACAAATTCAGCTAATTGCAGCAATTACATGAAGAAATCACTGCTAGCAAGAGAAGCCATTATGCTGTTCCTGAACAGCATTCCACAGTGTTCATTAATTATGCCAGCCTATACCTTCACAACCACTGAATCATACACTTGAGACCTTATACTCTACGCTTTTGAA
>NW_011888813.1:2787548-2799567 GCF_000151845.1 Pteropus vampyrus
TCTTGTAAGTGGCTTTGGGTCCAGGAAGTTCCATGGGTTCCTGTCCTTAGCATTACGTAGGATCATAGCAATAATATGTAGGGCCTTTTCATTTTGGAATGTGATCTGTTTCTTTGGAAACTCAATTGTGTGAGGGGAAAGTAACTGTGACCTCGTTAGTCAGATTTTTTTTCAAATTACTGGGTAATAAGCTCGGTGTATTAAGTGAGGTTTTAATTCTATCATGCTAAGTAAAATAAGTTAGAGAAAAACAAATACTGTATGGTTTAACTTATATGTGGAATCTAAAAAGTCAAAATAAACAAACAAAACAAAATGAAAACAGACTCATAGAAACAGAGACAGAAGGGATGGTTGCCAGGAGGGAGAGGTACGGGGGAGGGGGCAGGGAGGAGGTTGTGATAAAGGTGAAGGAGAACATAGTCAGTAACATTCTGATAAGTTTTCAGGGTGACAGGGGATTACTAGAACTGGTGGGTTAACCATATTGTAAGGTATAAAAATGTCAAATCACTGTATTACACCCTTAAAACTAAGATAACTAATATATCAACAAAACTTAAGTGACAATAAATCAATAAAATACAAAAATAAAGGACAAATACATCCAATCTATAACAGAACTGGGGCACCAAGTTTTTATTCATCAATTAATTCATCTAGTCATCCATTCAATAAATATTTCTTAACACTCAGGCAGTATATGATATATCTCTAGATTTGAGTCCTTCTGTTTTAATAATTCTCATAAATGAACTGTAGGAGAAAATAGAATAAGGGGCTTTACTATCTAAATTAGCTCTCCAACACATTTTCATTCAACAAATATCTTCTGAGGGTCAGTGTATATGTTAGACATGTGCTAGATATTAAGGATTCAGATGTGAATATGGGATGATCCCCAACACATATGTTAACTGATGTGATGAATAGTAGTTTAAGATACCCAGACTTTAATTTGGATTTCCTGATTGTTCTTTCCATGATTTTCTTGATTTAAAAGCAGTGATATCTATGTCAGTCTACATACACAACAATGTTTATCAAATCTTTAGGTTTTAAGTCTTCTTACAAAAATTGAGGCTGGACCATTCCACAGTCCTACCACCGTCTTTCCCTTATCACCTCCCTTCTCCCGCATAGTCATCTCCATAGCAACCTTCATAATAACACAGAGGTTTTCTCCAGATCTCAGATTCACAAGTTTTATAGCCCCCAGGTTGTGGGTATATATTGCCATTTGGTATTGAACATGAACGGATCCAGACTTCATTGGCAACAAAACTAAGTCCATTTGCTTTTTTAGTGGCTGCACAGGTGTTTCATCTGATTGAAAAGCAGAGGACAGAAACTCAATTTTGAGTAATATGTTTACATGGGGAGGGCAGGGGGGGAATTAAAGCAGTTTTAAAACAACCTATTGTGGTCTGCAAGGAAGTATGGAAGAGATATACAAATAAATCAGGTGACAGAATGCCCACCCTGAAGCAGCTAACAGTTAGCTCTAGGAGACTGATGTTGATGTCTCCTACCTGGGATTATTCAACTCATCACGTTTGAAGGATGAATATTTCTTTCTAAATTTATTTACTCTATAAAATATTCCTGGTAAGTGATTCGGCTACACAGAGAAATATGTCAGAGGCATGTTTAGTATAGGAAGGACATAGATATTCCAATTGAGGCAGAAGTTTCACCCTGGGGACCTGATTAACACTGATGAAGGTTACACAGCATAGAGCTATCGAGCTCTTTTTTACATGATAGCTCTATAGCCTTCACATTTTCCAAAAAAATTACAGATTAAAAATCAAACAATTAAACCAGTTATTTTGGGGACTTGATTTTGCACTACCTAAAGAAAAGGCTTCCATTCCCCATACAGAATCAGATAATGGTGACATTTACATAATTTTAACATCAATTGTTAATCCTGAGATTTCATGTGGATATTGAAATTAAAATTCTGGTTTTAAATATCCTAATTCACTACCTCAGTTTCTAAAATTTGACTCTTTTCTAGGTCTTGTGTTTGATGGAAATACACTAAATTTGACTCCTTACCCAGGCCTTGTTCTGTCTTAACAATTGCCTGTCTTCTCTCACTGTGTTAGCAGGTTTACAATTTTCCACTCTCAGTTACAAGGCATTTAACTTCTATAACTTATTTCCAGATTTATTAAAGTCCCCTAGAAGTTCTTACTTTTCATAAATTTGGGCAGTTTAGTATATGCTTTATTCAGCTGCTTTTGTTTTCATGTGGGCAACAAACTTTAAATGAAATTTCTTTTCTCATTGTCTTTAAATCAAAATGAGTTTCATAGCTACTGGTTTTAAGTCATATGTAAACAATTGCCTTTCCCACCAACAACTGACTCTGGCACTTAAGGCTCACCCTGGTTTGGTGTAGCTTAGTCATATCATGTTAGGAACAACTTAAAATTTTTTTGGAGTTTGGTTGATGATAGTCTAGGAACTTTGTAAATCCAATAGATCTCAAGTTTTCTCTGTATATTTGCTCTGAAAAATATGTAAATAGTAAAAAAAAAACCTAAAACATGATAACAATGCACAGACTAAAAGCCCAATTAATATTTATTGACTGAATTTGTGTGACTCTCAAAGTACCTCATAATCTTAACTTAAAATTGGATAATTTTTCTTACTTCTAACTTCATTTCTCCTTAAACATCTAAATAAAATGTGTTGAATTATTTAAAATCTATGATTTCATATCAGTAAATAATGCCCTAACAAAATCTACATTTCTTCAACAAAAAATATTCTCTATTTTTCCTATCCCTTCTATTCTTGGGAACTAGATAATTTTTATAACAGGTAAGATCACATTTTCTGAACATTTGCTCTAAAAACCTAGAATTGAGCCTTGAAAGTATAAAATCATACTGAAGCAATCTGCATGAAATCGAAATATTCAGAATATTTAAATAATTATTTAAGTACCTAAAGTTGAACATCAGGATTTTAACTTTAATTTATAAACTTTGATTACATTTCACACAAAGGAAATCAGTATCTATATTTCGGATTTACAACTTTGCATATAAACCCTTTTCCGGTTATACTCTATTGATATTACATTTTATAGCAAACTTATATTTCATTGTCCTTCTTATATTTTTGGATTAACCAATAACAACAACAAAAAAAGATCAGCTGGAGAAAATTCAAATAACCACTAGAAAATAGGATTCCTTCATGAGATGATTGAAGCCAAATAACAATTAAGATCTTTAGTAAGTTCACCTTTGTGATCTAAAATGTGGGAATGAATTCTGAAATATAGAGAAATTGATGAAATTCACTTTCCAGTTCTTCTCTCTCCCTCCCCTCTGCTCTTATCCCCAGTGTCTTCATTTTTAGAACTAGAACTACCGTCAAAACAAATATCTTAGATTAGCTTTTATGTAATTAGAAATTACAAACTGTCTGAATTTTATATATTTATAATCTCAAGATCTAAAAGTCCTGGGGACCAAAGTCACATAGGAGAGGGGAAAAATGGAAAGGAATACCTTTTACATCTGAGGAATGGTCATGGCATATAATTAACAACTATATTGATTTAGCCAGCCATTATCCAGGAATACATTTTTCTGATTGTCGATTAGCCAGGTGTTTTGCCTCCACTTTTGTTAAATGCCCTTTGATCAGATCTCAAGGGACAGCACTTGCACCAGAGGGGAAGTAAAAGGAAGTAAAGATGAAACACATCTATCCACCAACAGGACTGTGCCAAACGACTTTTGTAATGGTTGAGTTGAGGGGGATGTTTAAACTCATGGCAGTAATCTGCGATCACAAAGTAATCACTCTCTCAGGGCAGTAATCTATGATTACAAAGTAATCACTATTCTGAGAGTGGTTCTCAGATGTATTTTTACTCCTCAAATGTATAGTCCTCACATTTGCATTTGATGTTCTTCTTAGTTACACTATCATACTCAACCCAATGTGGGTGAAAGTTAAATTTGGTGGAACACCAACAGCATGTCCCTATTTTTGTTCTCCAAGTGTTTAAAAGCTCACCAAATCATTAGAGTTTCCATTTGCTGGAACACTGTGGGAAATGCAGCTGTAGTGTTAAGACAATAATACTTTTCTAATGACAGATGAAAAGATATAAAGCCAGAATCCATAATCCACAGATGAAAAGTAAGTGTGTTGATCATTGGCCTTAAATATGATGTTTATAAGTTTATGTGTTTATAGAAACACATTTACATTTTGGCATTATTGTCTCTAGAAAGCTTGAAGAATTAGCAACTTTTACATCTTTTCTTTAATTTTAGAAAGATTTTTCCATATAGAAGTTCACGATTTGTAAATAGAACCATGTTTAAATGTTACTAGTCAAGTGGCTTTTCAGTGTATAGTCAGTGTATAGAATAGTAAATTCTAAAATGCCATAGGAGTATCACCATGTCCAGAATTTTACCTTGAAGAGCTCAGGCCCACTTAATAACACTTTGAATAGAGAGATGATGGAAGTAATATGAGAAATGTTTTAGCTTTGGAAAGAGGAATATAAATAGATGTAAAATTCATTAATGTAATTAATCATTATTAGCTATGGACATTAGTCATTTTTACATTTGAGTTATAATATATTTCTAATGTTTACAACAGCAGTTATTCACATACTTAAGTCTAGGATAAATCATACCAATTTTTGAATTTCCTTCATTGATCTATGCTAAATTATTAGAGTGTATTCATTGTTTCAAATTTAATGATATAGTTTCTGTCTTCATTTATTAACCAGTGATAAATTGTATCATTTTTTTATAACCCAACTCTACCCCAACCCAAGCTAATTTTTAAGCTATTGGAGCAAATATATGCCCTTTAAATCTCTATGATAAAATGTTTTGAAAATAGAGTAATTATGGAAATATAAGTATAGGAAAGTCTCCTAACTGGCTTTTAGGCAGTTAGGATATTTTTAGTTCAGGCATGGTGCGCATAAAGTATATGGCTTGTGGATTGACCATTATCATGGATTTCATAACAAAAACAATGAATCTAATAAAAATGATAAAAAATGAAAAAATTCTATTTATCTCCATTACCCAAGATTTTTTGATATATTGGGAAGGGAGAGGAATCAGTAAGATCAATGTGTAAGTATATACACTTTTATTTTAAAATTTAATGAATCGCTTATTTATAAAACATTTTTTAATGATTACTGTGTGTGGGCACTGGAACATGTGCTAGGAAAAGCAAAATAGGATGGGACTCCTTCCAGGAGTTTATAGTCTATTAGGGAAAACAAAAATAAGGAGAATAAAAGGAAAGAAGGGTTTGAAGGGAAGAAACAGTATGAACAATGAATGGGAATACCTAGAATATTAAAGAGAACTCTAAGGAGAGGTCTCTCATTCAGCAAATAGCATACCCTACCCAAAGATGGGCAAGAAAAATTATAGTAGGTGATGCCAGCCAGTGAAGGAATCAGGTAACCAACCACAATACGCATTCTTCTGTATGGGGGCACGGAATTTCTGATTCATTTCAATTGAACAATTAGTATGGTTCGGTCATAAACTTTTCTTTGAATTCCACATATATGGTATAGTCTAGGGCCAGGGCTTCTTAGGCAATAGGTTCGAGACAGACCTGTTGAAGGGGGAATTTCAAACCAAACGCATGAGAACTTCCTGATTTCAAATGCCACTGCAAGTAGTTGCTAAAGAGTGAGCTTAATGAAATCATTAAGCAGGTCTCTCCTAAAAAAATCAATAAAGAGGGATTGGGTTTTTTAAAAAGAAGTTTTTATGGGTTTTCTTTTATTCTTTTTGTCCCTAATTTTTTCACAGTAGTATATGTACTGTGTGTATATACATAGGCACTTAATACATAGTGCCTATCACTCCGTATATATGTAGACACAGTATAAATGATATTAGACTATTATAAACAGAGATTAACAACAGCCCCTGCCATCAGTCATGTGTTTTACACAGAAATTCACACCATCATTCTTACATCAGCCAACATAGACATGCATGATACTGTTTTAACTTAGTGAACAAAGCATGTTAATTTTTTTTTATATTTCGTTTTCTTCTTTATCATAATTATAATTGTGATTCCATAATTCAGTTATCCTTGAGACGGGTAGAGAGAAAAAATTTATACAGATATATCTATCCATATATGCACATTCCTGTGTATATATATAAGTAGATATATGCTTTGTATACATTTGAAGAACATTTTCTGTCATTTCACCTCATCTTGTGCCGCATGAATTTTTGGTGGTTCGATTTACTTTATTTTCTTTATGCATATTTAGTATTTTGGTCATTATGGCTACTTTTAATTCATTGCTATAGTTTTTATGAGTAATTATAATCATTATTTTTTAAATACCGAGAGATATATAGATATACAAATCAAACAAGGCAACAAAATCTTTTCTTGCCATCCTAATCTCGAATTTCTCCCCCTTCAGCATATCCCTCCAGTATTTATGCTCGAAACAAAACAAACCCCAACAAAACCCAAGAAAGTTGTGTATAAAAGAATGAAATACTATGTTTTCCTCTTCTTCCTCCTATGTATATCTTTCCTTTTAGTTTCCTTCCTTTTCCTTTTTCATTTTTCCCCATATCTGCACAAGCCACCTGCCTTTAATCTCCTCTTTATGACAACTGAAAGGAGGACAAATGAGCCAGAAAAAAAAAATATGCAGAAACAACAAAGAAACACATCCCTCTCTACAAATTTCAGATGGCATAAAAAGAATTTTATTGCAGATATAGAATATTTGTTGTATCTTTTATTTCCTGACAAGCCCAGGATCATTTTGTGGCATGCAGTGACAGTTTTGTAGCTAATCAACTAACCATGGCCTCCATCACCAATGCATGGGCTGTAATGACACCATCTTGTTTCATCCAAGTGACATATCCAGGCTAACCTAGCAAGTCCAGTGTATGAGTTGTGGGGGTAACTTTCTTTTGTAGTTATAATTTCATGAGTTCTCATTTTTATTATTTCCATCGGGTCATGGTAGACCCAAGAGCTGCTCTCGCAGCATCTCTGTATGGTTTTGTTCTTGTGTTTGCTTTCCTTGACACAGCAGTCACGCATGTGTCTTGTCTGGCACATCTGTCTTGCCATCTTGTCTTGGAGTCCACTGTCGTGGTATCGTTCCGTGATTCTGTTCTCTGTTTGTAATATGTGATTTGAAATCCTCTCCCTTTATTTCTCACTCCCCTATTGTTTCTACTTTTAACCTTACCCCTAAGGAACTTCACAAAGAAGTAAAGCAAATTTTCAGTCGAATTTTAAGGCTGATAACTGTGGTTTGCATCTGGAAGTCATAAGTTGTACTTTTTTACCTGGCTAAGGAGGCAAAACCTACAATGAGAAACTATTAAGGATAATGACCAAACAACCACCCAGTCAACACCACTAAGAAACCCTTGTTGATTTCTTTGGCCTGATTAAATGGGCTGACTGGTAACGGGATTTCATGTCAGAGCTAATTTTCAAAGAGTTTTTCTGCAGATCATCAATTTTCTAGTTAAACCTTTTCTTCAGGAACAGATCATCATAGAATTCTAGTGAGGCAGCATCATTTCTGCTATATATAAAGCAGCGCTTATTCCTGAATTGGTAAGGAATTGTGTGGAAATCTAAATGTGTTTTATTATTAAATACATTAATGTTTATGTATTTTAACCTAAAATATAAATGTGTTTGACAAGGCACCTGAAGAAGACAAAAAAAAAAAGCTTTTTAACTCACTGGTTCTGCCTCACACATATATCAAGGTAAGATTACCTTATGACATTTCTGAGTCAAATGGTATATATTTTATTTTATTTTTTAATTCATGGAAGCATTAGAAGGCCAACACTTTGGACCTAAATTTGTTTTCTTCTCTTTCCAAAGAAAGTGACATTCACAATAGCTTTAGTTCTGAGAATAAAGTCTTAATGTCTTGTAACAAACTGGAAGAAAGAGTTAATTATTCAGATGCTGGATTATACCTGTGGTTATCCAGGAAATTTGCTGCAAAATTCAGGATGATTTGATTTGTTTGATACTAAGAGTATGAAAATGAATCTTTGTAACAATTCACCTCTTTATTCAAAAAGTTGAGTACAAAAATATAAAATAGGTATAAAACGATTTACTAGATTAAAGATTTTTGAAATTTTTATTTTAAAGTCTATATTTTTAATTTGGAGAAGAGAAAGCATTTCAAGGCAGATGGTTTTATGATAAGATGTTTTAGTCTTGTTAGGGTAGCTTTTTACTGCTCTTAAGGGTGAGGGGGAAGACTAAGCAAGAGGAAATCAATGGGCTCTGTGGACTGAGGAGAACTTTCTAATGAAGGAAGGAACAGAGAGAGAGAAGGTACATGCAGGGGTGGGGAGGGTTATTCCTGACAAGCCAGATAAGATAACCTGCTGATAAATGTTAAGAACCAGCACACACACAGACACACACAGCCCAAAGTTGTTGTGTTTGCCAGTTTCTGTAGTGTGAAACATTTCCACTGTGGCTGATTTTAAGCCACAAATATGACAATACTAAACTCAGAATTGGGAAGAAATGCTTATTAGCATATGATGATATAATATTTCCGCCATATAGATACTATAGACAACAATAACCTCAAGAGCATAGGTAATAGTAAAATGTAGTAAAACAACTAGGAAGTAATGAGTTTTAAGTTTTTTTATTACCTTTATTTTTAATATACTGCATTTGATTGTGATTTTGTTTATTTTAATTTTTGATAATGGTTGTGCTTAGCAACCAACTTGCAAAAATCCTGAAAATATAGCAATCAGCTGTCATGAGCTGGCTCTAGCACAGAAATGGCCCAGGTACCACACTGAGTGCATTAAAACTTGGTATTTATTTAAATCTCATTTTAAGTTGTTATAAGGGGGAAACTATTGTGGCCATCTTATAGTTGAGAAAATTGGGACTCAAACGTGTTTCTTTTCCATATTTGGGCATAGAGTTAAGAATCAAACCCAAACCTGTTTTAAAATGGACACATTTTATTTCTATTGCAGTATACAGGGAAGATCAAGCTTAAATACTTATTAAAGCACAAAATTTTGGAACTATTGTGTGCTCATTGTGGAGCTTTGACTGATTTCGTTTCCGCAAAATAGAGTTGCAAATACTTCTCCCTTAGTAACACTGAAGATGAGCAGGTTATTTCTTAGGCTTGCAAATTTTGTTTTTTGAGCTTCGGAAAAACTATAATAGATACATTTCTCTCCAGCATGATTCCATTATTCAGCTGTTATGTTTTTGTAACTTTTAAAATGCAATGAACTTTATTTAGTTATAGTATTCAATATATGTTAATTAACCAGCTGCACAGTGATGTATATCAATGCTCTACTTCCACTTTTTCTCATAGGATAAACTAGTATCTATAATACTTAAAACAGCATGGGAACCATTGTATTGCAGAAAATGACTTCAGCTTAAAATCATTTTTTTCTGTGAGATACTTAATCATTTATTTGTAAAAGAGTTTGAGAGATCTGGTAATTAAAAAGAAGATGTTGAATCTTATTAGCCCTTCTAATTTGACAAGGTAAACGCTCTGGTTGCGTTTCTGGTAATGCAATATTTTACTTTGATTTGGTGTCAGGTTTAGTTGCCCCTGTGGTCATCTTTCCACGACAGCATATACAATATTTGAATAAAGTCCCTTGAAGTAATATCTAGGCCTTCACCTATGAGTTTGCTACTGCTACATGTTTGTTATTTCATTGAGTAAATATTCATTGAACACTTACTATAGTCATGTATAGTGCTAAGTACTTTACATTTTTAACTTCTTCAGTCTACATAGCAATCTTGTGAGGGGGCTATTGTTATCTTTATTTTAAAGATGAGTAAACTGAGGCACAAAAGAGCTAAAGAAATTATCTAAAGTCACATAGCAAGGAAGTAGAAGAAATGGGATTTGAACCCAAGCCAGCTGGCTCCTGAGCTCACACACTGGTCGCTATGTTACGCTATCGCTCATCACATAGTGCTTACTTTCCATTAAGCCGTGTATATGAAGTAGCTACCTCCCTTGTTGATAACAGTGAAAGTTTGTATATGGAATATATTAAGTGGTCAAGACATGCTTGTTAAATGAATTAGTTACTATGTATCTCAAAGGCTTTGGTTGATAGGGGTTATGAAATTGTTCAATTCTGATTTACCTAAACAGCTGTGGTAGCAACAACTTAACCTTTGTTTTTTTGCGAGGTGGAGTTGTTCCAATATTTAGGATAAATGCCATCACTCATGGGAGGTTAGTCACTCTTGGTGTCACCTAGGTAATAATTTGAACACCAGGGGCTTCTAGCTCATTACTCATTTAGCAGTCCTGTTCAGAACATATGATCAGACAACAGCCACCTCTAACTGATGTTAGGGTTAAGAATAGAGGCTCTTAATGAGAGTACTGATAAGACGCTGCATTTTCTCTATTTCAGAAATACTTATATTCCTTGGAACACAGTGTTTTAGATGTTATAGCTAATAGAAAGCAACAAAGTAAGTGAATATGTACCTGGCAGAATGGATTTCTTAGCCTCTTTCTGACATCTGTGTGCTCTTGACATTTTTTAAATTCATAGCCATGTGTTTACCCTCGCTTTTATTTTTCTTCCTTCCTTGCATTATATATCTCAGACTACAAACAAAAGTCAAAATAAAAAACAAACAAACAAAAACCTTTTGGGGGCCCTTGAATTTTCTATGCCAGAAAAGAATCTTAAAAGGAGTTATTAAGGCCTAAAATTCACACTCAAAAAGAGAGCATCTTTTTAAAGCTGTGTTGGCTTGTATTAGAATTCTTCCAAGGAAAGTATAACTCACCCAAGAATCTGAGGGTCTCATTACAAATTATATTAGTCTTGACTAGTCCCAAAACCAAATCCTAAACTGGAAAATTTATATACTTAAATAGCGCTGAAAACCCTCCATTGGAGAGTCTGCTTCCATCTTAGCTCTGAAGTAAAGAGACCCACTTTTTACTCAGGGATCATGAAAGCTGACAGTATTATATTGCCAAGTGTTCACATGTGTCTGGTCAATCACCCAGAGCAAAGCTTGGCAAACCTTTTCTGTAAAGGGCCAGAGAACAAATATTTTAGACTTTGAGAGTCTTATACTTCCTGTCATAACTTCTCAGCTCTGACATTGTAACACAAAGGCAGCCGCGGACAATACATAAATGAATGAATGTGGCTGTGTTTCAATAAAACTTTATTTTAAAAAGCAGGCATCAAGCTAGATTTGGCCCACACCCCCTCGTTTGCTGACCCTTAATCTAGAGAAATCTGATAGGTTAGGAATTTGTAATCTTTTTTTTTTAAATAGATGAATCCTTCTATTTTATAGTCAATCTTACTAAACATTTGTTTTCCACTAAGCACATGAGACCACAAAAGCTGTGATAGGACATTAAAAGTGTCTTTCTCACCATTGTTTTAAATATGCCATCATCTCAGATATAAAACACAATAAAACAAATAGTCGTATAGACAGCCAGACAAGCGAGTCCACCTGTCCCTGTAAGTCAGCAATGAGAAAGGGGAACAGGGCAGCTGGCAGCAAGGGGACACCAAGAGTGCGTCCTGATGACGATGTCTCTGTCATCATCCCTGGGGGCCTTGCCCCTCTGCATGCATAGCTGCTATATAAAACTCTCCCCTTTAAATTCCTAAGTCAGTGAACCTTCCACACACCTGCTGCCTGAAATATCATGAGAAAGTGTTACCAAGGAAACTGGTGGTGGGCTGCAGAAAGGCCCTTGGCTGTTACTTGCCACAATCATCTTCGTCACCAAAAAGAACTGAGAGAGCTGTCCCAATCCCAACAACCAAAAAATATGGGTCCAAGATTACATCAAGAAATCCAGCCCGCCTTGGCTCCCAACCAGGACCGTGGCCCAGGTTAAATCTAGTAGATCCTAGAAAGGCCAAGCCCAGCTCCTCAACTCCCCGGG
>NW_011888813.1:2799617-2807451 GCF_000151845.1 Pteropus vampyrus
TACTTAAATAGCGCTGAAAACCCTCCATTGGAGAGTCTGCTTCCATCTTAGCTCTGAAGTAAAGAGACCCACTTTTTACTCAGGGATCATGAAAGCTGACAGTATTATATTGCCAAGTGTTCACATGTGTCTGGTCAATCACCCAGAGCAAAGCTTGGCAAACCTTTTCTGTAAAGGGCCAGAGAACAAATATTTTAGACTTTGAGAGTCTTATACTTCCTGTCATAACTTCTCAGCTCTGACATTGTAACACAAAGGCAGCCGCGGACAATACATAAATGAATGAATGTGGCTGTGTTTCAATAAAACTTTATTTTAAAAAGCAGGCATCAAGCTAGATTTGGCCCACACCCCCTCGTTTGCTGACCCTTAATCTAGAGAAATCTGATAGGTTAGGAATTTGTAATCTTTTTTTTTTAAATAGATGAATCCTTCTATTTTATAGTCAATCTTACTAAACATTTGTTTTCCACTAAGCACATGAGACCACAAAAGCTGTGATAGGACATTAAAAGTGTCTTTCTCACCATTGTTTTAAATATGCCATCATCTCAGATATAAAACACAATAAAACAAATAGTCGTATAGACAGCCAGACAAGCGAGTCCACCTGTCCCTGTAAGTCAGCAATGAGAAAGGGGAACAGGGCAGCTGGCAGCAAGGGGACACCAAGAGTGCGTCCTGATGACGATGTCTCTGTCATCATCCCTGGGGGCCTTGCCCCTCTGCATGCATAGCTGCTATATAAAACTCTCCCCTTTAAATTCCTAAGTCAGTGAACCTTCCACACACCTGCTGCCTGAAATATCATGAGAAAGTGTTACCAAGGAAACTGGTGGTGGGCTGCAGAAAGGCCCTTGGCTGTTACTTGCCACAATCATCTTCGTCACCAAAAAGAACTGAGAGAGCTGTCCCAATCCCAACAACCAAAAAATATGGGTCCAAGATTACATCAAGAAATCCAGCCCGCCTTGGCTCCCAACCAGGACCGTGGCCCAGGTTAAATCTAGTAGATCCTAGAAAGGCCAAGCCCAGCTCCTCAACTCCCCGGGATGGCCAGGCCTCGGCGGAAGCCCAAGTTCAGGAAAGAAAGGTGTGAGCCTATGGAAACGCAGGCAGCCTTGTGGTCTGAATGACAGAGTCACATTCCGAGAAACGAGCCAGTGATCCAAAAATAAAAGTATTTCAAATATTTTTTCAATGTTTGGAGAAAATGCCAGAGTTAAGGGAGTTAAGGAAACATACCATTGTGAACACACGGTGAAACATCTCTTACATCCTTCTCCGTGCTCTGCTTTCAGTCCCTCTCCTCATCGCCATTCTAAATAATTACATCCAGCTTCCAACCTGTTAAGCCATCTCTGGCCTCTGACTCCTTTTTTCTATATCTTTTTTTTTTTTTTCTACTATTCTTTTCTTTTAAAACATAACTTTTTCTCAGCAGACCAGGGTGGGAATATTGACATGCTTGTGATTTTTGTCCCTTTTGCCTTGCCGAGATTTTGCTAGATCCTCCTGAGATTTGGTCGTGCCCCCAGGTGGCATGGGTACAGAGAGCTCTGGAACAAAAAAGAGGTGAGAATCTCTGCCTCCTACACTAAGCTTTTCAAGGCAGGGAAAGGACAGTGGAGTCGGTTGGGGATAGAAATCTTCATCCAAAACTCAACCATTCAGTAAAGAAATTTTCCTTTATTGACAACTTGAGAAAATATATATATATAAAACCAGGATCCTCTCCCCCCAGCTTGTACCCCACAGTTTTCTGTAAGAACTCGCTGTTTTGCCCTTCCTTTTGCAAATCTGCCCTTTGTACTCCCTGCCTCTACCGGGTGCGGGCTGCATTCTCCCAGCTTTCAAGCCTCTTTGGCAGTAGCCTCCCTGAACTCGGGCCCACATATTGTGTCACAGCCCAGTAATTCTTCTCCGAGCCTTGGCTGTGGGTTCCTAAGCTGACAAATGTCTAAATGACTGAGATAAGATATTTGCAACCTGCTGAGAACCTCTCCTTTCTCTGTACTTTCTGATTTGTAGCTTTACAAGTTTTGTGGGGAAAGGGAGAAAAACATTCTCAGTGACACAGGCAATGAACAGGGTGGACAAAATTGAAGGGGCACAATACATTGGACCCCTTCCTGCATTGTGGGCAAAAGCATTTATTTCTATCTTAGTCTTCTGAATGTCAGAGGTAAGAGATTATACAGTAGGGCACAGGAAGGAGACTCCTATGTCCTGAGGGGAGTAATGTGTTCTACCACCTGGCAGCAGTTTAGACAGGAACAGGCTATGAAAATACAAGTCCAGAGCCATGTTTAGCATTACTGCAAAAGTGATTTGTTACTTAAAGATTTCATTTTATAAATTAATGCTTAGTCCCTTTGGCATCTTTAACATTAAAAAATGTGAGAAAAAATACAAAAGACCCATACACGAACATCAGATAAACTGTGAAGCCAGATCCTAATGTATCCTAACCCCAGAAGGAGCACAAGAAGAACTTTTAGAAGCCAGGATGCTAAATAATAACATTTTAAGCTTTCTCCATTAGCAAGGCCCCCTGGTGTGGTATCGTGCCTGGAGATGTAAGGCTCTCAACTATGGCTCAAAAAGGAAGCCAAAAAAAAAAAAAAAGTAGAATAGATGAAGCAAGGAAGCAAGAACCAATGTGCCACGAGAAGGGACTTTGGTGGCAGGAAGTGCAGGGTTTAGCTTTTTAAAGAATGTAATTTGGAATTGGCATTTTAATATGCCTCTGAGATCAGAGAGATTATAGAAAATAAGAGTAAAACAAGGGTAAATTAAGTACTATTGATGACCTGATAGGGACATAACAAGGTGAGGTCTCAACTTCTCTGTCTCTCATTATGCTTGTGATAGCCTGGTCTTTTACTATGTGGTTGCTTGGCTTGTTTCCTTATTTGTGTGTTTGCTTCTTTATTTCTTTAATTATTTACACTTAGTCATTACTTGCTTTTCCTATAAAGCAAAGAGGCAAACTCTGGCCCCAGGGGCTGACTGGGTGACATGAATAGGTGAAATAGACCAGGTTTGACACAGTCAGCAGAACTCTGCTGAATTGGGGAGAACATGGCCTCATGTAACAGCATTCAAATGAAATATTTTTAAAACATTGAAAGAAAGATAGACCCTATGAAAGTCAAACAAGACACGACAATGAGATACGCCATGTTTTAATTCTATTTTTTTAAATTCCTTTTGATGTGATACCATCTTAAAATTTGAAGAATGTGCTCTCTGTAAGATTCCTGGTTAAGATATCATTTGGTGATATTGAATATCAAATTAAACAGCAATTCCTCTTCCCATACAGTTAAAGGCCTTTTTTTTTTCTTTTTACTTTTACTATAATCTTAAAATTTACATAATACCAAGACTATAAGCTTGCAGAACTTTAAAGTTCATGGTAATGATTTAGTTTTAGGTGACAAACCAAATCCTACATAAGTAAATTGATTTGCTCAAGGTCACTGAACTAGTTTTTATTAGAGTCGAAATTAAATCCCAAATGTCCTAAATTCATAATTCATACCATTTTATTGATACTGTGTATTAAGTTAAAAAAAAAAAAAGCCCAAAGATTTTTATTCTTAAACTGAGATAGTACCCAACAGAGAAATCAGAAGATGTGAAAAATTCATTATTATCTTTCTACTGGTCATTGCTGCCACACAGAGAGTGTATCATTGACCCATTTAGGAGTCAGATCTATAACTCTATTCTCGGGTCGAGTCGTTAGCGAAGCCATCTAAGAGATAATGGGCAAATGGTGAAGCAGTTAGTGGGAACTGGAAGTGGCTTGTGATACAGACTCAACCAGCGTATGCTCTAGTGATGAGCTGTCAGTGATATCACCTTCCTTCAATGAAGGCAGAGTGTTAACCAAACTAAATAGTGGTTCCCAAGCTCAAATGCAAAACCAGGCTTGAGCTCTACCTGAACTTTCACTGATTCAAGGTGAAATGAGAAAAGTAAGAACAATATATTGAGTTTCCACAAAGCTAAACTTACAGATTGCCCTATATTCTGAGATTATATTTTCTGGGATTTTTTTAATAGTTAAAATCAATGCCTTTTACAAAAACAGTGTTTTGTTACTGCTATAGCATCTTTAGCAAAATAAAACTCGGCAACTGTATGTTACCCCTTCCCTTCAGGTTTTTCCATGACATTTTTCTAGTCTGTAGAAACAAATAAATGAACATACAGAAACCAGGAAAAAAAAAGAAATTTAAAGTGTTATCTATGTTGCCACACTAGGTTTAGTAGCTTCTGAAGACTGGAGGTCTTTCTAAGTCTAAAATTTTATTATAAACGAGATGATCTGAAGACCAAGCCATTTGTTTCATTGAAGTTATTATTCTAAGCCTAAGTCACTTTTAAGATAGCTTTTGAAATCTCATTACAAAAAGGACAGATTAAAGGCAGAAAATAGAATGAGAGATTTTTTTTTTAAATCTAGAGTAAATGTTTTTAGAAAGCCATAATCAGTTTATAAATATAAATAAAGTAAACTAAAATAGAAATTTCTCAGGACTCAAATCTAAGTCTAGAATTTCTTCTGATCTAAAGCTTTATAGAAAAGTAGAAAGAACTGTTGTTGGAGAGCAGAATTTGCCTCCATTTGAACTACCACAATCCATCCTTGGGTAACGAGAAGGTAAAAAACCTTAGTCCCCAACCGAAATAGAGAATGTAATCTATACTAAAGACAATTACTAAATTTGTATCTCATCTCTTCCTACCTTTTCTGTCTCTCGGGTAATCTACACCAATAACCTCTTGCATCATGAAATGTATTATCTAAGTATTGCAAATATTACACTTAATTTAGCCTAATAAGCAGCCATGCCAAGTTTAGTGAGTGTTTATTGGAAATCCTGAATCAGGTGTCCTGAATCAGGTGTAAGGATTACATTATCAGTAACAGACTTAACAGTGATCATCTCTAAGAGGAGGCCAGTGGGTGAGTTTTATTTTATTATTCTACTCCAAAGTGTGAGTATATATTACGTTTGTAATCAGGAAGAAAGTATATATACATGTACTTTTTAATGTAAAAGATTATATTAGGAGGCCAACAAGGGAAATCTTGTGAATATTTAGATCTAGGAACTCAGCCAGATGATTAATTTGAAAAAATAGTGAATCCTGCCTTTCCCAGGAGTCTGAATTAAATCAATAATATAAGGCCCTGGGAGGAAAGCTGCTGGAGGAATTCAGAGGTGATGATGATGATGATATGTAGGACTCTGTATAGCAGAGCATGCACCAGCTCCCTGAGGTCAGTCCTGTTCATCAACTGGCAAATGGTCCATGGACACACCAGGTGGTCATATAGCAACAGTAGGCACATGGTACACTGCAAGTGACCCGTTACCAGAAAGTTTAAAGTCTGTGCTTGGAAACCAGATGGGATGCGAAGTGGCCTTCAGCAGACACTTGGGAATACGACTGATTCTTTCACTCAGGCTTTAGGTGTTATGCACATCCTCACTACCTGACCAACCACCCCTCATCTGTACATCTGCTTGTTAGATATAACAAATAAATGAAAGAATGCAGTCACCAATGAGTAATTAAAAACTTTGCATTCCACTCTCTCCACCTCCCTCTCCTTCTCCCCTCTCTCCCTCGATAGGATGTCCAGAAAATTAAGCCAGATGTAGACTAATTGAGACTCTCTTCCATGTAAGGAACATCTGTCACTGCCGCTACAGAGATTGTATTAACGAATTAAAACATTTGATTACCTTTAATCCAAAAGAATGCAGCAGTCTCTTCAGTCATTTAGTTTATCAGAGTTTTCAGTCTTTTTTTTTTTTTTTCACGTGAAGCTTATGACTGTAGTCCTTCCCTGAAGCTGTGAGATCTTTCAGCAGATGGTGTTTTCTATAGCTGTACCCTTTCCCTTGGGCAAGGGGGGAAAAGCCCTCAACAAAAGCAATTTTGGAGATAGACCGAAAAGGTCTCCATGATGAACGTATTTTTAGAAACAGCTGGTAAAACAAATGGTCCAAATGTGATGCCTGGAGCATATCTATTCAAACAACAGGGTTGTTTAAAGATAAAAGCAGCCACTTTTACATATCAGAATTGGTAGTGATTTCCACACTTACTTTTAAGAGATGTGAGAGCTGACTAAGGCTTTTTGATTTCTGTTTGGTTTTCTGGGACAACTTCTTTCACTATTTTGGTTTTATTAGTATATGAATTTATCAGAACCTGCCCATCAAATTGTTAAAATTATGAATATCACAGAGATCATTTTTAATTTACATATAATGGATTTTTTTAAAAGTTGTTTTATGCTTCTAAGAATGTACCTATTTGATAGCACCTATATGCAGTCCAAAACATCATCATGGGAAATTGATAATGTACTTATCGCTGATCTTATAACCCATGTTTTGAAAAAAAGTCAGGCAATGCTACTAAAGGACAAACATTAATATTTCTAGCCAGTAAAACATCTGATTTCACCTTTCATTTGCCACATTCAGTCTGCTTTATGACCTTTCTTTGTCATGACTTCATTTGTTTACTAAATTGCTTCGTTCTGGAGCCACTGCCAAATGCCATTACACAGCTTCCTTTATCACACTGATTGGTGAGATAATTCTTTATTATATTTTTATACTAGTTCCAATTATCAAATTATATATGGATTCTTTCTGAGTCAGGTCTTGCACAAAGGCTGATTTGTTATTATTAAACTTGATAAACGGGTGTCTATCAGTTGCTGTTCACATTGGTTTTTTCCTCCACTTTCTTCACTATGGATCTATTTTCATTTTTAAAAAATGTCAGGAATAGGGCCTCAGGGAGCGTTAGTCAGTGACCACATTAGACCTAGCAAGATCTTACCCATTGGAGAAAAGTCCCATTTTAAAAAGATGTGCAAATAATCTTCACTACCTCCTTCTCCTCACCCCTCACCCATGGGACACAACGCTTACTCAATAAACGGAGCTGGGAAATTTGAAATGTCCTTCATTTTTAATTTTTTTCATTAAATATGTGAAAGAAACTGATCTTTTGTAGAACTAGACATATCTAAAAATGTGTCCTTTTGCTATTTTACCCCAAACTGACCTGCTTGCTGGATAGTTTTGATGTTATACAGGATAGTCTAGGACTGATTTTTTTTCCCCCTATTATGCCGATCTTGGAAAACATAATCACAAATACTGACTACCTAGATATCTAGATAGATAGATAGATAGATAGATAGATAGATAGATAGATAGATACACACACACATATACATATATATTTCTTTATACATTTGCACTAAAGCATCAATCAGTAATTTTCACAGATGTTTTGATGTGACAATAATTCCATATTGGGTCATAGATCCTCTAGCACTTCTCATACTGGAAATCTAACCACAAAGTCTGCATAGGTGTGTGTATTGATAAGATTGCAATTATGTATCATAGGGACACAAAATTATGTAGACAGACTTACACTTACTTCCTCAGAGACAAATTTTAAAGTCGGAGAAGAGTTTTAAGAATAGTACTTAGAACTCCCTTATGCCCTTTACTCAAGTTCACCAATTGCCACATTTGCTTATTCTCTCTCTCCCTGTGTATGTGAGTGAGTGTATAAAATTATATGCATATATACACAAACATATACCTGAGCCATTTGCGAGTATGTGTACAAAACATCATGTATATATCTAGATAGATAGATAGATAAGTAGATAGATAGATGATAGATAGATAGATAGATAGATAGATAGATAGATAGATTTAGAGATTGATTTCTCTCCGAACCACTTGAGAGTAAATTGCAGACATCATTCCCT
>NW_011888813.1:2808726-2820065 GCF_000151845.1 Pteropus vampyrus
GATAGATAGATAGATAGATAGATAGATAGATAGATAGATATAGAGATTGATTTCTCTCCGAACCACTTGAGAGTAAATTGCAGACATCATTCCCTTCCCCTAAATAATTCAGTGTGTATTTCCTAAGAACAAGGATAAATCAAGAGTATAGTTATCCGAATTGAGAAATGTAACCTTGATACAAAATCTCACCCAGAGTCCATGTTCACTTTTTACCAATATCTGCATAATGAATTATTTTTTTCTGGTCCATGTCAATCCAAGACCACACACTACCTTTAGTTGTCAAGTTCAGCAATTTTTTGAAGCATTTTTCTGATATATTATTTTATTTTACTTCCACACTTGTGCCAGTCACAGATCGGGGAGAGTAAGTAAAATTGTTCCAGTCCTGCTGGGTGGATTGGTGAGGGAGCAGGGAGATAGAGCCTGTGCTTCAGCAAGGGGTGAGATTTCCTTTCTTAGAATTAACTAAAAACATATCAAGGAAGAGGTCGAGGTATCTTCTATATTCATTGCTTAAAGAGCACTTATAAACGAAGGATATTTCTGACCAATGGAATGCTTTCCATTAGTACTTTCACTTAACAACTGCTTACTGAGTATTTCGAACGTAAGTCCTAGGAGAGGCACTGGGAGTACAAGAATGAGCGAAAACAGAGATGGCCCCCAGTGAGTCTAGTCAGAGAGGCTGCCGTTAATTACCAAGTGATCTCCAAATGTACAGTGACAAGCTTAGATGAGTGCTATGAAACAAAGGCAGATGTCACATGTCATGGCAGGATATGTGACAAGATAGGGATGGGGAGTGAGCATGCAGGATGGGAGCAGGGAAACTTTCTCTGAGGAAATGATATTTGAGTTGAATTATGTAGGATAAGTAAAAGTTGGCAAAGAAGAAAGGAAACGTACTTGAGCTTGCTAGGAATTTTAGACATTAGGAAAAATCAGCTGTCTCTGGGAGGGTGTCTTTTGGGAACAACAACTGTCTCACGGGATTTTGTCCAAGCTTTAAAAGAAAGGAATTTTACCTAACTAGGCTTTCATGTCTTTTTGCATCTTTGGGTGAACGTATATGAGAGTGAATTTAGTGACCTTGCAGTGCCCCTTGGTGGGGAGTGAATGGGCTTTGTAAAGAACTTAGGTAGAGCAATACATTCACTGGAGGAAAGTTGGCTTAAAAAAAAAAAAGAGAGAGAGTCTGAATTTTTGTACACCAATTCCTACCAGTAAAGAAGAAGGTGACAGGAATATATATCTTAGACTAGAAGAGTTACCAAGGCCATCTCCAGGTTCTGAGAGTCTTAGATGATACTTTACAGGTTAATATGTGATTGTATATTGTTTCTTCAAGCACATACAACCTAAAGGTGAGAGGCATAAAACAGCACGCAAATTCTAGGCATTCTTATGTCCTACAGAGTCCAATATAGAATTCATCAACACAATAATTATTTTAGAGACACAGATGCTGCTTCACAGGATTGTGCCAGAGATAAGATTGCACATTGGTGATGGATGATAGTGAGGAAGTAGAGATCAAATTATCAATCTACTTATAATTTACACAATTCCACACTTTAGAGAAAACACACTCCTTTTCCTTTACCATTACAGTCAATATCAGTTAATCCTTGAATATGTGATTTTAAAGTTGCTGATTATTTCCCAGTGTGATTAATGATCTTGAAGGAAATGGTTTGCACATGTTCTGATTTATTAATACTTGTTCCACAATAAAAATTTGCTGTGTTTCCATAGTTGGAATAAAAGAAGTATGCTTTGTACCAAGACTATATTATAATACTTTATATTTATTACATATATTATATATATTTATCATAATTATTATTAATAGTAATAGTAAGTATTATAATAAAGAAATACTCTTTTTCCAAAAAAGAAATAATAGGAAATCTATTCCAGAATGCCTGTTCACACCGCAAGAGTTTTCCAAGTCACGTTTTAGATTGCTAACAGCATCCCAGTGTTGGGTCGGAACTTAAATATTCTTTCTATCAATTGGGAAACAGCAGTTTTTCTTTATGTCTGTCATTACCCATGGATGGTTCATGTTCTGCTTATAATAATCCAACACTTCTGCTGCCCATTGCGTTTTATAAGATTATTGCTGATTACCATTTAGATTTGTTAAGTGACATGGGACATTTTAAGGAGTCTGGGGGTAGTAACCATCAAGGGCAGTAGTAGTAGCCTGAATCAGTTATAAATGAATTGTTTTATTGCCTACACAATGATCAATATATTTGCTGCCACAAAAGCTTAGTTCTAGTTCCTGAATGAAAATATTTCTTTGTTTCTTTAAATACATGTATGTATATTTAATTCTATGAGATAATAGACTTCTCTGAAGTTTTTCTTCATTAAGAGAGATTGCTAGTAAGCATCTTTTTCAGTGGAACGGAGCTGAGTTGTGGTAACAATATCATCTACACACCCAGCCTACTGTGGCCACAGAAACCAATGGGTTTGTTGTTTTTTGTTTTTTGTTTTTTTAAATGGAGGTGTCTGCATATCCACAGTACCACTTACTATATTTCATTACAATGCATTGCTTCACACAACACACTCTGAATGAAGAAGATATGCTGGGCGGCTTCAAATTCAGGAACTTCCTCCAAGCAGGGCTTGTTTATCTGCCTGCAGCACACTTGGGACATTTGAAAGACTAGTGATAAGGTTCATTCATGGTGAAAAAAAAAAAATGCATTGAGCATCATGGCCACTCTCTTCACAATAGCCTGGCATGGAAGGATGGAGAAGGCCATTGTTACCATGCAAATGGCTGTCGATTTGCCTCTGGTATGACTTTGTCCAAGGAATTTGCATCATTTTAAAATGAAAAAAGTTCTAGGGAACATTTATGACTATAATACTTTGGTTGTAACTTGCGGACTTTCTAATAAGCTTGCAAAGAATAAGTTTGGAACCTAGAAATACTTTGTTCTATTTATTGGCGGCGGGGGGGGGGGGGGGGCGCGGGATGAAGAATGTTTTGTACTTTTATAAAATTCTTTGTCTGGCCATGGAGTTTGGATTCAGGCTCAAGTAGTGGGCTTGGGAGTCATTCTCTTCGGCTCTACGTAATGAACAAAATGAATGAAATCCTTTTCTCTTAAAGAATTTTAGAATGGAGGCACCTTTATTTCTGGAATTATACTTAGTAAACCCCAAAATGTATGGCTCTTATATGATAGAAGAGAGTAAGGGAGAATAGCTTAGTATGTGACTATTTTTCTTCTCCAAGTATTCAACTAGAAAAGGAGGCTAGTGGTGCTCAGAAGGAGGATGGTGCCTTTTGCGCAAAGCCTGGGAGGGAGTTAGAGGTAGCCCATAGGCCCTAGAGTCCTCCTAAACCCCTGCCTGATGCCACTGGCCAGAACGAGGAAAAGGAAGTCTTGATCTACTATTCAGTGGCACAGATCCACTTATATGTCAATGGAGGAGAACCAGTCTTCTTGTCTACTTTATATAAAAACCCTATATTTACCGGAGTTTGGGTAAATGTAGACACAGGCAAAATAATCTCTCCATTTGGTTTTAGTGGACTAAACCACCTTGTTCTATTGCTTACCTCCTACCTCATTTACTCCGTAAAAGGAGACTTGCTCGGTTAACTATTTAAGCAATTTCGTGAACTTTCCATGTTATTTGATGCAAGACATTGTTAGTAGCTGTAAGCCGCCTATTTTTAGTCTTCTCTCTCATTTCTTTCACACTGATTGATGAAATTGGAAGAAGGTTGAATAAGCTCACTCTTTTTTTAGATGACACAAATATTAAATTGACAGATAAGCTTCTAGGAAGTTCCAGAGGTCTTTAAGGGTTGACAGTCCTATTAGAAAGAGACCACCAGAGAAGTGTGAGGAAAAGAAAAATGAGATGCAATAGGAAATTGGGGCTGCTGAGAGCATTTTAAGAAAAATGCTTGCTTTTTCACCAGCTATGTCATTTACTTCAAAGAGATGAGAAATTTAATACGTTCTCTGAAGTGTAATAGAACTGCAGACCCATCTCTACAACTTCTCTCTCTTTTGCATATTCTCATCTTTCATGAGTCAAGAGCTAGCGAGTGTTTTCCCATGAGATCTCGTCACATATAGGACATTAATGCAGAACTGTGTCAGGCTGTGGTGTTTCACACATGTGGGTGGGAATGATCTTCCTCCAGTTAGATTTGGTGTGTGGATTGTCCTGTGCCCTGCTTCTGAAGCTCATGCAACCATGAGAACTGAGGATGTATCCACAGATTCCTGCGACACCAGGTGTCTGTGGGCCTAGGCATTGTGTCTGGGTTTATTTTTATCTTATGAAACATGAGGGTTTTCTGACTTCTTTCAATATGTCTGGAGGATGAAGCTATTTCAGTTAGGCGTGGTCATAGCAGTTCCACTAGTCTTAGAAGCGCTGGGGATGAATTTTCATTGTTTGTACTTGCTATTCACTAGAGACTATAAACTGATAATTTGGCTGCTGGCAAAATTCCATTGCAACAGCTAAAAGAGTGGTTTGGAAAGACGCCAACAGTAGCCAGATTGCATTAAATACTAAACTGCTATTGAAGATTAGCTCTGCAGTTGGGGACATGAAATCAGTGGCAGAACCTTCTATTTTCCAGCTTTCCTTGCTCTGGGTTTTTCATGAATTTTTTGTGATTTCCGCCAGAGTAGATGCTCTTCCTCTCTCTCTCAAATACACATACTTATGTGAAAATTTTATAATACTTTAGAATTAAATAAGCACTTTCATATATGTTACCTTTTGCCTCCTACATATACTAATGATATCACACTATTATCTATATTAATGATATTCATGGTTCAACAGAAATACTAAAGGAATCACAATATGGCGTACATCGTAAGTTGCATTGTGGGCCATGACAGGAAGGGAGAACCAGATATCAGAGACATGCGCTGTAGCCCAGGCTCAGTTACTCAGTGTCTTCATGACCTTGAGCCAATGCCTTAAATTCTCTGCAATGTAGTTTCTGTACTTTTAAACCAATGGTTCTAAACTGAGGGTGGTTTTGTCCCCAAGGGGACATTTGGCAATCCCAGGGATATTTTTGATTGTCACAACTTGGGAGGTGCTATTGGCATCTAGTAAGTAGAGGCCAGGGATGCTGCTAAACATCCTGCAGTGCCCAGGACAGCTCCCACAGCAGAGAATTATTGAAAGCAAAATGTCAATAACAATGAGGTTGAGAAACCTTTCTTTACACCATAAATAATATCTACTCCATCCATCCAAGGATTATTGTGGGGCTCAAATATATATGAAAACATAAAGTAGCCTTCCATGTCTGATATTAATACTATCTGGCACTGCACATTCGGACACCAAAATTGAATTTTAGGAGGAAAATGGATTTTTTTCCTCCTAGATTAAAAGTTATAAATGAAACTATCAGATTAAAATATATTAAATACATCCACTGAATCTTGCTCCAGAATTTTATGGTCTTACACTAATTCTCTAAACATAAAGAGAAACAATGAAAAAATATTAATCTTAGGAAAAGAAACCTACCATTCAGTGACTAATGTAGATAAAGGAAATTAGAATCTGTGCAACTAACAGGCTTTTCTATTGGTGTGCAGCTATAGCGCATCTTCCCTAATAGAAGCAAGGCTGAAATGATAAGTTGTTTGCATCACATTAATTAACATTCAGCTCTATTAGATTTGCACCTGAGGTTGGGTTCATTTAACCAGTGCTGATGGATATCAAACTTAACGATATCTAGCCACATTATATTAGAATAAAATAGATTTTTACATTGAAGGCAAATTTTTAGACTAGACTCTTAATAATGGCCTTTTATATTAACTCAGATAACTAGACATGGTAAAAGAATGCATTACCTTCCAGTGAACCAAACGCCATCATTAGTTATAGTAGTAATGAGAATTAATCCCTTTGTTGCTTTTGTTGTACAGTTGCCTCGCATGTAAATATAACTCTAAAATTTGCAAGTCATGTTTACAGATATTATTTCTTGCCTTATTTTTGTAATGTAGTCCTCTTAAAATTTTAGCTTGGAATCCAGGGACAGGATCTCCTGAGTTTCTTCCCAAAATATTATTTACAAGAGCTTTTTTATATGAAAAGAGCATGCATTCTTTATCAGTTTTTCAGTAGGGTTTGTTATACAAAAAAGTTGAGAGATCACCCCTTAGAACAGAGATTCATCTTCTCCTCCATAAATGATACCGTATTTATCCTCCATAAATGATACCATATTTATTCTACCAGTATATTAGCAGATCATCTCTAGAGGTACCAACTGATTGATAATTTTAAAATTCTTAATTGGCATACATACTTTTTTGTTATTTAAAGATTCAGACTGGAAACTCTGCCATATAGCTAAATTTAATAATTATGCAAATGCAGCACAATATTATTTGATTGAACCTTTTGGAATGAAAATAACTGAGGTGCGCAATACTCTTTGCAACCTGGACCAACCGTTCTGACATATATCTGCCAAGTAACATTGTGTATGTGAACGGGCAGAGGATAACAGCTCTGGCTGCCCTCCCCAAAAAATACACTTGAAAGAACATGTACAGTATAATCCACACAAACTCTCAGGTTGTTTGTTATGAAAATCCCACTGGAAAACAATGACTGTATAGACAGACTGGAAATCTAGAGAGCTGGTAATTAAATAAGCAGAATGTCTCACACCCACCAATAATATTAACAAATTCTCTTAGCCCTTGAGAAACATAACACACACACACACACACACACACACACACACACACACACACACACACACACAGAGAGAGAGAAAACCAACATTTTTTACTATCTACTGAGATTTAAAGTACCACTAGAAAAGCTAACTCCATTGCAGATGCTTACATTCCACCTGGAGCCCATTCTCTTCATTTTCTTATTTCTATCTCTGCCACCTTTCTCTCAGCTGATAAGGAATTTCCAAGTACTGCTCTTATAGCTGCTAAGTGAGCACAGAGTACGTGCGACAAAATGCCTCATCCAAGTCTCCTGGAGGGCCCACTTCTCTCAACCTTTCCATTTCTTGAACCAACCACTTTAACTATACATCACTTGCTCAGCTTCACAGTTAAAGACACAACAATGTTTTACATGAGATGTCACATGGCTATATTTTGAGCGATAAACAATGTTGAAAACATTGTTGTTATCGTTGAAAACATTGTTTATCACTCAAAATATAGCCATATGTGTATCTATACTTGTTTGTATTCCAGTAAAGTCTGTAACACTCAACATGACACAATAGGGGCTAGTTAAATATTTTGCCAAAAGTGGTATTCTAAATTAATAATAAATAATTGGAGATGACAGAGTCAAAATCAAAACCAGAAGCATTTACATTCATTCCCAAACATCCCTTACCAGGATTTGCAGTATCCAGATTCAGACACCCTTTATCTTCCTTTGCACATTTCTCTTTTCAAACCCTAATTTCTTCAGAGGGCAACTTTGGTAACTTTCGCCAAACATGGAGACCACCTTATGAGGTCCCTTTCAAAAGCAAGAATGTTCTTTTTTTTCCATGCCCATGGTAAGAAGAAGGACACCAGGCCCCTGTTCAGAACCTGCCTTTTGTAATTACCAGTCACTGGGCTTTGTGAGGCTGCATAACTGTTTCATTTTAAACTATTTTCATCACCATCATAACACTTTTCCTTTTAAAGATATAGAAGAATAAATATTGATATCACTCTCAGAATAGTTTTTTCTTAACTCTGAAAAAATTTGGTGTCTGAAGATTTCGATTTTGTTTTCTCCTTGTACTCTCTTCAGACTTCTGTTCTAGGGTTTATGCCTACCCTTGCTCATAAAGTGCCCCTTTGAGGCAGAGCGTGTGCTTCAAGAGGGTGAGAATGTGGTGTGCAGGATGAACTGAATAGCTACATCCCAGATGACAAAATTGAGAGATTGAAGTAGAAGAAAGTTGTGGCCACCAATATAATTATTCAGATTAGAATGAGGCCATTGCCCTGGGGTTCATGTTTTTCTTCGTAAGTAAAGTGGTTTGGGATTGTGTGTGAGCCTAGATAGTTAGGATTTCAACACTGAACCACACCCCTGCACATGGTTTTTGTGGTTGATAATCATAAGAGTTACACAAGAAATCTGACATCACCCTGTCAGACCTGGCCATTGTTTGCAGGATGCAATTTAAATCCTGGTATGAATGGAATAGCCTAGCTTATCTTTGGTTAGTTATTAAAAACTACATAGTTTTCAATCAGAACACAACCTCCACAGTGGATTTGCAAGTTCCCACATCTGCATCATTAGAGGAGAATGCTTGCCAACAAGATTTGTTTCTAATGTTATATAGAGAAAAGAACAAATACAAAATTACTCTTCTAAACAGAATTCAACAGAATGCTACCAATAGTTCAAGGAGTTTGGACTGCAGTGGTTCTGTGCACCAGAAGGAACCCATTGGCAAATGGCAAAGAAGGTGCTGAGTGTGATCCATGGCTGCTGTTTTAATAGTGCCCACTCTGCCTTTCCAGTTGGCTTTCTTGAAGCGGCCAGTTCCATGCTTAAGGCCAGAGGGTCAAGCCTGAGTGGTTCTCATCGAAACGCTTGCCAGTGGACATCTGATACACTTTAAGGTTATTAAAACCTAAGAACCCTTTTTTAGCTGAGACGCATTATACTTTCACTGTCAAGCCTGGCTCTAGTTCTGGACAACAGATGAAACTAGCCCACATGACACAAAGCTACCCATGGTGCTTCCTAACTATGCTTTTCAAAATCTATGTAGCTTTCTTTTATTTGGTCACCATTATAATATGAGCTATCCAACAGAGAAAGAGCTGCTGGTAGCTGTAGAATACAGAAGGGTAATTATTGCCGTGCAGTCTCAGAACGTCGTGGGTTAAGGGCTCCAAAGAACCTCATATATCTGAACATTAGCACAGTAAAAAGTTAGAAGTGTAGAGCTTTCCAGCATGATAAAAGTCAGTCGTGCCCAACACTTTCTTCAAAAAGCCAGAGTTGCTAGATTGAAATTTTGTCATTTATGTAGCACCTAAAAAAGCTCTGACCCATTGGCTCTTATGTTGTCTCCCTTGGTCTTTCATTTTGTTGTTACCTGATTTCCATATGGGACCCTGTCCGTGGCTAATCTGCACAGTGGGAAATCAGCTTTCAAACCTCCAACCTTGAATTACTAGATTTCCCTCTTTCTCTGCTCACTAGCCCTGATACTCAAGATAATATTCTTAGTACCCTATCCCAGGATTTTGTCCTCTCACTGCAGGAAACACAGAAGTCATTATCCCTTCCTAGGACCCACTAAGGAGGGAGCGTGTTGGGAGGTGGTTATGTAATTGACTTTTAATTCTTGAGAGGAAAGGCAACATAAAAAATATGTTATTATGTAATGACGCAGTACTAGGTAACCAGCAACTACAATCAATTTGAAATATTTGAGAAGTAGTAATACTGGCTTTGAAATAGTTTTAAGCATCTTTCTTAAGTCATTGGTTCTTTTCAAAAGATCATCTTATCTAACCCTTCTATGTTATAGGCAATAAAATGAGGCTAAGAGAATTAAAGTCACTTACTTGAGCTTACATAACCAGTAAGATTGTCTCCACGCCCTGCTTCATCATGTTATACGTTCTCTAGGGAGGCGGGAGAGCTTACCTTCTGGAAGCTTTGCTTGTTAGTAGGATGTAAAACCTGTGGGAAAAGACACAGCAACATTCGCTTTTACATACCTCCTTGGTTTCTCTGGAAACACGCTGAGTAGATATTCTCATCGCTTTCTCCTTCATTGCTTTATCCTTTGGGCCACAAATGGTGAATGCCACTGCTTTACAAAGTTATTCTTTTCATCACTAATAGTCCCTTATTCTCACTTTCTGTAAAAGTGTCAGAGAGTTATTCTCTCAAGACTTCCACATTATTAAGCTTTTGCTTTTAGATTCTTTCTTTATAAACCAAGGAAATAGGTCCTAGGGACTGGGGGTTAATCAAACCTCTTCAAATTTGAAGGTTGTTTAAAAGCTAAAATGCACAGACATTTTCCAGTACTTAAGCTCTGTGTGCAGTATCTTTCCGTCTTGATTTGTGCCCATCAGCCAGATCCACAGGATGCATTGGGAAACGCCATTTTATTTTTCAATAATTATTTCCCGGGCACTTATGCACTATGGTCATAATAGCTGGGCTTTCACCATCTTTACCCATCTGGTTAACACTGCTTACAACCTTAAGTAGCAATGACCAAGAACAGTAGTCCACTCTGTGCTACTGTCATTCCAGATCTCGCCACACAACCAAAACGAATAAAACCCAGAATGAACAGGCTTATTCAGAGGAGCTACAAATGCTGTTCATAAGCAGAGAGGTAGCTTGAGCAGGGTTGTTGCATGAGGGTGTACAGACCTTGCGTTGCTCAACTCCAGGGGATGCTATCTATGTGGACTATAATAGGAGCCATCTCCTGGAGTTGGATGGTGAAGCACCCTCACTTTCAAGCAGACAGATGCATGTACCAAAACAAGATGTTGTCTTGTTTCTTACCAAATAATATTTTCAAAGAAGTAAGACACACGCCCTCATCTGCAAGGAAAATTTGAGATGAGCCAAAACAAAAACGAAAACAAAATTGGTATGATAAGGACGAAATGGTTTCTCTAAGTTTTCGTCGCATCGCTCCAGCCCTAGTCCTTAACTTATATAAATTTCAACCCTGGATCTGCTCTATGGTCTTGCCCATTTGTCCTTCAAAGTAGGAGACGAGTGGTGATAACCTGCCCTACAGAAAACCTTTGCTGAGTAGAACAAGATAATAAGAATTTTCCTTGAGTTGTTTACATTAAGGCTAATATAATCTGTACTGGATCACTCAATGATATATAATTTAAAAATCAGCCTTATTTTTTTGTAAGAAGAGGCACCCAATAGCACAAACAAAATAAGCCTAGCCGTAGGCCGTGTGATTTTGCAAAGACAATATTTAGCCCTTATTGAGTTTTGTTTCAGTTTTCATTACTATCCATCTATTTGAAAAAACAAATATGACCCTTTGGCTAATAGCATTTGGGGAAAACATTAACTACAGATTAATACTATGAAACAAGAATAAAATTAATGAGCAAACATCCTAATGGAGTCACTACATGTGAGCACATTAAACTTCTTCATAAAGATAGAGATTGTAAATGGGTTCCAGGCTTCCCTCATGCTGACTTTTTAAATTAAATGGGGCACAATTGCTAGAAATAAAACCTTCAATGTTTCTCAAATCTTTTTTTTTAACAGACACCTCATATGATCATCATATG
>NW_011888813.1:2821150-2840692 GCF_000151845.1 Pteropus vampyrus
TTTTGTGCCTAAAGATTAGCTTCCGTGTAATTTCCCATACTCACCGACAACTTAATGCTGAAAAACATTCTGTTTAAGGGTGGTATTGTGGTTTAATGTAAAACATATAGGATTAGGTACAGTCAAAGCTATTTAGCTTTCTAGTTTTGTAACTTCGGGCAAATTAACTCTGTCAACCAAAGTTTACTGATATGTAAGATATGCTTATAATGATTAAGTGAAATAAAATATCTAAAGCACTTAACACAATGTCTGACAGAGAGTACATTCTCAATAACTCTTAAGAACAACTCCTTCTAGGAGTAGGCTTCTGGTTAATTCATGCTTTAACTATATAGTTATAATTTATATTTTCTTCCTCTTTACCCATATTTCTGAGGAAAGCATTATGTTACCCATCTAATTTATATGCATTTGTCCTTAGCATCTATCTTTACTAATCTGGAAGCTCATACGCATTGAGTTTAGGGAATGACTAGGAAATTTCTCATAGTGCCTTCTCTTATCTAAGTAGTTCTGTTTATAAAAATTAAAAATAATCTCATGAGATCTATCTTGCCCACTTAGCCATCTCTACATTCTTCTCCTCCCTGGTAAACCAGCTGCTTGACTCTCAGTTCAGACACAGTCAAAGCCATATAGTCATGATACATCATCTTAATGTCAACTGCATAAGTCTTGGGCAAGCTTTTCATCTTGTTTCTACAGTACTAATTTCCATTAATTACAAAAAGTCCTTGGTGGTATTTTATGAACACTACACATTCTTTGCAATGAAGATGGATTTCAGGAGGAAAGAGGTGTTTTCGAGACATGGTGACTTTTATTGGAATGTGTTGTCAAGTTCAGCTATTTCCTGTGGATGACTTAGAGAACTTAAGGGCCCTGCAGAGAAGAGGCAACAGGATGGAGCCCAGCTGCTACCACCCAAAGAAACACCAGCACAAAGAAAACGGTCAGAATTCTGGTCATAATGGCAGAGTAGAGGAGCTTTTGTGGAAAATAGCAGCAAAATAAACATTATTGAATAATTCATTACTATATAAACACAATCATAAACTGCCATGGTACCAATTGAGGGGAAAAGTCCCACTGCTGCCAGGTTCTGCTGTCAGTGGCTGCAGGGCCACAGCAGGCAAAGATAACCAAGTAAATTTCTCTACCCGGATCGCCATTCCTCCCACTTTTAATTTGTTTGGCCCATTCCTTCCTATTGCCTGAAGACAAGCATCAAATTCTGGCAGCCGTAGATCTGAATATTGTGTTTATTTTCTCTTTAACTTTCACAACTCAAAGGAAAGCTTGAGTTTTTAATAAATATCCCACTACCAGTTTATGAAAGGGAGAATGAATTAGATAGTGATGTATTTTTCAGAAAGCTTTTTAAGCCAGCTGTGGATGAGAAGGTCCAATTTGCACTGGAACTGCTAACTAGAACTCAGGGAAATCCCATCTGATTTAGAGAAGAGTAAAAGAAAATAGAATGTAGTGCTTCAGTAGTTTACAAAACATTTGCTCAGCGCCTTGTGTAGAAAAAACAGTATGCTAGCAGCTATGTGACACTGCAAGAGAACAGTGGAGTGGCCTCCCCGATCCCTCGCTATGAGTCCAGCACTGTTCTGAGTACAGTGGAGAATAAGGCAAATCTCTGTTCTCATGGAGCTTATATTCCATAAATAAGTGGGCAAGAGTCAACTAGTAAATACTATGCACAGAATCATGAGTTAGTGAGCAGGCTGCTACTAGGCAGTTGTGGATCACCTCTTTGAGGAGTAAAATTGAAGGAGAGACCTGAACTACCAGAAGGAACTAGCCAGACAAAGAGCAAGAAAAGGAGTGTTCCTAGAAGAGAAGCTGGAGGATATTGCCAGAGTCTGAGACATTCAGGGTCACGGGGAGCTGTAGGAAATGAGACTGGAGTGGTAGGCAGATCACAGGGGACTTCTACAGTGGATCAGAGTACAGAATTTTGGTTTGGACAATTCTATCTGAGAAGATTTTAAGCAGGAAAGTGACTTGGTTTGATCTATATTGTACAGTTTTTAAAAATCACTTTGGCTTCATTATGGAGAATGGATTTTAGGAAGCCAAAAATGGAGGTGGGGAGAAGAATTGGGAGGCTACTGCAGAGTCCAAGCAAGGAATTATGGTAGCTTACTCTAGGACGTGGGTAATGGCAATGGACAAAAAGAGATATGTTAGAAATTGGTTGCCAAAGAGGAGTCAGGAGAACTTCCTGTTACACTAGATATGTGGATGTGAGTCAGGGTAGAGGCTCAAGTATGATGACTGATTAGGGTCTTGTATACCTGGGTCAAACACAAGATATGGGAAATCTTGTGTTTTTGTACCTCTGAGAAGAGGTACAAATTTAGGAGGAGAGTCAAATCCAAAATTCTGTTTTGGGCCCTTTTGAATTTGAGATGCCTCTTAGATAGTGAAGCAAAAATGTTGAATAGGCAGTTGAAACTGGAATTCATGAGAATGGTAGGTTTTACAGCCAAGGAGCTGGATGGGATCAACCAGAAAATTAAGGTAGCCTAGGTGCAAGCCTGGGGCCAGCCAAGAGATGGAGATATGAGAGGCCAGGACAGGAGGAGGACAGTTGAAAAAGTCTTTGGCTATTAAAGCTAGAGGAACAAAGTATTTCCGACAGAGCCTTCATTTCTGACTGGCACACAGGTGGCTTTTTATGTTGATAAAATAAATATCTTATATTATCTCATGTCTTGGACTTTAATAGTATTAGAAGGGCCTAATAGTTTGTGAATAATCCTCACGTTCCTAGGATTCCATATCCGAGTTTAGAGTCTCCATTTTTATTCTAAGCCAAACTGTGATTGCGACTTGAGCCACTGATTCTCCCAGAATTCCTCCCCTCATCCCATGGACACATAAAATAACAATTGATGAAATGTATTTCATAGGAGGGACAGATGAGGAAGTTTACCACATGTATCTGATGAAAAATCTTGAATATTTTCATTAGGTATTTGTTATCCAAACTCCTTTCTTTGATCTTCCTGCTTAATTTTTTAAGTCTTCCCTCATATTGTAGTCAGATTCCCAAGAAGTTTCCCTCTTCTGCTCTCCAGGATTTTCCCTCAGAAATTTAAAATACTTAATCTCATGCAAAGTAATTCATTTGGGCCTTCTTCTACCTCGCCTGGATACATTGAAGACAATGCCCTTTAGCAAACAGGACCCACTCTCTCAGAGAGGTGGGTTTGCAACTTGAGTTACTTGAGTATGTCTTTGGGCTTCTTAAGCACAATTCCAAGCAGTTTAGAAACTTATTTCTCTGAAAAAAAAAAAAAAATGCATTCTCTAAGATGAATGTTGACCAGCGAGAGTTCATCCTATTGCATTTGTAGTTTTTAAAAGTTTGATTTTCCATTTAAACAGGATTATTTGGATACGGCAGAATAAAAATGGTCACATCAAAATATACCATGTCAAGTCAAGTGATTGTATTATTTGTTTTCAATGGCAAAAAAAATAAAATAATGCTAAAGCATTCTTTATACCCAGTAGAGATGGAGATACAGAACCATGCAGTTACTGATAACAAAAACCTTGTGTAGACAGCTAACGAAAGATGAAACTGTGACATGATTATGAGTTGCTAGCAATATTATAGAAATATAGAAACCAAACAAACTTTATGCATGTTAACTGATGGCTGACATATTATAAAAATGTGTATGCACTGCATTTAGGTTGCGTTGGCTTCATTTGAAACTCTTGCTTCCATGGGTTTAAAAAATACATATTTTATTTGCGAAGTAACAACCATAAATTTTGGTATGTTCGATTATTAAAGCCAGTATTTTCCAAAATGTAAGTGGTGTCCTACTTGTACGAATTTTAAAACAGGCTACTTTGAAGTAGGTAAATTACTCAGTAGAAACCTCAGGAGACCCAAAGTGCTGCTATATCTTCCTCAAAACACCTTATTATCCAGGAGTATGTATACACTGGAAGTATACTTAGACCAGTTATGTTTCCTATTTTAAGAAATTGCCTATGATACAAAAACAGCCCATATGAACATTGTCATAACTATCTTTGTGCAACAGAAGTCATTTGATGCCTTCTGGGGCCATAGGGCATTGTAAGGTCTTCTCATACGATAAAATTAAATGTTAAAAATATAATTAATCACCCCCCCCCAAAATCACCTAAATAACAACAAGGGTTTTTCTTTTCCTATACTATAGGGATTTTTTTTTCACCTCCTAAAACCTCCCAGCTGTCCTTTGTGAAGTTCCTAGAATAATGATTACCATTATTAAACCAGAGACTAAAAATCTTGGTACGGACTGACCCATGGGGACACATTACTAGCATTATTTTAATATAAAATAATAAAAGGGGCGTCTCATAGGGGGCAAAAGTCTGACTCATCCTCACAATATATTCTATTTGCCAAAGTCATCCCCCAAAAAAACATTCTTGGGAGTGATTGGAATTGGCTGTCAGAACCAGGTGCTCTCAAGGGTCTTGCCTTTGTGGTTTGCCTACCCAGGTTTCCCAGTCCTTGGTTGAACATTAATGTTCTCACAGGGATGTAATATTGACTATAACTCTTGTGATCTCTTCCAGTAGAGGCTGAGGCCATTTGTAAAAAAACTCCTTTCCCACATCCCTTCCACAGTATCTTTCCCTCGATATTCACACATACACTCACTCACCCTCTCTCTCTTCTCCTTTTCTCAAGGTAGGCTGAATGGAATATTTTGTTTCCCAAGTGGTCTCTAGAAGACTGGTATGGTTTTCCCCATTGGACTCCAATAAACCAGGCTCATCTCCTAATCGTAGGTTACAGACATGGACATGATGCCATTATGCTCTTTGGGGTTTTGCCTCAATTACTAAAAATATAGTATGTGTATAGATGATTGATAGATGATAGATGATAGATGATAGATGATAGATAGATAGATAGATAGATAGATAGATAGATAGATGATAGATGATTAATAGGTAGGTAGATAGATGATAGATATAGATAGATGATAATTGATAGATGATAGATGGTTGATAGATGATAGATATAGATAGATGATAGATAAATAGGTAGATAGATGATAGATAGATGATAGATGATAGATAGATATAGACAGATGATAGTTATAGATAGATAGTAGATGAATAGATATCTATCTATCTATCTATCTATATATGCTATTTCATTTATCAGTTTCATTTTATTAAGCCCCTGTTGTCACCCTTGGTGCCCTTTCAATTTGGCAATGCCCAAGAACACTCATTTGGGACAATGTTAGTTATAATCTCTATGCCTTATCAAATATGTCTTCTTAGGCTATGAGTGAATATGGGATACATTTCCTAGAACAGAACCTATGTCTATTTTTACTTGCATTCCTGCCACTACGGGCTCTACTTCAACCCCCAACATGCATACACATATATATGTCCACGCTTTCCTTCTTGAAATTGGCGAGAAGTCTTGGATGTCCTTTGCTCCTACTGGAAGGGTGTGAAACTAAATCCGATCCCTTTCTCCTACTTCCAAATCAGTTTGTCTTGCTGACCTCTTCCCAACCCTAGCTTGCTGTTCTGTTTTTCTATTTTCCCTAAATGCAACTTACTTTAAGCATGTATGAACTGGATTAACATTCTTACAATTAAAGGACAATAGATGATTACCCATTTGTCAGTCTTAGCCACTCCTCTTTTAAAATGTCTACTTATGACGTACATCCAGACTGCACGCCCTTTTTATTTTTTTAAAGAAGCAAAACCAAATTTAAAAAAAAAATTTAAGAAAATGCAAAATTTCTTTTTAAAAAAATGCAAAATTTGTTTTTAATTTTGGCTATCACTAAAAGGGGAATCAACAAGCCAGAAAATGAAAAGCAAAAAACGTGTCCCCTGACTGCTCTGTCTGTGCCTCCTCAGCGTGTGCATCTGGTTGTTCATCTCTGAAAGTGTGTGAAATACCTTTTTATAAAAACTTTTTTTTTTGGTCCTTTACTCCCTTCTTGTTTGGGAATTAAGTGCTTTTTGTATTATATATATCTATCTATATATATATATATATATATATATAAAATATTGGTGTGTTTCTTTTTAATTGCTAGATCTTTAGATTTGGTTTTATCCAAAATTATGAGAAAAAAGTTATGAATTGTTTTCTGCAATTTATCCCCACTCCCTCTTTAAATGTGGAACAACTTCAGCTGCAGAATCTCCACATCCACATCTTTCAAATTAGTCCGTCTCATTGGGAATCACATGCACCACGGGTGGCAAGGGGGAAATGGATGACGTTATTCAGACGGCGCCATTTCTATGTAGGGAAGTAATTATCAACCCCACCAGCAGGCTCCCTATATTACAACTGTACCTGTCCATTGCCTCTGCCGATCTCTAAGCCCTTCCCCTAACTCTAGATGGGGCTGTGTGGCTGTTGATGAAGTTGTTCAACTTGAATGCATAAATCTAGTCTCCTTTTTGCTTTCAATCACTATTATTAGTATTATTATTTTATGTATTTTGGCTATTTTTAGCAAGAAAAAAGTTTAACTGTTTTATCATTTGAAAACCATTAATGAAACTGTAATAATTTTTTGAAGTAATTGCATGTTGAAGAAGTTGCAGCTTAGGGTGTGTGAGATTGTCAGTGTTAGAGTTCTGTTCTTTATTTCTGTAGATGGGCATGTGTAGGCTCATTTGTTTTTGTATATTGCCCATCCCTTCCTTACAGCCAGAAGCTCTAATGCAGCTAGATCACTCCGTGCCGCCCTTACATGGACATGGCGACTCACTTACACATTTACTCCCATCATCTTCATCTCTTGTGTAGTACACTCATAGATACGACCCTACCCTTTCTGCATCTTTCCCTCCCATTCCCCTCCTTTCTTTAGCATTGTTCAAATTTTGTGCTGTCATCCATCCCCTTAAATTAAAGAAAGTCTAAAACTTGTCAAAAAGACAAAAAAATAAAAAATTAAATGTATATCTGAGAACCTATAACAATGCAGAAATTCATCCAAAACCCTCTAGAGTCATAGATTTTTTTTTAAGGCAAATTATAAAGGTAAACAGGTTTTTTCTTTAAATTTTTTAAATCATTGCAATCGGAATTATTTCAAATTCAAAATCGATGCCCTCCCAAGCCCCTCAAAGTAAAAATTTGTTAAAGTGCAGATTTTTTTTCTTTTTATGTTATGTGGTGTGGATGTATGTGTTGTTGCCTCCCTGTATCATCCTCTGTTGTAAATTATTATATTTGAAAAATTAGTCATTTTACTCAAAAGTTTTTTTTTAAGAAATGACAACAAAAAAAAAAAAGCAAGTTACAAGAATGTGGCAATTCTGGTTGTCCAAGAGCATTCTTACACAACTTTCTTTTGTAAATTTTTCTTTCATGCCAAAAAACATGCGGGCAATTTGTTGATGTAAGTTGACTATAAATTAATATGGTATGCTTTTTTTTAATTTAAATTATTTTGTCTGTACAGAAATTTCTTTCTTTGTTTTCCAAAAACAGCCTATTTTTTTAATTTGCTTTTACTTTTCTTTCTGTCCTTATATTGTGAATGCCTTGTTGAAGCTATTCCCTCTCCTTCCCTCTAGCTTACTTTAGCCCTGATGTTGATTTTATTTTCTACTCTATGATTTTGAAGACAGTATTAAACATTTTATTTTGTTTATGTCTATTTGCTTAATTTTCAGTGTTATGTTTTGTGCTGAATTGCTTCTAATAATCAATGTGAATTCTACTCTTGGTAGTGGGGGGTGGGGTGAGTAAATTGTTTTTGACATCCAAAGAAAGCCTGGCCTCTTTGCCTGGAGAGAACTTTAAAGCATGGAAAGTAATGGTAGGCTCTACAGTGGGATACTGAATCAGTTACAGCCTACAGGAGGCCTGCACCTTGGAAGAAACTGAGTTAACTCCAAGTGTTATCAGTGGTAATTACAATCTAATTTAACTCCTTAGAAGGAAATCAAAGAAATCTGTCCTTTATTTTTTTCCTTTCTATTTTCCTCAAATGGGGAAATAAGGTACTCTCAAGTAATTCCGGTTGAATTTGGTTATCCAGAATTATACCATCACCACGAGCTACAAAATCAATTTTACTGATAATAAACACATCTAGAATCCCAGATGTTTGGATGTTTGGAGTGTTGTCCTATAATAATGATGCCTTCCTATGTATAGAACTAAGTACTGGTGAAAACACAATACATGGAAGGCACACAGCTTTCTCTCTCTACTCCCCCTTCCCTCTCCACGTTTCTGTTAATAGTTTCCATTTCTCACAAGGATTTAATCAGGTAAGCCTTAAAAGGATCTTAAGATTCTGTCAAAAAGAAACATGTTGATTTTCACACCTGAAGTTTTATTCAGGGAACTTTTCAGGTAGGCATTGCTATTTTGTGTGACTCTAGGGTGAGACTGTCCCTTGGGATCAACGTTGACTTATACTCTTCATGAAACATGGTCAGTAAGAAGTGCTATACAATTTTTAAATACAGAGATTACCTGTTTCATTTTAATTTTAGATATTTGTGTTATCTGAAACTTTTACAGAAATATCACACTGAATAGTGGATAATAGGTATGTTTCCAACCCAGCAGCTTTAATGATTGGGCTTTCTCTACCTAGTTTTGTATAACTTTAGATTGTTTAACATTTTGGATGATAATTTCCTGTTTAAAACTAAGAACTTCCTAAATGGGGCTTTACTTTATCTGATTGAATTGAAAGCTTTTATTTTTGTTGAATAAGCTATCCACAGGTCATTGTAATAAAAGGCTAATCTTTTTTTTAAAATACAAGTTCTTTGAACTATAATAAATCATTCCTCAATCTCTGCATTTAAAATAGCCTTAGTAATCTGCATCCTATATTATCATACATCTACCTTAGCATGAGGCTACTGCATAAAAAATAGTCAGAAGAAAGTAAACAATGTTTTCAGTGTTGGTAGATGTAAAATGTTAGTAGAAATGATATTAGTAATTAGCATTTCAGGGTAGCAATAGGCTCTGTGCTAGATACTCAACATGCATTATAATAACATTAAAATGCATTATTATTATTTGCCTTGGTGGTTTGAGGTAGGCTGTGTTATTATTCTCATTTTACAGAGAGTTTAAGAAATTTAACCAAATTCATATGGCTAGTAAGCCACAGAGCTGTGATGTTAACTTGAGTCTGAGTGACTTCAGAGGCAAAGCTCTTATTCAATAAACAAATGAAAAACTCCACTTGACATTCCTTATTTTACAATAGATAATATGTCAAGGAGCTATGGTTCATCTTACCTGAGCATATGTTGAAAAATGGAATCTGTATCAAACCCACTTCTAACAAACTAGAAAAACATGCCCTACCTAGAGATTCTCATCTCGTTAAAATGTTAGTTAAGCCCCTTTAAGACACTTGCATTTATGTGGTGTCTTCTCCCTAGGTACTTGCCATGTTTGTCTGTGGCTATTTTTCCTAAAGGTAGATGGAGGACAATTTCATAGTTACAAGCTTTGGAATATTGATGTGCTGCAGGTACTCACTTCTGTGGCACCAAATAACTCAATGAGTATCATCCAACGACCAATTTCATGGGAAAAGGGATCATTTCTCCCCATTATATGTGAACTTTCAAGCAGAGAATTAGAAAAGTGCAAATAAAATATGAGATAAAGAACTTAAATATACATAAAAGAAATTCAGAGAATTGGAGCATGGTGTCTTCTCCCAGAGTCTCACTCTTCAGGGTCCTTGTTTTGGTGTTTTTGTAACTTCTTAGACCCAAATATCTACAGAGAGACGAAGGATGGAGCTACATTGAAACTTCATGCTGCTCTTATTTTTCAGATGACCCATTCACCGTCCCATACAACATTCTCACAGTTCAGAAGAGTTCTACTAAATTTTTAATACACTGTCTTTGTCGGTGGCACAGAGCCCCTTTTGCTGGATATCAGCCCTAGAGACATGAATTATATATCTATAAATACACTCATAAAGCAAAAAAGCAGGGCAGCCTTCAGGGCTAAAATAGACCTTTTATATCCCTAGTGATCTCTCTAGTTTAAAGAAAAGCACAACCCTGTCAGAAAAGGGTATATGTTCCCAATTTAAAATGATAACTTTAAGGAATACAGATCTTATTCCAAACCAAAGAAAAATTCTGACGATGGAATAGGAAATTAAGAGTGTTGATGGATTATAGGTTTTGTATCACTCTGCCTATAACCTCTTATGACTTTATGACTTCTGTGAATACTTTTGGAAGCATAGACATCTGGTAGATCACTGACCCCACAAACTTTGGGCAATGAAAAAAAATATCAGCTGCTCCGACATTTCTGAGGATAGTCACTTTGGATTAAAAGAAGCAAAGTCATAAATAGACTTCCACAATCTTCAAGTCATTTCCATTAAGGATTTAATAATGGGAGAAATACATCTCTCCTCTCCTCATCTCAAAAGATGTGTGCCCATGGACTCCCAGGATACTATAACTATCTTAACTCTTAAACATGGAATTTGATATTGATTATGTATATACTCCTACTTACACACTGTCCAGGCACCTTCCATGTTAGCAGTTACCTAAAATCTTCCACCTTTTGTCACTGTAATTCTCATTTGTAATAATGACCCCCACATCCCAGTTGACTTTCTTTTAAAGACATTCTTCCAGTTCCTTGAGATTCCAAGAAAGGGGAGATTCTGAAAGCTTCTACCATTTCGCTGGCTAAATACCACTGGAATTTGGCATCCAATTTCCCTGACAGAGGGCATCATTTATTATTTTTGTCACTGATAGCATAATTAATAAAAGCAAAGAGAACTGAAGATTGGTAGTTTTGAGAGCTTCTGTCATTTAAACTCTTCAATAACATACCCATTATTTAGTTTTGAACTCAGCTCTTACCATTTCAATTTGGGGTTCATTAGGGTCTCAGCGACCTTTTAGAAGCTCTTTATAAATTAGTGAGCTTCAAAGACCCTCTTTCCATCTCATTATGAAAAGGGTGGTTTTTATTTATTTTATTTTATTTTTCTGGTAATCCAAAAGAGGTGTTCAGATTAGAGTGCTGACTGAGAAGGGAATAAGCACAGAAAAGTGGGGGTGATTCTACCACAGAGTGAGCAGTTTGTAGATACTATAGGTTCTTAACGACAAAGACACTGCAGAAGCTTTAGCTAAGATTGAAATAGAGAGGGGAAAAATAGGCAAATTTAAGACTCCACTTGGATGTCACAGATGGTACACTAAAATTGCAAATGAATGCACTCTGTAATCATGAAGACAGCGATCTTAATCTCACTTAAAGGGACACTAGCATCCTAAACAATTTGCCTTTATATTTAAATAATTTGTACCAGGTCTTTGACTCCCAATAAATCAGTTATTCCTTATCCTTTAACCAAGTTTCCTTTCTGCTTAACCCTGCACGTGGGGTAGATTTTCATCATTGCTCTAAGGAACAAATGAGTTGACATTTGTGCCAAAAAAGGCACACACATGCTAAATCTGTGTTCTAGGTGAGATGGGGGAGAACTCTTGCCTTTTTCTCTGAAGAAAAGTAAAATCACCTCCAAGTAATCTCTAGGGAACCTTTAAACAGATTTCATGAGCCTTCGCTTCTCTCTCCTCATTGTTCTCTTATTCGAACATCACCTTTTTCCATGTAGCACCTTAGATACTACACTCAAGACCCTATACTAGAAGAATGAGGAGAAAAGTTAGCTCAGGGTTAGTTTTGTGACTGGCTTACCTTTAGGGAAACATGCTCCAGATCCCATTTATAAAAACTAGCAAAAGTGTATAAATAATGCATTAAATAAGTTACAAGACATATGAATTATATATGTTCACAATATAAAAAAAAAAAAAAAAAAAGGCATACTGGTCCAGTAAAGCCAATCTGAAGCTTTGACAATCCTCAAAGATCATTTTGCTTAATAGCTTCAAACTTCGAGCACTAAAAAAGAAGCTTGGGTTTAGAGCACGGACCAAATTATCATCTTGAGATTCTCAGGAAGGTTCTTGTTTTATTTCCCCACATATGGTAACATTATTTGGTAGGCCAGAGAAGATTGTACAGTGCTCCATTATCCCTTCCGTTCCAAATGATACTCATTACATACATTATTGCTACCCTCCCCAGCTCAATTTCTCTCTGTGTAGCACAATGTTATTGGCCAAATAGGGAGGGAATAAAGGCTTCTGATGTGGGCGCAAGCAGTTCTTCTCAGGTACTATGAAAATATGCTTTCTTCTCAAGAGGCCCTTCTCTTAGCACACCTAAAATATAGACAGTTTCGATGCAGCAGTACTAACTGGGGCACAGGAAATGTTTAAAGATATAAAGTGTGGAAAGCTAAGCAGAGAGTTCTAATGTGTGAGTCAGTCTTTGTAGGAAGAACCTGGGAAGACTGTAAGCTCAAAGGCTTATCCACCTGGTGTGTCCCCAGAACTTTGTAATATTGAGCCACATGTCTGGGCTTGTCACCTCAACCAAGTCATAGCTGATAACAGATGCTCAAGCAACAACCATCCCATCAGGGCAAAGTTACTACTAAAGGCGGAACACACGAGAACATCGTACGTGATTGAGAGCTTACTTACCCAACTCAGGAAGAGGCCTTGGACAGCATCTCAGCTAACAGGGGAACATGATGCCATCCTTGCTAGAGGGTTTTTAAAAACAATAGTTGGAATAAATATTTTGGACAAAATTCAATGAAGAGACATAAACCGTGACTTCTCAAGATTCTTCCTCTGTTTGAAAAATAACACTATAAAGAGACACAGAAGAAACTCTGATGATCTTGCTTATATACATGAATAATAAGTGTGGCCCTACGGTTAAGTAACATCCCACATAGAACATTTGTGATACCCATGATCTGCAAGGCACCACGATTTAGTGAACTATTCTGAACTTTCTTTCCTGACCTAGCCTACATGTTCATAAGTGCAATAACTGGGATCTGTGGGTAAACCAATATTTTTTGCCAACCCAAGTAAAAAACAACAATTTTCAAAACTCACTTTGCTATCTCTACATTTCTAAATCTAAAAGTGAATTTCCAGTAAGTCATAGCTGTCTGGGCTGGGTATTTTTAAAATCTAGCATCCAGCTCAGGATATATTGCATATAGCATAAAAGCAATGCATTAACATATTAGACCAATGCAAGGAAAGTTGTCATTTAATGGGGGAATTTCTGGAAGAGCATAGTCAAAACGGGTTTATTAGATGAACAATTTCAACCTCATATAACTTCCCCTCACTTAGCATATAGTAAATGAAGACTGCTCTTGATAAATGTGAAATAAAAGACAGTAACTTAAAATATTAAAGACACCATCTTTTATGTTCCTCGATCTTGCTCTCAGTGACATGGAGAATATTTCATTCTCATCCTCATGGGAGCAAAAAACTAGAAACCCAAGAAGGCAATAAAGAAATTCTATGGTTCACAAATTAATCACCTGCATGTGTGTATGTACACAGACACACACACACACACACACACACACACACACACACACACACACGCAGTTTTTACGGCCAGTATTTGCAACAATATAATTGAATGTCATCAACCCAGAAGCAGATCCTGGAAACAGCCTATTTGAATTCTATCTAAATAATTACTTGAGAGCATCTTCAAAATCTATGCCCCGCTATGTGTGGATTTCAGGTTTTGGTGGCAAGAGGCATGTAATGAACGGGCTCTACATCAGCCTAAAAAGGTTAGGCTTCCGCCATATAGGATCCATATGTGGATCCAGGTTATTTTTTTTTTTTTGTAATTTCTGAGGCGTAACCTATGAACTGCTTTCATTGAGAGTGACTGAATTGTGTTTATCTGAAAATATGCTAATTCTGTGTTTCTTTTTCTTTTCAATCCCAGGAGGTGAATTAGTTATCCCTCTTCTTGTAGAAGACCCTTTAGCTACCCTTCCTATTGCTACTCGTGCACCTTCCATTACACTCCCCCCTACCTTCCGCCCCCTCCTCACCATTATTGAGACCACCAAAGATTCCCTGTCCATGACCTCTGAGGCGGGGTTACCTTGCTTGTCGGACCAAGGCAGCGATGGTTGTGATGATGATGGCTTGGTGATATCTGGGTATGGCTCAGGGGAAACCTTTGACTCTAACCTGCCCCCTACTGATGATGAAGATTTTTACACCACCTTCTCCTTGGTAACAGATAAGAGTCTTTCCACTTCAATCTTCGAAGGTGGCTACAAAGCACATGCGCCCAAGTGGGAATCCAAGGACTTTAGACCTAACAAAGTCTCCGAAACTAGTAGGACTACTACCACATCTTTGTCCCCTGAGCTCATCCGCTTCACAGCTTCCTCCTCGTCTGGGATGGTGCCCAAATTGCCAGCTGGCAAAATGAATAACCGTGATCTCAAACCCCAGCCTGATATAGTCTTGCTTCCGTTGCCCACTGCCTATGAGCTAGACAGCACCAAACTGAAGAGCCCACTAATTACTTCCCCCATGTTCCGTAATGTGCCCACAGCAAACCCCACGGAGCCAGGAGTCAGACGGGTTCCGGGGGCCTCAGAGGTGATCCGGGAGTCGAGCAGTACAACAGGGATGGTCGTCGGCATTGTGGCTGCTGCCGCCCTCTGCATCTTGATCCTCCTGTACGCCATGTACAAGTACAGGAACAGGGACGAGGGGTCCTATCAAGTGGACGAGACGCGGAACTACATCAGCAACTCGGCCCAGAGCAACGGCACGCTTCTCAAGGAGAAGCAGCAGAGCTCGAAGAGCGGCCACAAGAAACAGAAAAACAAGGACAAAGAGTATTATGTGTAAAAATGACACCGCTAACAATATCTGAATTTAAAACAGAATTATTTATACATCAGTATATAAATACTTGCAAAATGGGATTGAACAGATGTCAGAACTGTGCTAACTATAAGGTGGGGTATACCATGACTATGGTGGGGAAAACCGTTTTTAAAAGGACGCACACAAAGCTGTACCTACCTTTACGGTTCAGCCATGGCTGCTTTGATTCAGTCATCGCCCGGAGACAGAAAGTTCTTTCTGCCCTGCTGTACCATAAAGCACATACTTTGCGCTCTGGAGCAAGCAGATGGCTCCCCCACTTTTGCAGACTTGGGAGCTTCCTTCTCTTGAGGACCTTTCACCCAAGGTAGAAGACTTGATGGCTTACTTGTTCCATAACTCCAAGTGAGTCTGTAACAATGTTTGTGAAGCTTGACTGTAACAATGTTTTTTTTTGTTGTTGTTTAATTATGTAAAAAACAAAAACACAACAAAAAAAGAAAAGAAAAATGTTAAAAACAAAAACAAACAAACAAAAAAAACACCCTTATCTGGTTCTGGCCAATGCGTGTAACTTTTCAAGATCTGAGGGGAAAAATGGCTTTTGGGTTTTTGTTTATTTTTTGAGAATGACTGGACATAAGTTATGAAGAAGAGGAAAAAAAAAAAAACTCAGAAAGACTATTGCCATATGAACTCAAAATCTACCATGGTGTTCACTCTACATATCAGGTTGTGGTGTTTTTAGAATCTGTTGTTTGTTTCCTATATGATGCTTTGCTGAACACATAGCAAAATTAAGTGATGGATGATAATATTGATTTGAAAAGCTGGTCCCTCAAGATCTAGTTCCAGAATTTGCCACCCAAACCCTGAACAGATGGGGTTAGGGCTGGTTTTATCAGAGCTATTGGCTTTACTTAACAATATTGCTCCTGTCCATTAGCCCAGCCAAATTGTGGTAAAGGAGAGAGCCCCACAAACTAAAACAGAGCCTTTCCTACCTAGGGAAGGGAACCGGGGGTGGGCTGGATATGTGACTGGTTGAAATGCATGCAAATATAGATGAAAAGACAATACTAAAAGTCTGTTAATGAATCAAAACAGACACTGGGGAGTTCAAATTGTGATGGAACCACAAAAGGTCACACAAGCCAAACATGATATGACAAGAGTGCAAGATACATAGTTCTTCCCCCACCCCCAACATGATAATGTTTTTCATAGTGGTTTAATTTTGTAGCCTGACACAGATAACTCGATCCATCCATTTGCTCATGTCTCCCTTCACCCATCTTTTCTAAAACTAAACAAATGAATAATAAATGAGTAAAGCTGCTGTGACACACACACAAAAGGAATTTAATAGTATAATATATATATAAATAAATATATATACAGATATATTTATCATGGTATGTTTGAGGGGATGACTGAAACAGGGAAACTGTTAAAGTCTTGAACTGGATTGAGAATGTTGTTTTAAAAGAAAATAACAAAACAACAAAAAAGTAAACCTTAAAATGTGAAGAAAGTATGAGTTTTAGTTTTGTCACAGTTAACTGTGTCAAAGAGAATTTAAAAATCTTCTCAGATTTTGTTTACATATTTTACTACATTTTTGCTGGTATAATTCCTTAGCCACCCATGTACATACTGCTTTCAGAACTGTTCTTTCCTTTCTATTCGTTTCAGTTTGTTTGGTTTATATTCCAGTTGTATTTCTTTTCCTTATTTTAATTTTTATGAAGAGGAAACAATGTACAGAAAAACAAATTGGTTGTGTGGCCATAGCTATCCAAAAAGCAAGAGACAAAGCAAGGCAAATATTCACACAAAATGAAGTGTGTCCTCTGGAGGGTCGGATAGATACAATTTCTTTTGTACACATGAAAATCAATCAGCTGTTTAGATTTAGAAATCTACTCTTGCTGGTCTTTGTAAGCTGCATGAATATTTGACTTTGAAAAAATATCTTAAAGACATGGGGCAAAAAGTGCAATCTAAACAATGGTAGCCTTTACTAAAATCTATGGAAAGAGGTGTTCCTCATTGATATCTGATATTTCAATGTGTTAAGAGTTTTGGATTTTTTTTTTTTGTCATTAAAAAGACAGGATTATGAAGAGATATCAAAGCACGATTTTAGATAACCTAAATGGCCCAACCTATATGAAGTTGATTATATCTCGATGTCTTTAAAAGATTGCTGTTCTTGGAGTCTTAAGGTCTTGTGAACTGATTTTCTGCTTTCTTTCTTTCCATTTTTTAAAATTTGAGTAAAAATACATTTGTTACATTCCTTTTAGTGTAAGTTCTATTTGGACAATTTTATGGGAACATGTGCATTCTGTATGTGAGCTATCATATTCCTGTTGTTTTATGAGCAGACTCTTAAGGAATTTATTTTATGATGTTGTGATGTTACTGCTTTTTTTTTTCTTTTTCTCTTTTATTTTATATTTGCATTTTCGTTCAAGGATATGCTTAGCAATAAAATGTTCTTCCCAAAACCTTGTATGATGATGCATTTTTATTTTCTAAACATTTGGTGAAAGGTCTTACACCGAAGCTAAACTTTTCATATCTTATCAAAATCTACGTAAGCTAGGACCGTTTCACGTGAAATAAAATGAAGGACCACTTTCTAATCGGTTACTTATTACTTATATAAACTTATCAAAAGTGGCATATTTATGAGCTAAACAATTACTGTCTGTCAACTGAGGCATTATTAGTTAGAGAAACCAGGAAAGAAAACACTTTTCTGAACAGGTAAGGTGGCAGAGCATTGTATTTTGGAAAAGATTATTGAATATCACATATTTTTAAGTGTTTTCTAACTTTTATGTATTTTCTATAAGTCCACAAACTTCAAACAGTTCTCCAGAACTGTGTTCACATAGTACCTTAACAGCTAACAGCTTTAGATGCCTTCTTTCCAAGCCTCCTGCCATACTGAAAATTTTTTTAAAAGCACTAAATCTAAAAGCAAAATTTAAATGAGTGCTTAAATTTTAACAGCTTCTTTCTAGATTTTCAGATAAAATTCTGGAAATGTTTATTGTAACTGGAACCTTTTTTATAGCAGACGTGTCCTTGATTTGCTGATTCCCTAAGCCATGTGCTTACTTTACCAACTGGAGAATTTATCATGATATTCCACATTTTTCACCATGATCCAGAAATGTGAGTTAACTGAACAGCTGTACTATATCCATACATTGGTTAAAAACAAATATTTTTCACCATTCCTTCAGATTTCATTAATGGAATGGTTATGCTATTGACTATCATGGGAATGGAAAAAAAATGAGGATCAATGATGTCAAACTATGGAAAGTTCTTTCAGTTCTTGTTTCAGATAATTTATGTAAAGTAAAGCAGTCATTTTTTTAATGTTCATGATGTGACAGGTACTGTGTTAAGTGTTTTGGATCTATGTTGTGTGTTAACCCCTGAATGGTAAATAGTATTTTCCTTATCTTAAAGATGCAAAAACAAAGACACAGAGTGCTTAATGACAACTTGGCTAATATGGTTCTGATCATGTTAGAAGTCGGGCCTTGCAGACATGGAAGTCAGTGGGATGTCATGGAAAGGGTATAGACACTAAGACCAGACAGAGTTGGATTAGAACCCCAGCTGGATTAGTCACTGTGTATTGGCAAAATTAACAGTCTCTCAGAGATTTGGCTTCCTCACCTGAAAAATGTAGCACCTCACAACCTTGCCTTTCATTGTAGTTTGGGGGACAAAAATGAAATAATATGAAGTGTTTTCATTGTGATTGATATAGACTAGGGGCTCAAAAGGTTAGTCTTCTTCACTTTGTGTCCTATGCTATTCTCTTTATGACAGCTGCCTTCTAGAATTAGAAATTCTGTGCTACATTCTACAATAAAAAAGATTTATTTAGTAGTTGAGCAATGTTGCCAAATTATGACTAGGGTTTACTAGCTATATTTAACAAAACTAGTCTTTTTCTAGTCATATACTTGATTATGGGCATGATTACAACTAGGACATATGTAGCATTGACATTTGGTAGCATAACTGTCTGAAAACACATTTTAAGCAAGAGGCCAGAAGTTCGGGTAAGTAAAGGGAGTATAGATGTGAGAAAATGTTAAGCTTCTCAGTTAAATTTCCAGATGATGGTTAATGTGGTGGAGTCATCAAGATCTAAATGACATTTGCTCAGAAACATTGACTAAAGTCCAACAGAAATAATTTGTCCATGTCTTTCCATGAGGAAGTGGTGAGACCACACCATTACTTTCCAATGTGTTTAACTTTGGCCGTGGGCTTTGGATTCAAAAAACTTATTTTAAATCTTGGCTCCGAATCCTGGGTCTGTCCTTTACTAGCTGTTAATCCTTGAGTAAGGTGTGCATGACTCTAGCTTCGCCATGAGATTGGAATGATATCACCCTCCTCTTACTATTCTATAATTAAATGAGCTAATGTGAATTTAAGTGCCTGGACATAAGCATAGTGGCTGGCCCACAATCATCAAACAATGATAGCTAAATTGTCACTTTAATCATCTTGTCATCCTAGAACAAAAAGAAGCCAAAATTTCTTCTAAAATCTAGAAAGAATACATACTGCAGAGCTCCAGACAATCGTATGTCTATAACCTAAAATTGCAATTGTCTTTATTCCCCTGCAGTTGAAATCACATTGATTTATTGTTTCTTTGAGTTCTCCTTGAGTCTT
>NW_011888813.1:2841885-2843809 GCF_000151845.1 Pteropus vampyrus
GGAAGCTAAAGAAAAGGATGGTAGGATGGTGTCTTAATCTGCTCAGGCTGCCATAACAAAATACCATAGGCTGGGTGGCTTAAACAACAGAAGTTTATACCATAGTCCTAGAGACTAGAAGCCCTAGATCAGTCTCTGGCAGGGTGTGTTTTCTGATGAGTGCTCTCTTCCTGCCTTTTAGATGGCCACCTTCTCACACTGTCCTCACATGACCTTTCTTCTATAGATACCTGAGAAGAAGATCTCTAACTCTACTTTTAAGGCCATAGTACTATCAGATCAGAGTCCCACCCTTATGACTTCATTTAACTTTAATTACCTGCTAAGATCCTACCTCCAAATAAGGTCACATTGGGGGAGTAGGACTTCCAACATATGAATTGGGTGTGAGGGTGGGACAGACACAATTCTGTCCATCACAGATGTACATGGTGTTGGCAATTGGTAAGGTGAACATTTTTAAAGCATGAAAGAGTCAAGGAATTCAGAAGCAACTCTAGCCTTGTCGAGTGTCCACATGGGCTAGGTAGAAGAGACTAAACCACAAGCAGGATAGGATCACAGGAACAGGGAGCAGGATTTGGAGGCAGTATTAGGGTTGTTGAGAGAGAGATGCCCTAGAAGAAAGGAGCAGTTAAGAAAACCTAGACTCAAATTTAGAGATGTATTAAATGAATAGTGTGAGCTTCAAGAGGGCTTCAACTTTTCCTGTGATTAGATACATGGGTTCTAGAGTCAGAATGTCATGGTTTGTATTCTAGAGCTATAATTTTAGATAAATGACTTACCTAAGTCTACCTATCTAAGGCTCAGCTTTCACATCTGTAAAAGGAAATTATATCATACCTAACTTGTTGGTTTGTCAGGAAAGATTAAATAAAATAATCCACTTGAATGCTTTGCATATATGCCTGGTACATAATAAACCGTAATATATTTTGGTCATTATTACAATTTGGTCTTGTTACCTGAGTCAGGCAGGATCAAAATGAGCTGTGAATTGTGTGGCTAGCCAACACCAAAACGTGCATAAAAATATAGAAGTTAGGCAATAATTCTGAGTATTTTCCTAATTCTCTCATTTGCCAAGAAAATATAAAATTTAGCTGCCTGCTCATTGGCAAAGTTTTCCCTTCACTGCAACTAGTTCTCTGCTTCCAGGCTCCAACTTGGATTATGCCCAGGGAAGCCTCACATCTGAGACTTCCTCTCTTCGCCTGAGTTTCTAGTTCTCAGCTTTCCTACGGCAGCTGGTCAAACACACACGAGCAAGCCAAGAGGCCTTCAGGAAGCCTTGAACCCTTCTACTGATATGCATTATTTTGGTTTGTTTTTTATTTGAATTTTAATTGCGAACATTTTCAAATGTTCGCAAAAATAAAGCGAATAGTATAACAAACCCCATCTATTCATTATCTAGTTTTAAGAATTATTAGTCTTTTGTTGTTCTTGTTTCATCAATGCTCACCTCTCCATGAAAGAATATCCTTTTTTTTTTTTTAAAAAAAAAAGCCTACAGCATCTGGTATTCCTAGGTGGTCTCCCATCCAAGTATTAACCAAGTCCGACCCTGCTTAGCTTCTGATTCTGAGATCAGATGAGATCGGGCACTTTCAGGATGGCATGGCTGTAGCCTGAAAGAATATCTTTTAATGTCACACACTGTTAAAAAAAAAAAAAAAGGGCACTAAAAAAATAGTTATCGTTGGGTAAGTTGACCTAAGTCCTGTTCCTTGCATTTCAGAGTAGCTAAACTTAATGCTCTTTCTGATGGGCAATTAATGGCATGATTCCAGTTCTTTGTTCAATGACAACATGAAAAAGGAGATTAACTGCTAAGTAGACTCTTCATCAATTAATGAGATTGCCTGAAAACTGAAAGGATTTTTCGACTCATGTATTTCAATTCAACTGTGCTCAGTCA
>NW_011888813.1:2843859-2854097 GCF_000151845.1 Pteropus vampyrus
AAAAAAAAAAGCCTACAGCATCTGGTATTCCTAGGTGGTCTCCCATCCAAGTATTAACCAAGTCCGACCCTGCTTAGCTTCTGATTCTGAGATCAGATGAGATCGGGCACTTTCAGGATGGCATGGCTGTAGCCTGAAAGAATATCTTTTAATGTCACACACTGTTAAAAAAAAAAAAAAAGGGCACTAAAAAAATAGTTATCGTTGGGTAAGTTGACCTAAGTCCTGTTCCTTGCATTTCAGAGTAGCTAAACTTAATGCTCTTTCTGATGGGCAATTAATGGCATGATTCCAGTTCTTTGTTCAATGACAACATGAAAAAGGAGATTAACTGCTAAGTAGACTCTTCATCAATTAATGAGATTGCCTGAAAACTGAAAGGATTTTTCGACTCATGTATTTCAATTCAACTGTGCTCAGTCAATTTTTGAAATGAATTTAAAAAGTCTATAGATTATATACAGGTGCCATATCTTTTGTGGAAGCCAAGAAGTATTCACTTTTACCTCTAGAAATGTGATCATGTCTACTAGCATATTTTCCTAGGGTTATATTCATGTATTTGCAATAACTATAACTGCATTGTATTTGCCTGAGTCCATATAGATGAGATCATTCATTAAGTGCATTTTCAAGTGATTTTGTTTCTGCTTTGTCGACAATGATAATTTTCTCTTCTTTGCTCTCACTCACCTGCAATTTTCATTATAAAGGTATCATGAGAGAGAGAAAGAAAGAAAGTTATATTGAGACTATTTGAAAGTATATTGTTCTCTATCTCAAAGTCAAACTAAGTGAAAGGAAAAATGTATAGAACCACCAAAGACTTTTGCTCCTTGGTTTTATGGGGAGAATGAAAAGTAGAATTGTAGGTTTCAACAAGTAAACAGTGTTCCTCCTTCTGCTCTGTGCTGAGCAGTTTGCCCCATTTGATTTATCTTTTTGAGAGTGGAGGGAACCTCGCACAGCACATATAAACACTCTTTTTAAAACAAACCAAGAAAAAGGTCGTCCAGGTTTGCAAGAAAGTACAGCAAGGCAGTGAGGGTTACGAATGGGATGGGAAGGTAGCTCAAATTAAGAGTGTCAGGTAGCTCAAATTAAGAGTGTCATAAAACTGAAAAGCTAAAATTTGGCATTACAATGTAGTTATTCACATTCATACTTCACCCAGGAAAATGTGCTTATGTGAATGCATGGGTATGAGTGACCAGATCTGTTTTGATACCAAATTTGAAATGGGCAAACTAGGATAGTTATTGCTCATAAACCAAACAAGGAGGGAAATGTGGGCAAGAGGAGGCAAGCAGAAGCAGAGGAGCTGCCCCTAAACAACGAAGAGGTTTGTAATTGTTCAGAAGATAGGTCCCGAATTAGAGCATCTAAAATAATAAGACCTCTCTGTCCGTCCCTTACCCTCCCGCTCCCCCTCTTCCTCCCTCTTCCTCTCTCTTGCCTCCTTCCCTCTCTGGCCTTCCTCCCCTTCCCTTTTTCTCCCCCTGCTTCTCCTCCCCTTCCTCTTCCTTTTTCCTCCTTCTCTTTCTCCCCACCCCAATTCCAGAAATAGTGTCTGATGTTAACAAATAAGCTGAGTTTACACACACATACACCCTTCACTTCTTTTGTAAAAAAGAAAAGTTAAGTGCTTGTACTTGCCTAGTAATAAATTGTAAAATGCTTTAACTATTGTGCTGCTCTTTCTGTATCACTTTCTCTTTTAAATTTAAAACTTTCTTAAATGCTGATATTATAAACATTGTTCCCCTAAAATATATTGTAAGACCCTAAGTCACATGTCTGTGTAGTTGGACAAGCCTTTTCATGACTTCCTCAGGTAACAAGCTGCAATTTGATAACATACATGCACTAGAGCAATAGCTTTCTTTTTTTTTTTTTGATGAATCTTAATATTTTTTAGCTCTACCAAGATACAATTGACATATAACATTATATAAGTTTAAGGCATATAAGGTACTGATTTGATACATATATGTAATGTGAAATGATTACCAGAATTCATTAATTAACATGGATGAACTGTCAAGGCCTTATGCTAAGTGAAATAAATCAGACAAAGAAAGAGAAATATTGTCTGATTTCACTATGCGTGGAAGCTAAAAACTCCTAACCTATTAAAACAGAAAGTAAATTAGTAAATCTATTTTTAATTTTTTTAGGACCCACCAAACTGTTTTCAATAGTGGCTGTACCAATTAGATTTCTTCCAGCAATGTATAAGGATTCCCTTTCCTCCACATCCTCATCAGTACTTGTTATCTCTTGCCTTTTTGATAATGCCATTCTAGCAGGTAATATCAGAAGATAAGTCCAGAGCATCAAAAATAATGAGGTTTCTTTCTCCTCACTCTCCATCTCTTAACTCACACCTTCCCCCATCAAGATTTATATTTTCATTTCTCTAACGATTAATGATATTGAACACCTTGTCATGTACTCATTGGCCATTTGTATTTCTTTGGGAAAATGTCTCTTCAGGTCCTATGACCACTGTGTAATCAGATTATTTGTTTTCTTGCTATTGACTTGCAAGAATTCCTTATAGATTTTGGATATTAACCCCTTGCCACATACATAGTTTGCAAACGTTTTCTCTCATTCTGTAGGTTGACTTTCTATTTTGTTGATTGTTTCTTTTGCTTGTAGAAGTTTTTAGTTTGATATAGTCTCACTTGTTGGTATTTGCTTTTGTTGTATGTGCTTTGGTAGCATATTAAAAACAAACAAAACAAACAAACAAACAAAAAAACATTGCCAACACGAACGTCTGGGAGCTTCTTCCTGGTTTTATTCTAGAAATTTTACAGCTTCAGGTCTTATAGTTAAGTCTTTAATTCATTCCAAGTTAATTTTTGTGAGTGGAATATATAAGGGTTCAATTTCATTCTTTTGCATGTGAATACCCAATTTTCCCAACACCATTTGTTGAAAGGACTATTCTTTTCCCACTGAGTATTCTTGGCTCCCTCGTCAAATACTAGTTTAACATACATGTGTGGACTTACTTCTGGGCTATCCATTCTGTTCCATTGGTCTATGTGACTGCTTTTACATTAGTATCATGCTATTTTGATTACTATAACTTTGTAATATAGTTAGAAATCAGGATGTATGATGCCTCCAGCTTTCTTTCTCAAGACTGTTTGGTTTTCATGTGGTTCTATATGAATATTAGGATAATTTTTTCTGTGCCTGGGAAAAATGTCTTTGGCATTTAGAAAAAAATTGCATTGACTCCATAGACAGCTTTGAGTATTATGGACATTTTAACAATATTAAACTGTTCTGATACCTGAACATGGGATATTCTTCCATTCATCAGTGTCTTCGGTTTCTTTTATCTATGTCTTATGATTTTCAGAATACAGGTCTTTTACCTTCTTGGTTAAATTTATTCCTAAGTATAAGTATTTATTTCTTTTACAGACAGTTTATCATTAATGTATAAAAACAGAACCAAATTTGCATATTGATTTTGGATCCTAAAACATTAGTCAATCCATTATTAGTTCTAACAATTTTTTGATATAGTCTAGGGTTTTCTGTATATGAGATCATGTCATCTTCAAATAGAGGCAATTTTACTTCTTCCTTTCTGTTTTGGATGACTTTTATTTATTTTTCTTGCCTAATTGCTCTGGCTAGGACTTGCATTGCTATGTTGAATAGGAGTGGCGAAGATGAGCACCTTTGTTTTGTTCCTGATCTTATAAGAAAAGCTTTCAACCTTTTACCATTGTGTATGAAATAAACTACAATTATTATATCCTCTTGATGAATTAATCTCTGACATTATGTTGTAAACATCTACATTTCTTTGTTACATTTCTTTGTTTTTGACTGGAAGTCTGTTTTATTTTCTGGTGCAAGTAGAGCTACCCCTGCTTTTCTTGGTTTCCATTTGCATGGCATATTTTTTTTCATCCCTTCACTTTGAGCTTACACATGTCCTTAAAGTGGAAGTTAATCTCTTGTAGGCAGCACGTAGTTAGGTCATGTTTATTTAACCCATTCTGCTTCTACATGCATTTTGATTGGAGAATTTAATCTATTTACATTTAAAGTAATTACCGATCAGTAAGGACTTACTAATGTCATTTTATTGATTTTTTTCTGGCCATTTTATAGTTCCTTTGTTCTTTTATTCTCCTGTTTCTGTCTTCCTTTGTGAATTAATGATTCTCCACCGTCGTATGCTTTGATTTATTTCTGTTTATCTTTTGTGTATCTGCTGAAGATTTTTTGTTTTGTGGTTACCATGAGGCTTACATACAATATCTTTTAGGTAGAATAGTGCATTTTAAGCTGATAACAACTTAATCACATACAAAAACTCTACTGTTTTAATCTCCCCATTTCATGTTTTTGATGTCACAATTTGCATCTTTTAATATTATGTATATGTTAACAAATTACTTTAGCTAGAGTGATTTTTAATATTTTGTCCTTTAACCTTTATATTGGAGTTAAATGATTAATATGCCACCATGTTACAGTATTGGACTATTTCAAATTCGACTATATATTTACCTTTACCAGTGCTTTAATATTTTCGTATGTTTTCATATTACTAACTAGCATCTTTATTTCAGCTTGAAGAACTTTTAGCATTTCTTATAAGGTAGTTCTATCAGTGGTGATGAACTCGCTCAGCTTCTGTTTGTCTGGGAAAATCTGTTACTTTCCTTTATTTCTGAACGACAACTTTACACATATTTTTGTCTTTCTACTTTTCTGATGAAATAATTTCGCATGATCTCCACGTTTACACATTCTTCTTTTGGTTGAAGCTTTTCATTGAATTCTTCAATCATTATATCTTCAGTTCTAAGATTACTAATTTTTAAATTGTTGAGCTTCTCATTTTGTTCATGCATTGTTTTCCTAATTTTATTTAGTTGTGTATCTGTGTGGGTTTTTTTTTTGTAATTTACTGAATTTCTTTAAGAGGATCAAATTGAATTTTTTGTCAGACAGTGCATAGATCTTCATTTCTTTAGGGACAGTTGTTGGAGCTTTATTAATTCCCTTGGTGATATCATATTTACCTGATTCTTCATGATTCTTGTATCTTTGCATTGGTATCTGCACATTTGAGGAAGCAATCTCCTCTTCCAGCCTTTCTCAGCATTTGGGTGGGGCTGATGACTTGCTTTGCTGCCCAGGCTCAGGCTTTAGATGTGCTGCACAGCTGCCTGGCATCTCTGACCAGACTTCTTGGCTTGATGGGGCTGGAGGCTATGTTCAGTAGTTGGCAGGGCCACTGACTTGCTTCCCCATCCATGCAGATCTCTAGGTTGTGCTCCATGGCTGTGATAAACTGCTGGCTGTGGACCCAAACTGAGAAGATCCAGTGACTGAGCTCTCTGGTCACATGGGGCCATTCAGGCACCATAGCCAGCAGGAACATGGTCCAAGATCCATGAGCTCTCTGCTGTGAGCCTCACCCCCTTCTCTTTCTCTAGCTTATCTGGATGAGGCAGTACCTAGTTATCTGGATGAGGCAGTACCTAAATGGGCCTTCCTGAAAGCACCCCAGCATGCTGGAGAAGCTGAATGTCTACCTTGGGCTCCCTTTTTTCCACTGGAGAAACTATAGAAACTCCTCAGAGTTTTGCTTAGGAGCAATGTAGTCAAAATGAAACCACTTCTCTCACCTTTCTAATGTGGTTTTTCTCAGTTTTTGTGGTCCCAGGGGCTGCTGCAGCAACATCCCTGGGTTCTGAGATGTTCACAAAGGTGTTTTGCCTATGGATAGTTGCCAGGTGCTCTTTCTTTGAGGGAAGCTGTAGTTGAGAACCACTTATTTCACCATCTTGCTCACATCACTCTGAGTGATAGCTTTTCCAACTAGACAGGTTGATGTTACGTAGCAATAGTTGGCGTATGTGCATTATTAAAAACACTAGATATAAATAAGTTAATGGGCTGCGAAAAAGGAGAAAAAGAAAAGAAAAAGGAAGTTGGACCACTCCTCAATCATAGTTAACACAGAAAATAGTTCTTTTTTTCAACCAAGGATTTTACAGATCAGCAATACATTGATATGTGACTTTGATAGTTCCATCACATACATCTGTTGGTACGGGACTGTTGATTTATTTAAATCAACTTTGTTAAGTTCTGGAAAAGAGATTCCAGAAAGCCAGACACTCACCAAAAAGCCATCTACATGTACATGAGCAAGGAAAAGTTTCCACAACCCAAGCTAGTCAAACAATGCTGGGATAAAAGAGTGGATTTTAAGGGCTTCAGTTAACAAGGCCTGCAGCTCTCTGGCCAGTGGGCATTCAAATGTTGGCTTTGGCAGGGAGGTGCTGGATGACACTCAGAAGGAGCCCTGAGAGGCTGCTTCCCGTTACACCACCTCAAAGAAGTTTGGGTTTTCAATTTATTTTTTAAAAGCAGATACACAGTAAACATCGGAATGTGAGTTTTATGCTAATATATTTTGGTTTCAGAGCAGTTATCTCTTGCTGCCAGAATAGCCCTAAGGATTAAGATGGTTTATTGGGATCAAATGCCTAGGAGATTTATTATAGTGCAGACTGTTTACTCATTCCCATTAAAATGCCTATTATGCTTATTTTCTTGCCTCTCTCCCTTCTATCTTCTTTCTTCCCTCCTCCAAAATCCATATTCTATTATTTTATTTTCCCGCTTTAAGATGAATCTACTTTGATTTTTATCCTTTATTAAAATTAAGTCCTTGGAAACTCTCCAGGTTTATGTGGGCCAGGGAGTGGCAATAGAGTATACGCAGCTCATTAAGGTCTTGGGAACACTGAGTCTCAGAGCAATATAAATAAACAACAACAAAACAACAACAACAACATACCACTATTTTCAGGTACTGTCTCTGATGACTGGAGAGAAGAGTATACATTTGGATTAATTTGTCATGAAGGATTACAAACAGTCTAGCTAAAATCATCTACAATTTACAGTCATGTAGGAGCAACGATAATTTGCTGCCAGGTATATGCTTATTTTGGATTAAAAAAAGGGGTTATCTAATTAATAGCCAAATATATATATATAACATTCAACAAAGCAATGAGTTTACATATGATAAATCAGCTCTCATGAAAATAGACATGAGACATCAGAAAATATGATCACTTAAATAAGAAAGCTACAGCCCAGGAAATAATCCTAGAGGGCTTGATAACGCCTCCAAATAGATAAGAAAAACAATCATTGAGTTCATTAGGCTGTACAGAATGATTTTATGAAAACTGTGGTGGGCCAAGCAAATATATGTTATAAATTTATCTCAAATAGTGACTATTACAGTGCCTGGCAGTGACCTTGTGTGGAAGGAGAAATTGAATATTGCTGGCCTGCTACTCATGGGGTGTAAAAATACATTGCTATCATTCCACTACCCGCTCCCCCCCACCCCCGCCCACACTCCCCTTTTATTCCCTTGTACTATCCTTGGAATGATCTAGATCAGCTATTGTCAAACTTGAGCATATATAAGAGTCGTCTAGAGAGTTCTTTACAACATGGATTGCTGGGCCCCACCTCTGGGGTCTCTGATTCAAGAGGTCTGGGGTGAGGTCTGAGAAGTTGCATTTCTAACATAAAAAGGTGATGCTGTGCTACTGGTGCATGGATCACATTTTGCGAACCTTACAGCCTATAAAGTGATGAAAGAACAATTATACGCTTGAGGGCAAAAAGGGTCTTATCTCTGCTAATTTAAAAAAAAAAAAAAGGCATGATTTGTATCCATGCAACTGACTTAGAGCAGTTACTGTCTGCTGCTTAGGTTTCCACTACAGAAGCAGTAAAAAAAAAAAAGTGTCCTCGCAACTTTCTATGTGTCTGTCTGATTGTGGCAGCCCAGATTAAATCGGAGAACACAGGAGAAATCATAGTATAACAGGAAAAAACATGCAGAGAAATTTTGCAACTCAGAAATAACCTTGTAAACAGAGAATACCTGTTTTACTCCAAAAAAAAAAAAAGAATCTAAAATTTGAGTTTAAACGAGAAACAGAAAAATTATTCCCCTACGTCTTCACTTTCTAGTGGATTCCACATTTTAAAGCTTAAAGGTTAAAATTAATTGAATCAAAAGCAAAAAAAAAAAAAAAAAGCATGATTTAGTCTTTAATTGCCTTATAGCTCAGGTACCTTCCAACTTGAAAATTCTTTCAGTCTCTGACGAATTATTTGGGTTCCCATTGATATGGTTACGATAAGAAGGAAGTTGATTTACTACAGGCAAATAATAAAATAGAAAGTACTGTGAACTGAGCACTTACTGTGTGTTGATACCAAACTCCGTTATATTCGGCACCTCATTCACCCCTCATAACAATCCTTTCAAATCAGCACTGTTTCTCTCCCCACGTCTCAGCTAAGAATCAGGTTTAGAGACTTTAAGTGATTTGCCCAAGGTCACGTTTTCAGTGAGTTGTGGAATCAGACCTGGATCCTTTCCTAATACCCAAGAATTTAAAATATGGTAAGTCGAGTTCCAAACAGGCCATGGTAGAAAAATTAGTATTAAGAGCAATATTAACGGTGCCAATCATTGTCACAGCAATCAGAGTATTACTCCTAAAGAGCCCTGTCATATAGGTATTATTATCCTCATTTTATGTTTAAAAAAACTCAGAGAAGTTAAGCAATCTGCTTGAGGCTATATAGCTTGCAACATATGACCTAAGGATTATGGATTCTAAAGCCCACATTGTTTATACACTCTACCAAACCCTAACATCAAGCAGTATCCTTCTTAGACCCATTAGTGGCAATCCACATATTTAATATGAACTATTTCATTAATGCCCTTATAAGGTTCAACAAAAGAAAATTCATTTGTTCCCCATTAGTGAGAGAAGAATGGTATGATGAACCACCTGATACATATTGTCAAACTTTTATGTCAATATCCATAGGTTAAGTAGATCCAAGGGTATGTTTATTTTTATAATTGATTTTTATTAGTAATAAAGTAATATATACACATAGCTTAATAAGACAAATAATAGCTTTATCACAAATACCAGCAACTCCCTGCTCCCACTTTTCCTCTCTTCCGCCCTCGTCCTACTTGCCAGAAGCGGCCACCTCTACTCTTAGCTATTTCATCTGCGATTTACCTCCATATCTCCAAATACAGGGTGCAGCTAGCTTTTGATTCACTGGTTTAAAACATTAGACACTGACTTCTTAGTATGGAATATTAGCATTTTTCTCTCTCTCTTATACATCTCCTTTCTCTTCTCTTTCAATGTAGTCATTTTATAAATTTGATTAAATATGATTTCATGCTTTGATGATTATGACCATACAAATATTGTTCTCTGTTAAGTAAAGTAGTGTATTATGGTTACTTCTGGTTTGCTGTATGAATTTTTTGTTCAATGTTTAGGGTTTTTTTGGAATTTATAATAACCTTTAATTTTTTTTTATTTACTTGGATTCATAGTCTCGGTTCCATTAATGGCTTTGAAAAATGATTTTCAAGGTAAAGTTTTACATTGCCAAATCTGTCAAATAATCTAGTAAATCTTGGAGACATCCCTCCCAGAGGTCTCTATTTTCTTGTTCCAATCTGAAGTGGTTGCTCTCTCAGCCACCTGATCAGTTCTCAGCCTTTGTCATTGAGTTGCTATTTTTCTCGCTTTCTTTTGTGGTGGATTTCCTTTTTTTTGTGGGTTCCACATCTTTCTCCTACTTATTTCATTCACTTGTTAGGTAAAACACCTTCTCTAGAAGCCTTCTGCAGAATATGAAACTTTTGAGATTATAGCATACTCTGAAATGTCTCTTTTGAAACTTGATGGTTTTCTGAGAGTACAGACTTCTAGGTAGAAAATACTTTTCCCTAAGAATTGTATCCCTGCATGGTCTTCTAGTCGTAATGCTCCTGTTGAGTGGACCCAGGCCATTTTTTCTCTATCTTCTGTGTGTGACCTGGTTTCTCTGAATCTCCTCTTTATCCCTGGTATTTGAAATGCCGTGATGATATGTATTGGTGGTTGCTGCTGAATCAGTTACTCTACAGACCTGATAATTTGATAATTTGATCGGAAAGCAGAATAAAGGTTGTATTCTCCAGAATTTATCAAAAGAATTTCTTTCCTGCTTTTTTAGACTTGCATTCCCATAATGCACACGTCTGAGAGACAAGAGTAGCTACTTACCTGAATTCAATGAGAAGCTCATGCACAAATTCAATCTGAATAAATATTGCAGCA
>NW_011888813.1:2854147-2863748 GCF_000151845.1 Pteropus vampyrus
TTTTTTTTATTTACTTGGATTCATAGTCTCGGTTCCATTAATGGCTTTGAAAAATGATTTTCAAGGTAAAGTTTTACATTGCCAAATCTGTCAAATAATCTAGTAAATCTTGGAGACATCCCTCCCAGAGGTCTCTATTTTCTTGTTCCAATCTGAAGTGGTTGCTCTCTCAGCCACCTGATCAGTTCTCAGCCTTTGTCATTGAGTTGCTATTTTTCTCGCTTTCTTTTGTGGTGGATTTCCTTTTTTTTGTGGGTTCCACATCTTTCTCCTACTTATTTCATTCACTTGTTAGGTAAAACACCTTCTCTAGAAGCCTTCTGCAGAATATGAAACTTTTGAGATTATAGCATACTCTGAAATGTCTCTTTTGAAACTTGATGGTTTTCTGAGAGTACAGACTTCTAGGTAGAAAATACTTTTCCCTAAGAATTGTATCCCTGCATGGTCTTCTAGTCGTAATGCTCCTGTTGAGTGGACCCAGGCCATTTTTTCTCTATCTTCTGTGTGTGACCTGGTTTCTCTGAATCTCCTCTTTATCCCTGGTATTTGAAATGCCGTGATGATATGTATTGGTGGTTGCTGCTGAATCAGTTACTCTACAGACCTGATAATTTGATAATTTGATCGGAAAGCAGAATAAAGGTTGTATTCTCCAGAATTTATCAAAAGAATTTCTTTCCTGCTTTTTTAGACTTGCATTCCCATAATGCACACGTCTGAGAGACAAGAGTAGCTACTTACCTGAATTCAATGAGAAGCTCATGCACAAATTCAATCTGAATAAATATTGCAGCACTACCTACCCTCTTATCCATGTTTTGGTAATCATAAGGATCATTGTGAGCACAGAGAAAGGAATGTCAAAATCACCTGGGGTATTCAGAAAAGGCCCAAAATAGATGATAACACCAAGAAGAATCAAATGAGGTATAGAAGTTTACCAAAAGTCCTGGAAGAACATTCCAGACAACAAAAACTATACATCAAAAGGCTTGGAGATGAGAAAGAACAAGGTGCATTCATTCATTCATTCATTCAACAAATTTTTATTGGGTGCTTACTATGTACTAGCCACAGCACTAGCCATACAAAGGGAATCACTGCTCTTTCAGTAGAGAATGTGGTGTTTCTTCTAACCTGTTATCTTTATGAGAGTAACGTCTGTGTTATTCATTGTCGTGCCCAGTACTTGATATTTGTTAAATGAATATATGTGGAAGCATGGTCATTGTTATCCATAGATTTTCCATATTCCTCTTACCCCCAAAAGTCATAAAAACAAGTAATCAGTTTGCTAATACTCAGTAGTCTGAAAACTCATCAGGTTTTGTTTCTAATTGTATTTCCTTCAGGTCTTAGCTCCGAGGTTGGTACATTCCAGGTCACCGTGCTCAGCAAATATTTGTTGAATAAATTAATATGTAAAGAACATGTAAATGATGTGTTGGCAAATTCTGCATATTTTAGAGTATAATCAAAGGGAGAAGAGCAAAGCAGTAACAGTCAAAGATGGATATATGTTGGAGAAAACATGATAAATGATTGAATGAATAAATAAATGAGTGAAACATTATATAGAAAAGAAAATGTTCAACTCAACATAGGTACAACCTTCTGAATTATTGTGTTATTTTAGTGGTAAAAGGACATTGCTGGTTGTTGGTGTGCTTGTTTAGTCTGTGGGCGTATATCAACACATGGCCTACAACAATTTGCCAGTTGGTTTGGGGTGAATTTAGCCATCTTTGAAGATAAAATACATAAATGCACCCAGAAGTAGAAAAAGCAGATTACTTTTCCTACCTCACATTCCCTTACCCAAAGAAAATTGATTGCCAAAGAGCGCCATCTTTCTACTTCCTCTATGTATTTTCGGAAGAGAATGGGGAACACAGTGCCACTGCTCGCTACCTTTTGGCAGACGTGATCAACAACTGCAGTAATTGCTATGTGGAGGCGAGAACAGATTGCTATGATTCCTTAACTTGAGTGGAAAGCAGTGCTTACATCATGTAATTTACTTTGTAGGTTGGTAAAGTGATTGACACCGTGGGTTACATCATGTCATTTTACCTTTTGTGTATGTAAGAGTGCATAATTCTAGGCCTCGTGTTTGCCAGCTTACAGCACAGGGCATTATCACTCACTCTCCTCAGCTCTTTCTCTTAAAAGAAATGGCAGCACCTCTCCCCCTACAGTTACTTGACCAGTTTTGCTTTATTTTCAGAAGGGAATGCACTGAAATTAGTACCAAGAGAAGGAATTCATCTTATTAAAAAAAAAAAAAAAATGACAAGGCCTGCCGTATGAACTTAGACAGTGATAGAAATTCTTCTACACTGTCCCTCATACTTCATTTACTGTGGAAGCCAACATTCCACCATGAGTTCAAACGCAAGCAACAGCTAACCCGCCTATAAAGAATCAAAATCATTTGCAGAGTAGAAAAGCATTTTTTCCCCATGTGAATATCCATTTTATGTTCCAAAACATCATAAAAATTTTAGGTAGATATATTCTAAAGGTCAAGAAATACACTCTCAATTGGAATTAATTATTATTAATTGGTAACAGGCCCAAATTTGCTCAGCTAAAGCATGGATCTACAGTCACTGGTAACACATATCGAAGTTTATGGAGCCCCTTTTACTGATCATCTTCTACCTTGTGCTACCTTGGTGGAAAAATGTACAAATTTAGAAATAAGTTTATTTATTTATATCTATAATAGGCCACATTCCCGGAAGAGGCAAAATAGCTACTATCATTACCTGAAAATGTTTCCTGTCTGATTGCAATATCCAGTTACGACTATACCAATAGAGACAGAAATTCTGAGAAATAACTGAAACAAGGTTAGTTATTTCAGCAGCAGCTTGACAAGGGCACAATGATTGATTATTAAGAGAGGGTCTTCCAGAGAAACGGCCAAAGAATTCCAAGGTGGAACATTGATTCGCTTTATTTTAGAGTGCTGAGAGAAAAGAAAAAAATAGAAAAAAATGAAAGTATGTAGAATACTTTTAATGTTAGTGTAAAACATAAATACACACGTCTGTACATGGAGTACATTCCATTTACCACTTAGGCATTTCCCAGGGATTTTAAAAACAAAGACAACTTGAAAGTAATAATACATAATTTATTTTATTTTTCCTTTATGTAAACAATAATCTCTTTTATATTTCCTTTTTATTAGTCAGAACATAGTTTCATGAAAATGAAATATTATTTCACAATTTTTTTTACCTGTTCCGACGTTTACACCAATTTAAATTCTCTCTTCTAGGAGCTAAAGCTGGTCAGCATGCAGATTTTGTCAAGGGAGGAGGAAGTAAGGAAGGAGAAGTGTCAATAGCAAACTTTGATTTTTGAAAGTGAAGAGTCATGAGCTCTGCCTGTCTTTCAAAGTGATCAGAAAATGCTGTACCTCTGATAAGGCAGGATGCCAAGCATGGAACCACATTCATTGTTTCATTATTATGGGAATGCTGCTTATTTTTAAGGCAGCAAGTAGAGAATGCTCCAATAGGAATTTCAGTGCTTCTTTATTCAACCTGCTTTTGCATTGAAAGTTGATGGTTCCAGACCCTTAAATATTCCTGAGGGCTAAGGATCCATTTGCATTTCTTTCTATTGTTTTCAGCATTTGTCCTCTGAAATAGCCTTGGCGGGTTCCCATGTTTTACCTTGGTGAACTTCTTTTACCTTTTATTTTCCCTCTCCGATCCTTATAAAACTTCCTTATAAAAGATAATATGTTGTCAGAAACTAAAGCTTTGTACCACTGGGGCCTCACTGCATTCGGGAAGTAATGACTGATTCTTACACCTGTTCACTACACTCTAATCCCTATTTAGGGCAACTCATTCTATAATTTTATGACTCAATGATAGTATCCCCTGAATAACAATGAAAGAGTAACCTATCACTGCTGACTCCTTTACAAAGTGGTGATATGTAAATGAAAAGATAACTGCCATTTGAAAACAAAGGCTCTCTTTAAAAAAAAAAAAAAACACAATCAGTTGAAAATAAAAACTAGTGAAAATATATGCATTCTTCTATTGACATTTTTAAAAAGTTGGCTTCAGTTTGGTTAATACAAATTGGATTTGACCCAAGCACAGTATTACCTAGAGATTTTCATTGATATATAGAGAAAAGTAACAAGATTTCTACTTAAAAATTAGCAATATGCATTAGATGTAAGAAGATAGCTAATATAGGAGATCAGTACATATGCAGTTAGAGATTCAAGGATCAATTATGCTTTTAATTACTCAGCACATCAGGAATCTGATCTCAATTATCCAAACCAATGTAGTTTTAATTCTTAAGGCAAAAATGATCTGGGTAGTTGAAATAATTAAAAATCACAGATAATCTTAAACCTTTATGGTAATAATTCATTAAAGTCTCCTCCCTTAGAGAAATGGTTTTATAAGAGCTACAAATCATTACAAAACTGTCTGGCTTATGTCTCCTCTACTTTGATTATCCCACTGTGATCTCTGGGGAAGGCCATTCAAAGCAGTGAAAAAGCCCAGAGTCAGTAAAAAATGAGGAAAGGGACAGAGAGACTCAAGGAGAAACTATGGAACTCCCAACAGACTCTATAAAGCGCAGGACTATCAGAGATGAGCCTGTCCTAGAGACTGTTTGAAAGTAGAACTTGCATCATTCTGTTTAAAATAGTAATGAACAGTTAACCTATGGGAGAAGGTGTGAGCAGAGCCAGGTGGTGATGCCTCAAACTAGAATATGAATAATTTCTAGTTTGGTAACCATGTAGAGGGACTATATTTTAGATATTTTTCCCTTATTTTCTGTGTGCTTTTCTATTAGTCTCAGTAATACCAGCATACAAGACTCTTTGTTATGCTCAAGTTAGAGAAAATTTTAATTCCTCATTGCTGTTTTTTAACCTGCATATCTGCTGTCTTATCAGTCACAAACTGGGCTGAGCTCTTATTCATTATAGACCATTTCTCTAACTTTAGATTCATCTCTAACTTCAGATTTACCGATTTTCTTAATTGATCATTACTTTTATCTTTGAAACTTTATTATACAAAATCTAGATAAATGGCTGCCATGCCCTATCTTTATGTTCTCTATTCAGCAAGAATCTAGATAACTGTAAGCAGCTTTCATCATTCTCTCTTTTTCAGCAATCTGTCAAAATCTGTGTTTGTGCATGAACTTGGCAGTAATTTTCATCAGGATGTTACAAATACATTTCCCATAATGGACAAATAAGATCATGCTTGGGGATGCCAGAGGAGCACAATGACTCATAGACAATTAACCCAGGAGGGCTTTCCTCTCTCAGAGGAATTCTCTTCTGCCAAATATGCAGCTTGGAGGAGAGGTAGATGTAGACAGCACATATGGAATAATGAGAGAGGAAGAGTTACAGACCCAACTGCTGAGATAATCTGGGCAGTCAATATGTAACAAATACAAAAATCTCATTGTTGATTCATTCCGAAATCTCACAAAAAAAATATTTATTGCCTTCTTTCTTCCCTTCCTTTCTTTCTACCTTCTTTCCTTTATTCTTTACTTCCTTCCCTTCTTCATTCCACAATTAGTTCTTAAACACTATTCTAAATACTATAAGAAGTCCTGATAAAATAGTGGGTAAAATAGATTTAGGCCTTGACCTGGAGCTTACAGTCCAATAGGAAAGTCACACAATTACAAAAGTCAAAACAAAAATGAGATAAAACTGGTACATCCAGAAGTCGGTAGTAACTAATTTAGTTTAGGGTCTGGGTGGTAGTCAAGGAAGACTTCTCTAAGGAAGTGACTTTCAGAGTAAGGCCTGAAGGATGGATCAGAGTTAACCAGACAAATGGCACAGCAGGGAGGAAGTGAGGAGGCAGGGATAGAAGAGTTTCAAGTAGAGAAAAAAAGATATAGAGAGGAATTCTCAGAAAGCATGACTCCTTTGGGGAACAGAAATAAGGTTGGTCAAACTGAAGCACAGAGTGCAAAGGGAGTGTTGAGAATATAGATGTTGGCAGGAAATGGGTCATGAATATTCTCTTAAGCTGTATGTTGATGGTACAAAATCTTGGGCCATAAAATTCAGGTACCTAATGAAAGGTACCTAATTCTATTTTACTTTAACCCAACCTACTTTTTATTCTGAGTACTAGGCTAAAGATTGACTAGCTGTTTACCAAATCTATTTTCCATTCCTCCTAGACATGTGGCTAGATAGTGCTTTACGGTCTCCCTTGCAATTAGCTGTGGCCATGAGTTCTGACCAATAGAATGAGAGAAGGTAACATACTCTTCTTCCAGCCCTGGCCAGTGAAAACCTCTAATGCAGTCTTCTGTTCACTCTCTTCCGCTATTAGGTAGCGGGATATTGATGCCCAAGGTAATATGGAAGCCATGTAAAAAGAGCATCAGCTTCCCCTCCCCCGCCCCTGCCACACACACTCACTTACATACTTCCATACTGAGTGGATGTTAAAAGGAATATGTTTCTATTGTACTAAGTCTTTGAGATTTTAATGTTTATCTATTACACCACTGACTCTCAAAATGTGGTTCTGAGAGCAGCAGCAGTAGCTTCACCTGGGAATTTGTAAGACATGCAAATTCCTGAGCCCCATCCTAGACTCGCCTACTGAATCCAAAACTCTGGAGGTGGGGCCAGCTGTCTGTGGTTTATAAGCCTTCTAGGTGACGCTGGTATGAGTTATGTTTGAGAACACCCTTTCCATCATTTCACATTCCTGTAATCCATTCCACCTCGTGACAGAAGTCCAGTTAATTCAGGGACGTCACAACCAATTCAGCGTTTCCTTAGTCAACTCGACCTACCAACAAGCGTACTTCATTTTACTGTGCTTCGCTTTACTGTGCTTTGCTTTATTGTGCTTCACGGATGCTGCATTTTTCACAAATTGAAGGCAAGACCCTCCACCAGCAAAAAGATTACAACTGCACTGTAATATTATTCTAGAGGTCTGGAACTGAACCTACATTTCCGAGGTATGCCTATACATTGCCCAAGTATAAGATTGAGTCCATCTGGCCCGGGGTTATCTTTTATTCACCTACATATCCTTTACAATTACTGTTTTTTTCTTTTTTTTTTTTCCTCTCTTTTTTTTTCTCTCTTTTTTTTTTTTTTTGTTTTGGTTTTTTTTTTTCCTTAATTTTTTCTTTTTTTTTTTTCCTCTCTTTTTTTTTCTCTCTTTTTTTTTTTTTTTGGTCTGGCTCTGTTGTTTTCCGTAATGATTGCTACTTTGTCTTCTTATGCCAGCCTCTTCAGGTTGAGCCTCCTACTACTATTGCATCTTCCTTTACACACAAGAAGAACTTCATACTCCCTTCACGGAAGCCTAAATTCCCATGTAGTTGTCTTTACTCTTCCCATGCCATGCAGAGTACAGGAAAACTCTTTAAGCTTCTTAACCTCTTCAGGCTTTCCCTGAGGTGTTAAGTACAGGTGTTCTGTACTCCAAGTTTTATTCTCCTTCTCTGGCCACGCTCAGCCTAGAGGAGAGTCGGGAGCAGGACATATCTTAGGGACAAACAACATTATCTAAATATATGGCTTCCAACTATATCAATCCTTTTTTCTAGCCTGTTATGGGGTTAGGAAAACTGGCTCTTCAATATGGTGTTTTCGTGCATTTTGTTAAATCTATTCTTTATGGTATAAAATTTGGGTCTTAGTTGTTTTTTAAGTTTTTTATATTCTCGTTTTTTCATCTGAAACATCCATGATTTCCTCAACTTTCTCATAAGAAAGTTATTTATTCTCAGGAATTTTTCCAGATTTCAGAGTTTAAAAAGCTTAGATACACTTCGGAATATGCTTTATTCCAATAATCTTTCCAATTTCTCCATGATTTCTATCAAGTCTTCCACAGGTAAAATCATTTTTTCTCTGCATATGTAGTATGTAGTAACGAATTTGTCTTGGGACCTTTCTATTTTCATTGTTGCTCTTACGTTATTGTGAGAACGTGTAACCTGAAGTCTACCTTTTTAACAAAATTTTAAGTGTCCAGTACATTATTGGTGACTACAGGGGCAGCACTGGACAGCAGGTCCCCAGATCCTAGTTATCTTGCTGAACTGAAATGTTATGCACGTTGGTTAGTAGCTCTCCATTTCTCCCTCCCTCTAGTGGTTTTGATTTGCATTTCCCTGACGATTAGTGATGTTAAACAGTTTTCAGATACCTGTTGACCATTCCTGTGTCTTCTTTTGAGAAATGGCTCCTCCCGGGTCCCATGGCAGATGGAGCTGATTGCAGGGCTGTGGCCAGGTTGGGCTGTGGCCAGGTTGAGCCCATAGGGAGCAGGCACACTTTTGCTCTGTGGCTGGGACTATGTTCAGCAAGCCTGCCACCAGGATGTGGGTCTGTCTTCAAGCAGTTTTCGTTAATCTTGAACTTTATTGGGATTTCACAACCTCCCACCTGCATCCCAAAGCTCCCACAAATGTGCTTTTTGTTCATGGATTGCTGCCAAGTTGTTGTTTGTTTCGGAGATGCAAGCTGGGGTTCTTTTATTTTACCATCTTTGCTAACATCAGCCTCCTCCAATGGCATTTTTTACATAAATAGAAAAAAATCATTCCACGGTTCATATGGAAACAAAAAAGACCACATATAGCCAAATCAATCCTGTGTCTTAGTTTTAAAGAAGTCAAAAGATAACTAAAAGGAAATTAAAATATAAGCAATAAACCAAGAGAACGTATTTGCTATATATAACCACAAAATGCATTTGCCGCAAAAGATTATAATATAGATATAGAGATAGAGCTCTTACTATTCAATATGAAAAAATAAACATACCAACAGAAAAAAAATGGAGGGAAAATTAGAAACAGCCGCATACAGGAAAGAAAACACATATGGCTAATCAATGTGCTCAACCACATTAGTGCTTTGAGGAAGGAATGCAAGACCACATCAGAAATAATTTGATTCCATTTAATTAGTATAAACAAAGAACTCAGGCAATTCCAGAGCAGAGATCAACATGACTTCTCACCGAATGATAAACTGATACAACCATACTTCCGACACTTAGCGTTATCTGTTACGATTGAATATCTAATAAAGTTGCTATGTCTCAGCAAGTCCTTTCCTACTTACCAAAGAGAAGCTCTTGCTCATGTGTTTAAGAGTCACATTTCAAGAGAGCAATAAACACAAAATTTAGGAGAGAGTTACCTCAGGGGCAGAAGGTAAGAGGATGAGATAGAAAAGGAGCATATAAATAGATGCGAATTATTGGTAAGGTTCTTCTTCCTGGACAGTAGACTAGGTTGTGGGTGTTCTTTATATTATTGAGAGTAAAACATTATTGATGCTAAGATGTTTCATTTACACTGTCAAGGACTTTTACTCAAGCAGAATTATAGAGTTTTCATGAACAAATTTGAATATTAATAAATTAACATAACCCAAAGTTTTCAAAAAGTCTGAAATAGATCAATTTGCATGATTTGCTACTTTCTAGTCATTTATCTTGAGGCAAAACAATGATTCCCATTTATTTATGAAACACAAATATTATGTATTATCTACTTGACTTCCTCGTGGACATGCAGG
>NW_011888813.1:2863798-2879929 GCF_000151845.1 Pteropus vampyrus
TGACGATTAGTGATGTTAAACAGTTTTCAGATACCTGTTGACCATTCCTGTGTCTTCTTTTGAGAAATGGCTCCTCCCGGGTCCCATGGCAGATGGAGCTGATTGCAGGGCTGTGGCCAGGTTGGGCTGTGGCCAGGTTGAGCCCATAGGGAGCAGGCACACTTTTGCTCTGTGGCTGGGACTATGTTCAGCAAGCCTGCCACCAGGATGTGGGTCTGTCTTCAAGCAGTTTTCGTTAATCTTGAACTTTATTGGGATTTCACAACCTCCCACCTGCATCCCAAAGCTCCCACAAATGTGCTTTTTGTTCATGGATTGCTGCCAAGTTGTTGTTTGTTTCGGAGATGCAAGCTGGGGTTCTTTTATTTTACCATCTTTGCTAACATCAGCCTCCTCCAATGGCATTTTTTACATAAATAGAAAAAAATCATTCCACGGTTCATATGGAAACAAAAAAGACCACATATAGCCAAATCAATCCTGTGTCTTAGTTTTAAAGAAGTCAAAAGATAACTAAAAGGAAATTAAAATATAAGCAATAAACCAAGAGAACGTATTTGCTATATATAACCACAAAATGCATTTGCCGCAAAAGATTATAATATAGATATAGAGATAGAGCTCTTACTATTCAATATGAAAAAATAAACATACCAACAGAAAAAAAATGGAGGGAAAATTAGAAACAGCCGCATACAGGAAAGAAAACACATATGGCTAATCAATGTGCTCAACCACATTAGTGCTTTGAGGAAGGAATGCAAGACCACATCAGAAATAATTTGATTCCATTTAATTAGTATAAACAAAGAACTCAGGCAATTCCAGAGCAGAGATCAACATGACTTCTCACCGAATGATAAACTGATACAACCATACTTCCGACACTTAGCGTTATCTGTTACGATTGAATATCTAATAAAGTTGCTATGTCTCAGCAAGTCCTTTCCTACTTACCAAAGAGAAGCTCTTGCTCATGTGTTTAAGAGTCACATTTCAAGAGAGCAATAAACACAAAATTTAGGAGAGAGTTACCTCAGGGGCAGAAGGTAAGAGGATGAGATAGAAAAGGAGCATATAAATAGATGCGAATTATTGGTAAGGTTCTTCTTCCTGGACAGTAGACTAGGTTGTGGGTGTTCTTTATATTATTGAGAGTAAAATATTATTGATGCTAAGATGTTTCATTTACACTGTCAAGGACTTTTACTCAAGCAGAATTATAGAGTTTTCATGAACAAATTTGAATATTAATAAATTAACATAACCCAAAGTTTTCAAAAAGTCTGAAATAGATCAATTTGCATGATTTGCTACTTTCTAGTCATTTATCTTGAGGCAAAACAATGATTCCCATTTATTTATGAAACACAAATATTATGTATTATCTACTTGACTTCCTCGTGGACATGCAGGATAGAAGGAAATTTTCATTCTGTCAGAGAAAGTTGATATACTGTGAAGAGTATCAACAAAAGAAAAAAACACAATAACTAAATAATTTACCCGAGAATAGAGATCCTTTATAATAAATTGCCTGATTTAAAAAAAAAAAAAATTTTTTTTTTTTTCATTTTGAAGCATCATTGGTGGGTCCAACAACATGAAGCACATTCTCAAACAGTAAGTTAGTACTTTTATTGAAGGAAATTTTCTTCTTTACATGTTTTGAAGCATAAAGGCAATTTAATGTTAGTTTTTCAATTTGGAAAATAGAGGAAATATTGCAGAAATAGAAATAGAGGAAAAATTATGACACCGTAACTACAGACAAACATTGTGTTAGTGATGAACTTAGTTTTGAGATATATAATTAGTCATCCTCACTGATAGAGGCCTGACAACATTAATTCAAATTATTAAAGCTGAATACAAGCAGTTTGCCTTTAAGTAAAGTTTTAGACAAAAGGGGAAAACATAAGTTCTAAATAGTCGTTTTAAAGAGAATGGTTATTTAAGTAATAAATATATTTCACTTAATGCTTTAAATAAAGGCTCAATGAGGTACAGACATGACTAGTCAAAAAAACACTAGAAGGCAAATGCATTATGTTTCATTACCTCTATGTCTCTGTGTTGAATAGCAGGTAATACTTTTCTGTATTACTGACATCTTTTTATAGAAATTACAATGACTACCATAAGTCTCCTTGTGAGAAGTCTTTGTTCATATTATTTATCATTGCCTTACAACAGATTCCTATAAATAGCTGTGTTAGATCAAAAAACATTTTCAAAACGTCTTATCTAATGCCACCTGCCATCTAGAAAAGTTTGTACAAACACACGGTCCCACCAGCAGTAAATAAGAATGTCCCCATTGCAATATTTAAAAAGAAAGAATGCCGAAAAATCCATCAGTATTTGAACTTCTTTTTTTCCAAATGTGGTTCTAAGATGCCATCATGTTTTATGATTACTATAGAAAATATGTGAAGGAATTGAGGGGAAAAAAAAGGATTAAGTCATATACTGCTGCTTCTAAGCATAGTAACAAGTGTTTTTGGAAATTGCCCAATGTTTTCTCTGATTAGGAAGCTTTGTTGAGATCCCCAGGAAATACAATCCCTACTAGTTTATGTAGTCAAGGTAAAGAAAGTCACGACAGCTCTGACTGAGACCACTTTGCAATTACCACCCTTTGAAGACCACTTCTAGTCTCTGTGGGTTATGCAAAGTAATTTCTGTATAAACTTTTCTCATTTTTGAAAATCGTTCTTACTTACATTCAGTTTTATTTGTCTGGTTCTCCCATGCTAATATTTAAATACTTTATAAAATTTTAGCCATGTCCTTAGTTAAATCTTTTAACAAACTGTAGGATTTAAAAACATTAATCACAATATAATCACTTTTTATCTAGTTGTTCAGTAAGTCCTAGAAAAATGGCAGAATATTTGTTTATTCAAAATGAAAGATTCAGCTTCATTTTTATCTTATTTAATTTTTAGTTCATTGTAAATTGCAACCTATCTTTGCTTGGATGTCACTGGCTGAAATTTTCTGTAATTAAAACACACCAATATATTGTTCAGGTTAGGGACATGTACTAAAGTCTGGAACCAGATACTTAGATTTGACTCTTTCTCTTTATAAGGCTATAGTTCCTTCATTTAACATGAAGATAAGAATAGTAAGCGCCTCATAGATAATATATCTACAACATTTAACAAAATTTTCATATCACTAAGTGGATGCCAGGCACTGTTCCATTTGTCATCATCATCATAATCATCATCACCATCATCAAACCTACGGTGGATAATTTTCTTAATGAATCATTCTCAAACACTGGAGAGTAATTTTTAAAAAAAGATTCTTGGGCCCCCCTCTCAAAGATTTCAACTTAGTATAAGAGGGGAGAGGCTCAGATGTTTCTTATGTTAAGTGGTTAACTGACTATATTTTGACTAATTCTGAACTCTGACTTATTTGGGATCAAGGTAGAGAACTTAGCACTCCTATTAAGTCCAATCACACAGATATGGAAACAACTAGAAAAATTATTTCAATAAGATGATATTTTGTTTCCATATTGATTATCCCATGTTAAATGTGAGTAACTATTAATAATCTATCAAATAGTATGTGTCTTTGGGGATATATAGCCCTCTGGCTTCCCCTCCCGATGCTTTCTTCCATTGCACTGTGATACCATAAGTGAGCAGTGGACTGGAACAGAAAGAGGAGGGGACCGAAAGCCACATACCCACCGGGAAGCACCAGAAGAGTGGACAAGACCAGAATATTGATCCTGCAATGCACAAACACGTACTCTGGCCTAATTATTTAACTTCACTCTGGCTACTTCCTCTTCTGTAAAATAGGGAACTAACAGTATCTAACACATAGCATTATTTTGAAAATTAAATGAAGGGATTTTGAAATAGTATGACTAGAATTAAAGTGCATTTTAATTAATCATCTTTGTCTAGCTGTCTTCCTCCCAAAAGGTTGGCAGCCATGATCAAATAATGTATCCTATCTCTTCCTGTCCTCAGCCAAAGATGCTGCATACGATATAGAATACAGATTATAAAAGGAAACATGGAACACTGGTCAAGCAAAATGTATTGCTCTGCCTGCAATTTCCCCTTCTCTACTCCAGATATTAAAAACTAATTCTCTCAGTTATTCATTGCTGGCAGAGATGATTAATTTAATCTTTGTAGATAAAGTAAAATGTTTGGATGAAAGAAGCAAATACTCTGCTGAGGCTAATTGTAAGGCACATTCGGGTGACTATGTCATTGTGTGTAGTATAATGATATCATAGATGGTTAGCCAAGAACAAACATCAGTTCTATAAAGAGAATTAAACTAAGACCAAGTCCATTTGGCAGCTGAAAATGAATACAGTCCTTAGAGCCAATATGGACCTCGTTTTGGTAAATCCTATCCGGGCCTGGGAAGATTCCACTATTACCAACTGATGTATAATATCCTGTTATGTGTGCCTTTATTTCTTAGTGCAGATTTTCCACATTAAGGAGAATATTTTGAGTAGCCCCTGGTGTTTAAAAATGTATTAGAATAAGACAAACATTGAAAAAATCCCACACTGCTACTAAACTTGGTGGCTGTGGCCGTGGGACTTAACTTCCATGAGCTTTTAGTTTCTGACCCGAAAAATAGGAGAAACAAACATCGAATTGTTGTGAAGATAATGTGAGATTTATTTAAAGCATCATTTAATAATGTGGGGCTTATAGTAAATACTTGATCAGGGAGAAATATAGAGATATGTTATATGTTTACTTGTGCATATGTACATATAAAAATATATACACATTATAAATAATATTTCTATTTTTCTTCCTATCATTCAGCTATCTTCAGTTTTACCACCCAGCCCTGCTCATATCTGTCGTTTTTTCAAGGTATTTTCCTTTACTCTGCACATTTTATAATCCTCATCAACAAGTACAAAAAAGAAAACAGATGGAAAGATTCTTCTTCTCATTAGTAGTTAAAAATGCAAATTATAGCACCCTGGAAATGAGGATTAAAAAAAAAAGAAAATGAAAACATGTGCTGATGTGGCTAAGATAAATCAGTTCTTTGCTAGCAATACTGTATGGGTTTTTTTTATAAAATAATATTTCAAAAATAAGAGCCATAAACATGCTCATAGCCAGCATCCCTTCTCCAAAAGTCCATCTAAAAGACAAAATCTGCCAGAAGCAAAAATTTAGTAATGCAGTTAATATCTTCATGGATAAATCTAAAATAGCAAAATTTAAAAAAAAAACAAAAAAAACAAAAAAACAAATGAAAGGTTGTATAATTTATAGCACAACCAAAAAAAAAAAGTTACACAACTATTAAAAGCAGTAGTAACATATAAAATGTTAAAATGAAAAATATTTATGACAATGTAAATACAAATAATATAATAAATTATGTATTGTGATTATGATGAAACTGTATATGTGAAAGGTAAAGCCAAAAATATGAGCTTTCCGTGAGGAAGAATTATAAGCAATTTTGCAATTACAGCTTTTGGAAATATTTTTATCTTTGCTTTTTCTTTATTTGAAAAGTGAACACTAAAGTCTGACCGACTCTGCAAAGGCTTTCCAATGTACTAAAGTTATATGCATTTTCTTCCCTTTTTAAAAATAATACAATGTCATTTAGTTGTAGTGCTTATTCTGGACCTTACATTGTATCGTTCTTATCACTTCTATTTACTTCCTGCATGTTAGTTACTCTCTTCCCAGAAATCCTCCAAACCCTTTGAGAACAAAGGTTGGGTAGTTTCCATTTTAAAAATACCTCACTATACCTAGTCCAGACCAGAAAGTCAGTAAAGTTGAATAGGCAACACATATGAATGAATCACAAAAGTATTACTGATATACTTAGATAAATTGATTTTATCAATGCAAGCGAGAACTGTTAACCAAACCAACATGTTTATTAGGCACCTTCATACAGTTCCTAATACAGAATATGGGTAGAAGATGCTTTGAGACTTGGTTCTCTGTTGAAACCTAGTGTCACTAATGCATTGCCTCCTGCAGCTGTTCTTTCTACCCTATTCATTTCCTCAATTTTCCCAAAACACCATTTATACGAACTATTTGTGTGTATATCATACTAAAGATTTGGCAAAATAGATACACATACACACACATACACACACAATGGAGACTTGTCAATTGAAGATTAGATACTCCTGTATCAGTCAGAGTCTAGTCAGGAAAACAGAAAATGCCCTAGACATTTTGATAGAGAGAACTTACTATAGAGAATTAACTGAACAGACATTAGAGGTGAGCAACTAAATGTACAAATAAACAATGGCCTATCTACATATGACAATAGACCTGTGGCCTTGAGCCTCCACAGCAACCAGCACATAATGGCCAGGACTTGTCCAGCAACCGTGAGCTTCCTGACTTTTTACCTCCTCCCCCAGCGTTCCGAAGTGTGATCCAAGCCAAATATGCTCCCCAAAGCAATCACATAGACACCCTGCTTCTAACTAGCCTGCCTCTCGCTTCCCCACTTCAAAAACCTCCAATTAAATTGTACCCGAAACTTTTCCTTTTTATCACTGTGACGATTTCCCACTCTCCACTCTGCATTTGAGTCTCTGTCAAATGCAAGCGATGGTGACTGACTCCCTTGCCCTAGCAAGCTCTGAATTAATAGCCTGGTTTTTTGTATGTTTGTTTGTTTCAATTGGGCTGTTCTTTGTTTATTTCCACAGTGGAATTGAAAAGGGAGGAATACACTGAAGTAATACAAAGTTAATAAATACTGGGAGCAGCCACCACCCCTAGAGTTGGAGGGAAAAAATGGGAGGATAGTAAAACCAAAAATCTCAGACCCTACAGAGTTGGAAGAGACGCTTGAAGAGGGGTTGTCTGGCATCCTGCTGATGCAAGCAAATCAGGGTCTGGGGGAGAACAGAGCTTACAGCTGGGACCGAACCTCTGAGGAAAGGCCACTGCCCTCTTGTGCTGGTGCATCTGAGAGGGTGCAATGAGGCTGGTTCTGGAAGTGCCAAAAGATAAGAGTCTAAAGCCAACTGCTGATACTTGAGTGAAGGTCTTTGTCAGGGTGATAGTCATAGGAATAACAAATAGGCTCTAGTGACATTTGGAATAGCAAACAAAGAGAAAGGAGCAAGTCCCTAGACTCATTCTGACAAAACCTAAGAAAGGCAGCTGGCAAAGGAAAATGTACTTTGCAACATCCAAGCATCAGCATAGCAAAGCAGAGTATAGAAGGACAACAAAGGACAAAGACAATCGCTTAATGATTAACACACTTCTGTCCTTAAAGGAATTTTAGCCACCCATACTACCAAAAGCCAGTCTTTTTGCTTGGTCTTCTCTTGTTTTCTCCTCACTCCTTCCTGGATCATCTTTATTTCTTCCAATCTCACAAGATGCTTGACTATGCCTTTCTTACATTGTATCCATCTCAAGTATGCTGTGGGATGGCTTGATGTTTGTACCCCCAAATCAGCCAATGCAGATATTTTGCTTTACGAAAAGCCGTGGGCTATAGGGGGACATTATGCCACTTCCTTGGGGGACAGGAGCAGCTGCTGATGATTGGGATTTCTAAAAGGCATTTCGTCCTTGTTTACTTCGTTATGCATGTTTCCATGATATGCATAAATCTGGCAGATGCTAGGGTGACTGCAAAGGTGCTGTTCCTACGTGGAGGTGGGCATTTTCCAGTGTTTCACTGTGGGTAAATGCATGTTTAACAACGGCGAGGGCATGAAGATTCAGTGGCTGGGGAGGAGAGATGTATGTAGATACCAGGGATAAAGTCAAGGTGGGAAACTCTCAGAGATCTCATACCTGCGGAAGAATGTTTTCCTCTGTTTACTTTTTAAAGTAATACAATTTCAAAAGTAGTATATGCTCACTGTGAAACAACAACAATAGCAAAACAATAAAACCAAAGAGCATCTTAGTACATAAGGAAACAAAAACACCTTCATCCTCCATTATATTCATCGTCCAGATATATTTACTCTTTATTGCTTGGTGTATATTCTTTTAGGCTTTATTTTCTATGAGAAGTCCCCTCCCACACTGACTCTGGGTTTGGCCACATGACCTGCTTTAGTCAATGAGATAGTAGCACATCTGACACAAGTGGGAGATTCAAAAGCACTTGTGTGTTAGTATTTGCTCTTCCTTGCTGTCATTAACTTTTCTGCTATCGTGTAATTACAAACGTAGTCTGTCTTCCTGGAGGACAAGAGACCACATAAAGAGAGACCTCGGCCACCCTATCTGTCCCTGCCATCCCAGCAGAGGCCTGGACATGTGAGTGAGGTCCTTCTAGACCATCCCTCTTCAGCTGAGTCAGAATAACTTTCAAAACAATCCACTGAATCATGAGAGCTAATAGATGTTGTTTTAAGAAACTCAGTTTTGGAGTGGTCTGTCATATGGAAAAGTTAGCTCATCGAGTCAGGTAGACTAGGATGGAAAGATATAAATATAGGGACATAAATAGATTTGTACTTATGTACATAGATAATATAGGTATTAAAAAATATCTTAATTTATAATCATCTGAATAATATATGACTACATTCTTTAAAAATCCCAAAAGCACTCATAAGGTGAAAGAATCCTTTAATGAGTAGCCACCACCCCAGTCCCACTGGTTCTGTCTGTCATCAATGGGTACACATTCTTCTGGATCGATTCCTGCTTTGTGAATTAGAAACTAGAAAATTTTACTTTCTTCACTTTACTTTCTTCACTCAGCAGTATGTCTTGGAAATATCGCCATGCCAGTGAGTGTAAATCTATTCCTACACATGTACACCACACTTGCTTTACTTTCTAAATCTTTCTGATTTGAAATTTGGTATTCAATTTATTCTCTTCAAAATTGGCTTTACTTTTTTCACACTTATTCTTTCACTTGAATTTTAGACTCAGAGGTCAAGAGAGATGAAAAATATTGTGGAGAACTTGGGGAGATTACACTGAATTTATTAAGTTTGAAATGATTGACTTTATTGTATTGCAACTTCTCATTTATAAATGTTATATTTCTTTTTTACTTAGGTTTTTAAATCACTTTCAGCAAACCTTTATAGTTTTCTACGCATTATTATACATTTATTTCTGGATTTCTTCTATATTGCTTCATATATTGTATTGCCATCCAAAAAAGGATCTTTAAATCTATTACATTTCACAGACATATAGGAAAACTTTAAATTTCTTTCATTTATCTTTCATCAGGCCACAGTGCTGAACTCTCTTATTCATTCTAATAGAAAAACTAAGACAATCAACTGACAAACTGTATAGATAATCTTATCACCTATAAAAATTGGGCCTCTTTCAGTATGCATATTTCAAATTTTTTTCTATTAATTTAAGTCTTCAATGCACTATCAAGTATTAAAAGCATTAGCAACCATCTTTATCTAGTTCCTGACTTTGATGAGAATGTTTTTGGTGATTCACCATTGACCCTGATGTTTGATAGAGGTTTGGTAGGGGTAGAAATCTCCTGTCAAAGTAGAATTGTTTCTTTGTTCTCATATACTTAGTGTTTGTTTGTTTTTTTTTTAATAAAGAATGCATAGCGGATACCATTAAGTGTGTTTTCATTATCTATTGAGAACAGCATATAGTTTTTTTCTCATGTATATATTAAATTATCTTAAATTATAATATTAAACTATTCTTACATTCCTGAGATAAACCATACTTAATTATGTTGTATTATTTTCTAATACATTGTTATGTTCTATTAGTAGTGTTTTATTTTAGATATTGCATCTTTGTTCACAAATGAAATTGTTTAGTAGTTTTATATTCTTATTCTCTCCTTATCTAGATTTAATAACAGATTAATACTAAGTCTTTTATCTTTGATGGTCTAAGTTTGAATATGATATTTCTAGATATAAGCTATTATGTTTATACGTGTCTATTATATATATGCCTGTGTCGTTCTGCCAGTGACATATCTATATTAAATTCAGGAAAATTTTTCTCATCTTTATCTCTCTCTGTCTGTCTATCCATATCTATCTATCATCTATCCATCATCTATCATCTATCTATCATCTATCACCTATTACTATTATCTCCTTTGAATAATTTCTATTCTCACCTTCTAAAACACCTGCTAAAATTGCAACCTCTATCTTCTTTTATTTTTTTTTCTTACGTTTTTCTCAGCTTTTGGAGGTAACATTTGATAACAATAGCAAATACTTATACATCTCTTTATATACAGGTAATATTCTCCATGCTCTATATGTATTAACTCAATTAATCTTCATAAGCACCACTGCTGGTTGAATATGTTAAGCTACATCAGTCTCGACTGATTTAGGAAAACAAAAACACCCTAGATATTTCAACAGAGAGAATTTTAGAGAATTGGTTAAGCAGGTATTGGAACACTGAAAAAGCAAAATGAGAACACTGAGTTAACATCGATGTACATGGAAGTGATAGAGGCAGTAGTGGGTAGTGATAGAGGCAGTAATATAAGTTCCCCTACACATAGTTCCCCTATGTGTAGGGGAACTTATAAAAAGTTATCAGAATCTATAAACTCCATAGAAATGGAGCACAGAACTATGAGCAAGGGATGCCACTCTAGGTCAAGGATTAGAAGGGGTCTTAAAGATAAGGCAGTGCCCACTGTACGATACTGGTGAGAGAGGGAGAAGAAGCCTGTTCGGGATGTGAAGTGGAGATGGAGATTAGGATCACTGAATGCTGTTGCCGGGGGATTACCTCCTGCTGTTAGGACATGTTAAGACATGTTGACAGGAACTGCGTGAGCAAACAGGAAGTTCCTACCCCTGCCTACTGCCTCTTAGTTATGCTTTTGTGCCCTGTATGGGCACAACTTTACAGGGAACGCATTGACAAAAGAGAAATAAAGTTTTCCAAGTCCTAGCCCCAGCTTCCCAAATAAGAGTGTTATAGGATATTTTTGGTATTTAGAAATTAAAAAAAAAAAAAAAGGTTTATAAAGAGCACAAAAAAGTTTAAACAATTTTCCCAGTGTAACACAGCTGGTTAAATCCAGGCCTAGTATTCTAACCTGGACAGTTTGTTTCCAGAGTCTTTGCTCTTAACCACCATGAGATGCTCTCTCTCCAGCTCTTTCAGTTCTAGAAACTTCTTTGGTTTTCTACCTCAGCTCACTAGTTTCTCTTGAATTATGGTCTTTCTTCTGTTTAGCCCAACTACTAAGTTTTATTTCAATAATGACAGAGGTTTTTTGTTTTTATTTTTTGTTTGTTTGTTTGTTTGTTTTTTATTATGGTACGAATACTTAACCTGAGAGCTACCCTCTTAAATTTTGAAGTATACAATGCAATATGGTCCTGCACCACATGATGGCATTTCGGTCAATGGCAGACCATATATATGACAGTGATATGCCAAATAGCCCAGACGTGTAGTAGCTCTGCCATCTAGGTTTATGTAAGAATACTCTATGATGTTCACATAATGGTGAAATTGCCTAATGACACATTTCTCAGAATGTGTCCACGCTGTTAAGTGACACATGACTCTGCTGTCAACTTTAGGCACAATGCTGTACACCAGAACTTAATCATCTCACGCAACTGAAACTTTATACCCATTAAATAGCAACTTTCCATGTCCTTCGCTGCCTAGCTTATGTCAACCAGCATTCAACTCTCTGCTTCTCTGAGTTTGACTATTTTAGATACCTCGGATAAGTGGGATCATTAAGTATTTGTCCTTCTGTTACTGGCTTATTTCACTTAACATAATGTCTTCAAGGTTCATCCATGTTGTGGCATATGACAGGATTTTACTCTTTTTTTAAGACTGAATAAAATTCTATTTTATGTATATAGCACTTTTTCTTTACTCATTCATCCATTAATTAGGCATTTAGTTTGTTTCCACATCTTGGCTATTTGTGAATAGTGCTGCAATAAACTCAAGAGTGCTAATATCTCTTTGAGATCCTGATATCAACTCTTTTAGATAAACACCCAGAAGTGGGATTGCTGGATCATATGGTAGTTCTATTTTTAAATTTTGAGAAATCTCCATACTGTTTCCCATAGCAGCTGCACCATTTTACATTCCCATCAACAGTGTGTAGGGGTTCTAGTTTTTCCACATCCTTGCCAACAATGGTGACAGCTTTAATTTCCATTATATAGCAGGTTAATTTTATTAGGGATCAAATATCTCCTTACATTTCTAAAGATATAAATTATACTTACCCTAAACTTCCTGTTACACTTATTCTTCTATATCTGTCCTCAAGATTGAGTTAATCTTTTCTTGAGGGATACAAAGCATTGGATCTCAAATGATTGGTGACTTTTGATGTGCTCTCATCTTTGTAGCTGAGATATCCTGCTGGATTAACTGATATGTCTATTTATGAGGGGAGGTGAGACGAGGTGCTATGCCTTGTGCACTGAGCAGCTTTCATTCAGAGTAAGGAGGCTTGGAATATGCCACTTGTGCAATATTATATGATCAGTATTATCTCAATCCTTTGACTCTCCGAGTTCTCACCATATAACTCCTTCCCCATCTCACCTGAGTCTCACCCCTGTAACTGCTCTCTGCCCTAAGAAGGGAAGGTGGGATATTCAGAGCTTGATCTGCTTGGTCCCCCATTCTAACTACTCAGTCGGTTACTCTTAGGACCTTTTGATCCCACTCTCTACTACATTTAGCTATAAAGCTCCACTGGTGTTGTTCTTCTGTAGCATAAAAATATGTTTGGAAAACTCTAAATTTTAGAAACTTATGTTTTCTAATTTCATTTTCATTCATTTCAATTCTTTGGAAATTCTCAAGAATTTCTCATGGGTTCTGGTTCATCTGGGTTCTCTAGAAGTGAATTTTAAATGGAAAATACATCATCATTTCTAGATATTTTATATGGAATGGAAAAGCTGTATTAGAGCTAAATCTGTCATCTAAAATAAAAATTTTGTGCCTTTTCAGAAACAAAATAGGATTCTGCTACTCAAAGTTTTACAAATTGTTTTTTTTTTTTATAATGGATCGATAAAACACAGGCACATTTACATAAATGCAGATATAGTAGTAGTCCAGTCATGAATATATCACATGGACATTTCCCTATTGTTGGCCATTTTAATTTGTTTTTAATTTTTACTATTATAAACAATACTGCAAGAAGCATCCTCATGCACTTTTGAAATTATTTCTAAAGAATTGATTTTTCAATGTAGATTTGTATTGTCAAAGGAAACATTCATGGGAAATGGCTTTCAAAAAAAAAAGATAATTCTTTCTTCTCCATGTTTTTGTTAACACTCAACAAAATTAGCTAAAGATTCTCATCATTCTGGCTCTTGCAGTCCAGAGAGTGGAGAGCATCCAGGCCCATTGTCCATTACTGTCCTCATGGAGTGCGGAAATAGTGCCAAGACAGAGGAGGGTACTCAAAGACATAAAGAAGCATGTGGCCAAAAAAAAAAAAAAAAAAGCATCACTTATGTATTTCCAAGACATTAAAAATGAAGCTACAACATCCGTTGATAAATAAATGAAATTGTGTGATTAAAAGATTTACTTGGAAATATGTAGAAAAATAACATTCTGAAGTCAAATAATTTCTAAAAATTCTCAGATGCTTTACATATACCAAGAATCATTCACTTATTTTCAGCAAAGAGGTCTTTCACATCCTAAATCCTTCCTCTCAATAGACTCAAGTCCCAACATCTGTCTTCATTCCACTTTTAAACACTTTGTGACCCCTGTTTTGGACTTCTGTCCAACAATTAACACTTCCAAATTCTGTTCTCATATTTTATCTTCAAATATAAACTCCAAATGCCTGTGTTAGAATAAACATCTGGTAGACCTACCAGAATAACCCTAGGGACAAAAGTTATTAATCTGCAATGAGCTGATTCAAAGCAGATGACCAAAATATCACTAGAATTTACTAGAAATGTGCTCTCCATGTGTGACTTGCTATTTTCCTTAGAAACTCTAAGAAAGCAAAGAAAAAAGAAAGAAAGAAAAAGAAAGAAAAAGAAAGAAAGAAAGAAAGAAAGAAAGAAAGAAAGAAAGAAAGAAAGAAAGAAAGAAAGAAAGAAAGAAAAAGAAAAAGAAAGAAGGAAAGAAAAGAAACGAAGGAAAGAGAGGAGAAAGAATAAGGAAAAAAAAAATTTCTGTGGTAGACTGTCCTTTCCAAAAATGTTCACAACTATGATTCCAGTCCTACAATCTCAGAACCTTTACATTTCTCCCATGAAACAGTGAAGTTTAATGTAGGTTAGCCTCTGTGACTGCTCCATATATGGGATGAAAAGGAAGAGACACTGTGACTTCTGAGGCCAGGACACAAAAAGTGATACAGCTCCCATCTGGCTCCTTCTCTCAAGGGACACTCACTTTCGGATTCCAGCCACCATACTTTGAAGAATCCCAAGTCACAGGAGAGGCCACTTATAAGAGGTGATCTGGCTGACAATCTTAGCTTATGTCCCATTATCAATCACCAGGCATGTAAATAAACAGCCTACAGATGATTCTAGAGCCCCGCCTTCCACAGTATCATCCAAATGAGGCTTCTGACAATATGGTCAAAGACAAGCCATCCCTCCTGTACCTTGTTCAAATTTCTGACCCTGAAAATCTGCCATAAATGGTTGTTTATGTCACTAAATTTGGGGGGAGTCTTTTATGCAGTAATAGTGGAAAAATCACCCGTATCCTTAGAAAAATGGAAAACCTGTGTTCAATTGAAATCGATATTGGAGGATATATATTTAAAACATTAGGTATGAGCAGGGCTGCACACACTCACACTCTTCCACTACTGATGCTAGTTCTAGTGTAGAATTAATTCTCTTACTAGAGATGAGAATCAGTATCAATGGATCTTAAAAGTTTCAGGTTGGCATATTTTCCCGTCCTTGACCATTTTCTCCAGTTTGTAGTTGGAAATGCTTAAAATTGCAGTAGATTCTCTAAATGTTTACTTAAATATTGCCCTTGCTCATTTTAAGCCATTGTCTTTGTTCCTATCTAATGACTTGTCAGCCTTGACCCTCCTATTGCATACTATACCCTCTTTGCTGAGGTTCATTTCTCTTCCTTGGTGCCTGCAATTTCCTCACTGTTAGGTTTAGTAGAGTTGGATGAGAAATAATAATCTATTTATTTGGAAGAAATTGATGTTTATTATTTAGCAAGTGTATTTCAGAAAACCTTAGGCTCATCTATTAATGATTTCTTCTCCTTTAGCTTGTGGCAGGGCGAGCAGGGGGGATCCCAAAACAAACAAACAAAAAAACAGTAAGGGCTTTATCAAGCTACTTATTAGGTCAACCTTGCAAAGAAAAAAAAATCAAATTGGTTAAGACCTGGTTTTGTTTTTAGATTTACTGACTAAGACTTTTTCCTTGAACTAAAAGCTTGATGTAAGAGCTAATGGGAAATTCTCTCTCTTTCTGATAATGTGCAAAATAGGCACATAGTTGAGTGCGAGTCCTATATTCAGTCAAAGATTAAAGCCCACATTCATTTACGGTGTCTTCAAATCTGTTCTGATGATGAAATTTAGTACTTTAAAAAATTTACACTGCAGCTAATTCTAATACAATTGCTATCTGACTACATTTATAACCCCACCATAGCATTTATGGATAAAAATAATGAAATTTCACAGAAGATTAATTTAATGTTCACAGAGGAATTTTCTATATCCGTTTTTTTTCTTTAATTACCCAATATGACTGTGTGAAGGAGTGGGGGTGAGAAACTAGATTCTATCCCATTGCTAGGGTTGGATTAAAGCAGCTAAGAGACTTTCTTTTCTCAGGTTCTTCAGATGGAAAATTTTCTATTGATGTTGGTTCTTTATTTTCCTCAAGGAGACACAGGTAATGGATGCTGCTGATCATTTTGAAAGTGGATATATTAGAGAGGTGTTGGGATCAAATAATAATTTTCAATTTGTTGGGTTAAATAGTCTAATATTACTTTAAGTCATTATCACATAGATAAAGATTGCCAAGAGTGATTAAAAATGGGAAATATGTAGCGAGGATAATCTACTCATTGTGTCTTGAAAGCCAGACATGCTTATGACAACCAGCTACTTTGTTTATGTGTGTGTGTG
>NW_011888813.1:2881031-2889534 GCF_000151845.1 Pteropus vampyrus
CTATCCCACATATGAGTGATATCAAGTGGATTTCAACTTTTTCTATCTGACTTATTTCGCTTAGCATGATTATCTCAAGATCCATTATGTTGTCTCAAATGAAAGTATTTCACATTTTTTATGGCTGAGTCATTTTCCATTATCTGTATGTACTGCATCTTCTTTATCCAATCATCTATCAAAAGGTCTCCAATTTGAATTCTTTAAGGGAGCAGTAAAAGTTTTTCTTGAGCCCATAGGGTCTCAATTGCCTTTAGCTCAAAATAATCCTCATGCCAAAGTAGCACATCTTGAGGAGGTCTGTTCTGAACTCCTTCACTTCTCCTCTCAACCTGTGGTACTTTTTTGGCAGTGGGGGTGGGGGGCAGTTTCTAACCTTTCTCCTGCTGTCGCGACACAACTAGGTACATAAGAGACATAGCGGACATTGCTGGAACATCTTCATTCACTGCGAGCTAAAGTATAAGTGGCTAGAAGCACATACATGTGCTCAGATGAAATGCATTTTTGGTTTAAACTGAGTTTCTTGATTCTGGCTGAGCTTTATATTCTAGCCCATGGAAGAAATTTTCAAGGTGTATTTATTAGGCAATTAATCCAGTGCCTTCTCGTTATTGTGATAGAATTTTTGAAGTGGCCATAATTTTTTTCTTCCTCTTTATGCACCACTACAAAATATCCTCCACCTAGTCAGCACTTGACCGTGACCTGTGATATGTGACTGAGTTGATTGGGAAGCTCTCTGTTCTTGCAAGAAATAAGTGTGTGCAGATTTTGGAGATAATTAGTTTGTAGTCACAGTTATTTTTCTTTGAAAGAACTTAGGTTATTATTCTCAGACCATTCAGGTGGCAAGTCTTTCTGGCACTTTTTCCTTCAATAGCAATAACCAATACCAATACTACTATCATCACATTGCTTGTGCATACCTACCAGATGTCAGACACTACTCTAGGTCTATGTTATCTTCATAATCCTTCTGAAGTAGATAAGAGCCCCACTTCACAGGTGAGGAAAGCATAGTCACATGCATAATGGAAATAGCAAAGTTATTGGTCTCAGACAGATTTGGAGTCACTGCCACCTCATAGCATATTATGATTTTTTTTTTTTTAGGCAAGGCATCCTTTGGTTGACCTCACAGATTGCAAGGACCTTGTCAGCTTACAATCCCTTATTTTTTATTGTTTACACCTACAGCACCTGGTCTTCCTAGGTGATCTCCCATCTAAGTACTAACCAGGCCCCTCCTTGCTTAGCTTATATTATGATTTTTAAGTCATTGAATTTCTTTGAATCTCAATGTAATAAAAGATAAACACATTTGCTTGAGGAGACCAAGAAGCAAAAAACAAATGAGAACAAAAACAAAAATCAAAAAACAAAAACAAGCAAAAAAAACCCCCAGGCAACCAAACTTTAGACTTTTTTTTCTCCCTTCCAGATGCCTAAACTGTTTAAAAATGAACAATAGTTATATCAACCAGGTGACCTTTAACTTCTTATTTGTTTGAGTTTTAATAGATTGGTCATTCTCACTGATATACTGAAGCTTTTAACTAAGCAAGAAATGAGTTTTATGTGTGTGCTTTTGTAAGTTTATTTAAATTCAAAATTGCCTAAAAATATGATTTTTGTCCTCATTTTTAGCTTTCTAGAAATGATGACAATCTGTGGCTAATCAAGAACTTTGCTCATTTTGCTTTAAATCATTCTTTTATTGAAGAACACATAAGTATTAATTAGATTGAGCTCGATTTTGAGTCATTGTGTCTTTTGGCACCCTTCCTTTTCAAATGAAATTGTTAGCTTTTTCTCTGATACACTAACCCAAAAATTAAAATAATAAACACTATGGAGTATGCAAGGGAATTTTTAAATCTCTGCTATGAAAAGACAATATGTGTATCCAATCTTCCAAGATTAATGCATAGTCTGATAGTCATCAGTCCAGATGTGCAATGCTCCTTGGTAAGATTTAAAGTCTTCACGTGGCCCAGGGTATGAGAAATCATTGAAGCTTCCTCTGGGCAGAAGTGCATTCAGTAAAAATATCACTTCTGTTTGCCCATAAGAACTTCCTAACCTTCTAATTTGGTAAGGTCTCTCTGTAACATCCTGTGTCCAGAAAGGGTGAGCTGTATATTGATGTATATAGTAAACAGTTTACACTACCAGTGAGTCTTCCTTTTTCATCTTCTATTCTCAGATGATCATAGTAATCCAGAGAGAACTTTATTTTGTACTCAGGCTATCTTTTTCTTCTGAATACTTCATTGAAACAATCATTAAACCTGAGTGGCAGTCATTATTTGCCTCCAAAACCCAAGTGAGCAGGTGACTGTCTAAATGGCAAAGGACTTGACCACTGACAAAATTCTAAACCCGGCCTCTGAACATATCCCTTGTCATGAGGACAATGACATGGGGATACATTTTGTATTAGGAAGGTTTAGCAACAGAGAGATGTTCTCTAATTGTGATCAAGGTCTGTTCATTCAAAAACACTTAACATGCATTTGTTACTGACTACCTTGTGCAGTGTTGTCTCTGAGCCAAGTCACTCTCAGGGAGCTGTTCCTTCAGAAAAGACAGCCCACACTCATGAGCAAGTTCTTAACAGCTATGACTTTAAAGGATGGAAGTGTGGTTTCATACTAAAGTTTTCCAATTGGAATTAAATGCTGGAAAAGCTATGGGAGTCAAGAACATAGCTAATTCCACACCCTATAGACAGATATAGAAGATTTAATTTGAAAAGACTTCACTAGAAATAGGTTTACCCTAGTTTGAGGTGTCTCAAAGGGAAATGTTACAATTTTCTGTGGAGGTCCAAATCCACAGTCTGTTTTAAGTTGCTATCCTCCTGTTTCCTTGGATTTTAAAGAGAATATTTTTCTTTCCCTTTTCAAAGAACTATTCACCTTCTGTTATTTCCTTCTAATGTAATGCTTATTCTATTCTCTTGGCATTCTATATAACTGTTGTTTGGAAGTTGATACCTAACAATTTCTAAAGAATTGGCCAAGTAGCTTCCTTCTGTTGAAATGTACTTTAATAATTATCTCAGACCCATTAGAATGTCAGTGATTTATCACATACAAATTAAGAGTAAACACTTTTTTTAGATAAAATGTAAGGCTGAGAAAGCCATATTTAAATTGCCCCGGGTTAGTATCTTTCTTCTATAATCAATTCCCTAAATTGTTCCCCTATTAAAATTTGAAAACATCAAGATCTTCTGCCACTTAGATCATTAACTATCTGCTTTATTTTGCCATATAATAAAAGACAGGCTTTTGCCTTGGTTTTCTTTCATTTGTCTATTTAAAGAATATTTTGTCTGTATACCTTTGACACATTGCATTTCATATCCTGCTTAGCCTTTCCTGGTCAAGAAAGCTTGGGTTTTCTTTCTTTAAATGTACATTTATTTACTTAGAGACAAATAATGTGAAATGATCAGCAAAAGTAGCCTTGGATGATTAACACGTACCTGTGCTCTTCAGGGGCATGCCCTTCAACCCAAAGCAAATAAATTTTTATCTATTAATTAATCATTAGCTCCTTAAGGGCAGAGAGCATCTCTCTCTCTCTCTCTCTCTCTCTCTCTCTCTCTCTCTCTCTCTCTCTCTCTCTCTCTCTCTCTCTTTCTCTCTCTCTGTCTTCCATGGTGCCTAGTAGTAGAGTGCTGTATGCTTTGTGATTACACCAAGAAAAGGACGATGGCTTAGTTTGAATACTAAGACTATGGTAATAGAATAATAATAAAAATCTTTCATTCTCTTTTTTAGTTTCCTAATCTAAACTCTAAACTCTCTATCTTTCTATCAATCACACTTATGGTTCCCCTCAGCTCCCTTTATTTCAATTGTATTCTTTCCATAAGAAAATGAACAAACCAATGTCAATTTTCAGGTGGCAAGCTCATGCATTTCCATAGCTTTATTTGCCATGAATGCAGGTGACAGCCAGTTCATTCCATCAATCACGGAGGCAAATTCCCATGAGTCCCTAAGATGCCTCGATTTATTATTCCTGGACTAGTCCGTTTGAGAAATTTATCAAAGAAAGGGTGTTTCAGAGAAACCGAACAATCCTTGCATTGAGGTGTACTCAATCATTCAGACAGTCTAAGGAATCACATTTGTGAAGACTCTTGAGGCATAAAATAATGCAAAGAGAGGCATAAAGCTCACCCTGAATTTGTACTGATGGGAAGGCCATGAATTGTAGTGATTAAAAACACAGACTTTAAATTCAGTCAATCAGGGTTCAAATCACAGCCCACAAATTACAGACTGTATAATGGGGTCCACTTCCTGAATCTCAGTTTCCTTACGTGTAAATAGAAGTAAGAATATCTAGGACTGCTAAGAAAGTCAAATGAGATAATGGTTATAAAATATGAAACCTAGTTTTGTGTCTGGAATATTTTGCATTCTCCTAAGACTATAACAAAAGTTATGCTTAAAGCTGCAAAATGGTCAGTCTCATTGTAAGAAGATTTGTCGTTTCAGTTCCAGAGATTCTTGTAGTTAAATCACATCTTCCAAAATATTTCTATTTTACATAGTAGGGTAGCACATATTATCAACATCAGCAATCCTATCTTACCACCTGCAGCATTGTTAAGGGGCAGGGGTATCATCTCATCGACTTATGAATTTCGCAGAACATTTTTTAAAAAATGTACAGCTTGAATATAGACTATGTGTTAATTAGTATAAAAGTCAAAGGAGTACTTCGTTTTAAGTTCAACATGGAATTTTCAATTTATTTCTCTGTTCAGCAGAATAGTAATATCGATAGCTAATATTAATGGAGTGATAACTCTGTACCAGGCGCTAGATTCCCTAACACAAATATTTCTCAATTGGCGGAAACGTTCTGTAGAGTCTCTGGGACAATAATCTTTGGCTAAGCATTAAGCACCATGCTTTCTCCTTAAAGGAATCGAAATGAAAATCAAGTTCTCCTTTGACTTTGTATACGCCAACATCTGGCAGCTACTTTGTCGTCTATGTCTCACCAGGCCATTTATAACTTCCTGATTTTCTGTAACCCTCTGAAGGCTGCTTTTTGTGAATTCCTCGCCCATGTATAAAGGCTTCAAGGTTTAGTGGATTTTCATTGTCAGATGCAGATTTCCAGAAACTAGCTATGCTATTGTGATGGTCATTTGCAACATCACTAGGACATTCCTTATTGTCCAGTTTTTATTTATGCAATAAAAAAGCAGAGAAAATACTGGACAGTTAAAACTGTTAACATTAAATAATGAATCTGGAAAGCTTATAAATAGAGTATCCGCAGGGCTACACAGGGCTGAAGGTAATAATTCCATTGTAAGAATGCCTAAAGGTCTTATTTCAGATTCTGATGATGCAGCAGATCTAGATGCCAGCATTTGATAGTAATGCTTGAACTGCCAAACATTAACCAGAAGCATTGCCTATGATAGATGTGGCAGTCTATCATAGTAAACCCCACTACAGGGAAGTTCTTCAAAGCTAAAAAAACAAAAAAGATCAGACAAAAAGCTCATCCAACTGGATTTTGCTCTCCAGAGGAATTGTAAATTCAGATTATAAGTGGGTGGCCTCTGCTCTTTACAAGTTCTCAAAAAGTTCTCTAGCTCTGGGTGGTATTGTTTATGGCCTTGGTGATTATGTATCAGATCCCTGTACTCAGAGGCAATCTTCGCATGACAAAGAGTTCTCCAAGTTCTAAATGATGGACCATATATTTCAAGCTCCATTCAGGTCTATAAATTTTCAAAGTAGCACCATTGATAGAGTTAGATAAATTTAACTCTCAAGTTTATTTTTTTTTTAAATAATAATAATCTTTCAAATCAAAAAAGTGATTAAAAGATGTCAAGCTGAATATGTCAGCTTCCCTTTTTGGATCTAATATCTTTATTTCTATCAAGGATGCGATAGAAATCTCCTATTAACATGTCATTAAAACATAAAACTTAAATAAAGCACTCATCTGATTAGAAAACTAGGACTGTTTTTCCAGAAAGAAAGCCTAAATTATTGGCAGATTACAAAATCTTTCTAAATGACCCCCCACTTAACTTTCCAGTCTTTTCTCCTACCATTTCCACTCACCTCCTAAATTTATACATAAAACATAGCCACACAGGTCTGCTGCAGTTTCTCCAATGGGTCATGGACTTTACCTCTCTGTTTCTTCTGCTTTAAACTACGCACTTCCCTTCTCTGCATGAACAATTCCAAATTAGCCTGCAAACTCTATCTCAACTACAACTCTGAGCTGATTGCCTCTTCCTCTATCTATGCCCAGTGGCTCTCTATCAGAGCGTTTGCCACATGGTGCTGGCCTCCAACCGTATCACAGAAAGCGATCAACTCTGCTTTTGTGTATCCAACATTCAGAATGTCATGTGGGAGTCAGTAGACAATAAATAATCATTTCTGTTCTGAATAAATTATTCTCAGGGATGCTGTGTACACCTGTACAGGTGACACATTGCCATCTCTCTAGGGACCACAATTCATATAGACCGTGATGCGAATGGGAGCCCTGCAGTTGTGGAGTACACACATGAACAACCATATATGGTAGGCTATCAGTCACTCAAGCTAAAATTTTTATACTCCCTCATGCTAAATTTTAATATTTTCTGCTATTCATACTCTCTTCCATCAGTTGCCAAATCCTAATAAATCAGAATAAGCTAGGTTTTGATGCAGTAACAAACAATTCCAAAATCTCATTAGTCTGACACAACAAAAATTAATTTCTCAATCATATTACATGTCAAATACAGGTTGGAAGGGGAACTCTGCTCCACATTGTTTTTCAGAGAACCAGACTGACAAAGGTCCCATCTTGATCTATGTATCCATGATCACTGAAGCATTAAAATGTGGCAGATCATGTACTGGCTCATTGAGCTTCTGTATATATGTGACACATATCACTTCTAGTCACATCTCAGTGGCCAAAGAAAATCACGTGGCCATATGTAACGTCAGAGGGGTCAAAGGAAATGCAATTCTACCATGTGCTCTAAAGAAAAGAGACGGGTTTATAAATAGGAGCATCTCTTATTTCTACTCCATTTAACTAGTTTAACCCTTTCTACCTCATCCTTGTACTATTACAATAGCTTATTTAGCCTTCGTGCCTTTTTATTCTTCCCTCATTTGCTCTCAGCCCTTTTCCCCATCACTGACAGATTAATCTCCCTAAAGTACCATTTGTTCTTTCTTCTTTAAAAAAGAGGTTTTTTAATTGAAAACCTTTGGTGATTCCCTGCTGACTACCAATTGGACCCCGATTTCTTCACCCAATCCCTCCTCTTTCATTCATTCCACAAACAAATTTTGAGTACTTAATGGGGGTTAGATATCACATGAGACACTGAGGGGACAAAGAAAAATATTTCCTAGACTTAAAAGAAGTTATAGTTCAATAGTTGAGCCAGACACAAAAAGAAAATGAGGGCATTTCAAAGTGATGAGTGTGATTCCTATATATATATATTTATATAGTGACATAGTTCAGTAGTAACACAAGGAGGAAATAACTTTCACGAGAGGTCAATCAGGGCATCTCTGAGGAGGAGATTTTTTGTGGTGGGGATTTTGAATTCTTGTTTTCCAGGCAAATATAGTGAGAGATGGAAACATGGGGGAGAGGTGAGGGCCTTTCCTTTAAGAGGGAATAGCATGAATAAAGATGAGCATTTGGTGCGATGTAAAAAATATAATTGGTCCCCTAGGATGGAAGAGAAGATGCTCACAGTGATGGGATGGGAGTGATTCTGAGGTACACCTAAAAAGAGAGATTAAGGCCATGTGAGAAATAGAGTTTGAAAGATTGATATCAAGGAGTTTGGGCTTTTGGCATGATTTAATGGTTTTAAGCAGAAAATGATGTGATCTGCTTTGCACTTAAGAAGATTTACTCTAGTGGTAGTGTGAATACTGAATTGGAAGGTCAGGGAAATCTATTTTGGGGAAACTCTTATGGTGTGCGATGGTTAATTTTATGTGTCAACTTGCTTGGACCATGGGGTGTCTAGGTATTTAGTCAAATGCTGGTCTGGGTGTTTCTTTTTAGATGAGGTTAACATTTAAGTAGGTACTTAAGTGAAGCAGATTGTCCTCCCCGATGTGAGTGAGTCACATCCAATCAGTGAGGGCCTGAATGGAACAAAGACTGGCCTCCTCTGACCAAAAGAGACTTCTCCAGTGGGTTACCTTCAGACTTCATCTGAAACAACAGCTCATCCTGCTTCTAAAGCAGACTGCCTTTGTACTCAGTGACAACATCGGCTCTCCTGAGTCTCCAGCCTGCCAGCCCACCCTTCAGATTTTGGTCTTACCAGTTCATAATAGTGCGAACTAATTTTTTATGATAAATCAATTTCTTCCTTCCTTCCTTCCTTCCTTCCTTCCTTCCTTCCTTCCTTCCTTCCTTCCTTCCTTCCTTCCTTCCTTCCTTCCCTTTCTTTTCCTTTTCT
>NW_011888813.1:2890244-2910060 GCF_000151845.1 Pteropus vampyrus
GAAATGTGCTATTTAATCTGATTAGATTTAAAGATATTAATGACTCTATTTTAAGTAGTACAGAAAGCACTGATAGTCCATGGCACTATCTGTCAATAGAGAATTTCAAAATATTACCAAGGAGATATTTTTATCGAAGTAAGAATCTTAAATGTTTACTACTTGACAACTCATGAAATTTCTAAGAAATGTTAATTGATTTGCCTAAAGCAGCAAAACAGAAAGTGGAAGAGGTGTGTCTTAAACTCACTTTTGCTGGTGCTGTATCCTATTTTATATTTTCATCCATTACTCCAAAGCTGAAAGAAAACCTTAATTTCAGTCCACAGAATTTACATTTGAATTACAACTTGCTATTCTCTGGAAATAACTCGTATTTTTCAAGATAATCATAATGCAGATGCTGACTAATGATTTGCTAACAATGGAGGTGGACTTAATCTGATGGGATTAATCAGTTGTAGGTCATGTTGCCCTGTAAGTAATTTTCATAGACTACACAAAGAACCTAATTATGAAAATCACTTCAGAAATCCCCAGCTGACCTTCCTGACAAGAACTAACCAGCAACAATGATTGAATCATTTCCTCAGACAAATCCGTAGTTGACTAAAATGTTACTTGAATTTGAGTGCTGTAACCATCGATTGGGGGGCCATACCATGTGGATCCAAACTCCTTGAAAAGACTAACATATAGATTTACTAGCAAGGAAACTAAAAAGAGAGTTGTTTCTGTATGACTTTCTTTATATTTATTAAAAGTTGAAATGTTTCTCAAAGTGTTGGTAAATAAACTTCCTCAACTGGCAAGTAAAACAAATTTCTAATCAAGGAGGATTAAAAGGCTGTGAAACTATATCCAATGCACAAATGTTGTAATTACAATAAATATTTGTCCTTTCTGTTTTCGCTACAAACTCGAAAATCCTGGAGTCTGTGTTTGGCACATTCAGGAGATTACAGCCATCTGCCAGGAAACAAAACTGTCAATTATAAAACAATCTGGTTTTCCATTCCATTCCATTTTCAGGTTAAACATGGCCCAAAGGAGGTAGGATCTTTTTATTATTAAAATTGAAATGTTTTTTGATACACTCTGCCCTGCAACCCTATTTTCAGGATCCCGAGATTCAAAAATCTCTGAACTTGGACTTTCAAACTCAAGATCAAGATGTCTTATACAGGCCATTCAATAAGGTGAACCACCCTAAGGTAAGGCTCTGAGCTCTTTACCCAACTTGAACAGAATATGATGTTTCGTTCAATTAAAATGCACTTTAGGCTAAGGAGAGAAATTATGGCAAATAAAAATGACTAAATGGAGATAGGGATGTCTTTTGTCAGCTGGAGTGATGAACATTAAAAGGCAGGCTTTGAGGTTAAAAAAAAATAGCCTGATGAAACATCCCAATGCTACCATTTCATTTCATTTTCTTTTCTCTCTGCCTCTCTTACCCAACCATCAATGTTTATGTGTTCGAGGTCTCATTCTTTCAATTGGATTAAATGTAAATCCCAAGTAAAGAACCGTTGACTAATCTTATTGCCTCCTGTGGCAGTGTCATAATATATTGCTGGGCCATAGTCAACTGTGAGGTTTATTGTGATTAACACCTATACAGAGAACCTCCCTTCTTAAGGACTTTCAACTTCAGAACTTTTAGAGACATAAATAAAACTTCACTAGAAAAGTGTCAACTTTTCTGTCCTCAACAAATGGTAATATGGAAAGTCTTGCAGATAGGTGTTAAAGGGAACAAGAATATGCCACCCCAAAAGATGTCGTTTTGACATAGGGATTATTTTGAGCTGATGGTAATTTAAAATCAACAGATACAGGAACAGTTCTCTGTCCACCCCCTCACCCCAATCTACCTAAGAGTAGAGCATAGATTTTCATTAGTGAAGGTGACTCCATCGTATCAGAAAGAGAAGAGCGACTGTCACCTGAGAAGGAGACGAAAGTCAACTCCAACATGAGTTTGTATAAATGAAACTTATCAAAATAACCTTTATCTCGCTCTACATCACCATATATTTTCTAGTCACTTCTCCATGATTTATCATCCTTTGAAGCTCAAACCCCGTTTCCGTTGTTAAAATAATATATAATCCCAAGTCCGACTGCTTCTTTGAGTGTCGTTTCTTTTCTATGAACTCCCATGCATATAAATATTAATAAAATTCTGTGCCTTTCTCTTCCTAATCTATTATTAATTTAATTTACAGACATCCCCCACACATGCACCCTCCACCATCAGCCAAAACTAAATATAAGAGGATAGAAGAAGAGTTTTTCTCCCAACAGTGTCCAGAAATTAAGTTTCAACACTGTATGCCTAAAGTTGATACAGGAGAAGGACAAGAGTATGTTTGAGACTGAATTCTGCATGTAGAAATGTTACTGCTGATGGAAATTTTCCTAGAGACCATGAATGTTGATTCATACTCAAGGCAATTTGCATCTGCCCATCAACAGGGTCAATGGTAAGAAGGAAAATGGAGATACTCAACAGAATTCGTGGAGTTCATTAATAATGTATGTGGCATCCACTGCTGTTAACCTACAATATCCATTTTCTCCTTCCTTATTTATAACTTTCTTATTCATAACCTTTCATTCCTTATTAGCTCTGATTTCATTCAGGGCAGCAATGGTTAACTGTTTAGGACAATTAAAAGAGCTTAGCACTTCAGATTCCCTTGCAACCAGAGGATTATGTGGCCCAGTCATGGATAATGAAGAGAGATTTTGAGAATACTATTTTTTCCTGTTGAAGAGGGATAAACTCAGCCTGTATGAACTTTTGCTGTTTATTCTTCTATTTTCTTCTTGCTGGAATAAAGATTCAATGTCTTCAGTATGGCCGCCATCTTATATTCATGAAGTTAAAGATGTAAGCTAAGAATTGTGGACTCAGAGGTAGAAGCAGCGTAGCTCTTTGATGACTTCCTAGAGCAACAGCACCAATTTGGACTGCCCACCTCTGCAGTGTTTGTTATGTGAGGAAAACCTCTATCTGTTTGAGCCATAGTTGAGATTTCCGTTGCGTGATGCCATCACAATTCTAAGTGACACAAATGGCTTCATTAGATTTTAATAGTGATGAAAGTGGTCTATTTGGGGTGAATAAAATCCTCGAAAAATCTTACTTAAAATTTTTTAAAATCTACCTTGCACTTCTAGCAGAAAGTATACTAGATGAGCAAGTTCAATTTCTCTTTGTAACTATAGATTTACAAAAAGAGAAGAATAAAAAAAAGGACTTACGAATAGACCTTTCACTGACTCACTTTCTTTAATTGTCAAGGAGTTAGCATTAGTAAATTATCTCTCTTTAAATTAAATAAGTTAAAATGCAATGAATAACATTCCTACAACAATGCCTCTCTTCCTCATTTGTCCATCGAAGCTCTCTAGTTGCAGTAGAGGGTAGAACTCTTAAGTAGAGCTCTTGGAATTGAGCACAGCCCCAACACACCCCAGAGTCTGTCCTCTATGAAAACTTCCTTTGGTAGATTTATCACAGGAACTATTTAAAAATTGTTGGAATAATAAATGTAGCTATTAGTTTTCTGAATTAGCACACTTATATTTTGACAATTGTTTCTGAAAATGCAAAGTCTTAACCCAACAAAGTGCTGTAAGAGAATGAGAAGGTGGGGATTCTTAGAATTGGGGCCTTTCAACATTCTTCAAAATTGGTTCTACCTTCATGGATAAACCTCTTCTTCTAGAACATGAATGCTACATGGAGTATACATTGTGGAAGAGCTTAAGGGAGAGAAGAAAGGCGTGGCCTCTTCTCCAGTACTTTGAATATGGCTCCTTGAGCTTTTCTCAGTAGGTCTATTTGCACAGTAAACATCCCTTAGGGTTCCTTCCACCAGTCAGAGATTCTATCATCAGGTTTGTGACTGCAAAGCTCCCTTGCTGCCTCACTCACTAGATGGGACCAAATGCATCAATCACCATCACTTTCCCAAGGCTCTGCTTAGAATTGAAGGGGCTAAAGGTTTCCTTGTTTATGATTATACTAATGAAACATCCTGCTAGAACTAGATCCACATGGAGGCTTTCCAGTACCACACATCTTCACTTCAACATCCAACTCATAAAGAATACACACTTTTTGAGTTGTGTAGAGTGGGGGCTCAGCAGCTGTTTAATAGCTGCACAGCAATCCTACACAGGATTGAAAAGCAGAGGCAAATACTAGATCTGATTGAACTTGCAGGGGAATTTTCAGGTGGTAGAATGGAATTACTTGAGTTAGGATACTGAGGTTAAATAACACCTATGCTCTTTTATCTAAAAGGTATCCAGGATCTTTACCAGCCATAAATGACTTGGATCTTAGTTTTATAACCCGTTAGTGTAGAGGGAGGCAGTTCTCCAGCAGCACAGCAGTCTCCTGCTTGGAACCCTGTTTCTCATCCGGCACCACCTGCGTGTCCCCTTGGCTGCCCCACAGCAAGGCACTGATGCAGCCAAACACAGTGTGCCTGCGAGAGTGTCCAGAAATGCAGCAGAAGGTGTTGGCTTCCTGTCCCCTCATCGAGGCCATCTGGGCTCTCTAACACACCTGTTTGGGAGGGTTTCCATGGCTTGGTTTACAAATATAAGTGCAGCTCAAAATGTTCCTGTCCAGTACCGATCATTCGCCTTTCCTTTTGGGGGCATTAATTATGCAACGAGATCATTTCCATGCCTATTTTTCTCCTCCATTATAAACTTTAGATGGCAAAAAAAAGTGCTTCTCAGTATTTTTTTTTTAGTGGAATGAACAGATGTAAAAGTGCTTTCAATCCCTTAATAAAGGTGACATTAGGCCAGATTTGATATTACACTAAGTCTCACATAACATTTAAAAATGAGTTTTTTCAACCATAAAATTACTAATTGATCTGTCTTGTAAAAAGATAAAGGAAATGAATGCCTATTTGAGTTTCATTTCTGTCAGGTTCCCAATTCCTTATTTTATGTAGCGCAAAATGAATTTTAATGAAGCAGCCTCCAAATTTCAAAATATGTCATTACCCTTCGAAAGTAATTGGCATATTTGACTGCCTTTTCCTTTCTTAGAGTCTGTCTGACTTTCTAATCTTGAAGTCAATGTTCCATTCAACATGTTCTGCATACCATCTGAAAGAAGTAAATGAAAACAAGGGGAGGAACTACATACAGCAGAAAGAATTCATTCACTTAGCCATTTGACAAATATTTGTGGAATTCTTGATGTATGTCAGGTACTGTTCCAGGTGCTACAGAGACACTAGAGTACAAAATAGTGAAAAGTCCCTACTATGGTGGAACTCCTTTTTAATGGAGTGAGATGATAGAATAAACACAAGTGTATAATATTCAGCTGATGGTCAATGCTATGAAGAAAAATAACATTTTAACGTGGTAGAGAGGACAAGGTGGAGAGTATACACGTGCCGCTTTTTCTATGGGGGAGCCCAGATGAGTCTCTTTAGGAAAATGGCATTTGAGCAGAGGCGTGAATTAAGTGAGAGTATGAGATATTTGGGGGACAAGAATCAGCAGATAGAATAGCCTTTCTTCTTTCATCTTTTCGCCTACTTGTATACACAGAGGGAGGAAATGATTTTCTTAAAAAAAAAAAAAAACGCTTTTAGTTGGTTTGTCGAATCTGGGAGGCTACAGAAGAGATGACGGGGGAAGCCAGTTTTGAGTATTTGTGCCAGAATATGTACATTCCCACATTTTTTATGAATCTATATGACAACTCTCTAATCTGATGATCTCATCCTCATTTTACAGCTGGGAAAATAAAAGTTCAGGGACTTCAGGTAGCTTAGTGGTCAAATGTTCCAGTTATTTATTTTACATTACAAACTCCTAATATGTTGTGGCTTAAAATAATAGCAATCATTTATTTTACTCATGAATATGCAATTTGGACAAGACTCAGAAGAGAAGGCTGTATTGCTCCATGTGGCTTCAGTTGAGGAGTACAATTTAGGGCTAGGGGATCCATGTCCAAGATGACTTACTCCCATGGCTGGCAAGTCTGTGCTATTTATCCAATGATAGATCCACTGGGTCTGAGGGCCTGTCCACATCCAATACCCTCCATGCAGACTGGGCTTCTTCACACCATGGTGTCTGGGTTTCTAGGACAAGTATTGTTAAGAGAGAGCACAAGACAGAAGAACATGATGTTATGATGATGAAGACTTGGGAGTCTCATAAACCCAGGTCTGCATCTCACTAGTGTTGAGTCTTCAGAAAACTGACATTATCCTAACTCCCAGCAAGGACATTTTCCCAAATAGACTTCTCTGCATCCATCCATTTAGTCAGCTAGCATTTTTGAGTGCCTCTAGCACAATAGTGAGAATTCCCTGCTCTGGAGTCCAATTGCTTGAATTTGCATCCTAGCCCTCCCACTTGCTTGTTGACAAAAAGTAGGAGATTTGCTCAATTTCACTGTGCCTCAATTTTACTAAATGTGAAACATCAGAATTTAAAGAAGGTCCAGAGAAATTCTCACATACCTAACAAGATCACTAATCCTTACTCCTATAATATTACCACCTCAGCCCCATTGTCTTAACAAATCAATTCCCAGAAGCAAGGTAAAATTAGAATTAATGGCCCACCTTATACTAAAAGACTACTATGCCTTATATCTCCACAAGTGGTCCAAGACCCATGGGATATCTTTCTTTACAAGGACACCTAGTCCCCTACAGTTCTGTATAACCTTGAATCTAACTCAAGACCTCATTCCTCCCCAAAGCATCAAACTCTTCCCCTTTTCCCATTGGTATTCATGGTCTTCCATCAGAAGAAAATATTTTCTAAGTGATCCCATCAGCTCTTTCTCTAAGGAAAAAGGAATGGTTCCCTAAAGCGTTTTGCTGTGATAACTGTTTCTTTACCACCACTACCCCATGTAACTTAGGGCTTTGTGGCAGGATAATTGTCCTTGTCCTTGTTTTTATGTCTAGAACATTTCTTCTCTCACCATTCTCAAATTCAATGTCATTTGAAGCAAACACCATAAGACTATACTGCCTTTCATTTCTTCAAAGGGATAATTCAAAAGCAATAAAAAAAAAAACTAAAATATTTCCCCATTATCACATCTAGTCATCTGTTTGCATTTTTATTTGTATACTCAGCCTCCCTGCTCCTATTTAACTCTCCCTATGCTAATTTAATATCAACCTCCCATGAATGCACTCAATCCCTTCCTCTCTTGCTTGTTCTATGACTTTTCTATTGCAATTATACTTTCTCCCCTGCATGCTTTCTCTCCCTGTACTGCATTGCTAACATCACCATACAAAAATGCAGAAATATCTCCTATGTTAAAAAAGAAAGCCCTCCCTGGACTTTGTTGTGGTAAGGATATATGGCTCCCAGGTGCAGTGTAATGTGTTATGGCTCTCTGACCCTACATTGTGCTAGAACTTGCCTGGTAATGTATAAACACCTAAGGAAGTATCCATACATTCAATGTTTAATAATATGAAAATATTAACAGTGACAAGCTGAAATTAAAGTTTTCTAAGTGGCTTCTTTTGGGTTTCCGCATCAACTAGAAATCATCTGCATCCCCAGCAATCTGCCTCTACTTTTAAATCCCACGGAATCCAGCAGCACTGTCTCGTTTCTCTACTCATCTTTATAGCAAAGTCCCTAGAATGTTGTCTATACTTGCTATCTTTACTTCCTCAACAAATATTTTCTCTTCGACCCATACAAGTCAGTCTTTGTCTCTATCATTTACTGACATCCTCTTCTCAAGGTCACCATGGACATCCACTATGTCACATCCAATGAACACTTCTCAATTCTCAGGAGCATCAAACACCGTTGATGAATCCCCTGCTCTTAAGACACCTTCTTTATATTTTGGGTCACGACATTCTCTTGTGTCTGTTCTTTTTCAGTTTCTTTTGCTTGATTCTCCTTCTTCCTGACCTCTAAATATTGAACTTCCTCAGGGCTCAGTCCTCAGCCTTCTCTTTTCTATCAACATTCTCTCTATAGTTGAGCTCATTAGTCTCAATGTTTTAAACATCTTCTATATGCCGATGACTCCAAAATATAGATTTCTAATTCTGACTTATCCCCTGAGCATTAAACTCATTTACTGATTGCTTACTCAACATCGCCACTTGGTTGTCTAATAAGTTTTTCAAAATATCATCTAAAATAAAACTCATTCTCCCCTCTTTTCCCTCTCTCCCCTCTCCCCACCGTAATCTGTCTGTCTGTCCATCTTGGTCAATGTTATAACCTTTCATTTAGTAGCTCAGATCAAAACTATATTAGTCAGGGTTCTTGACAATGGAGAACCAATAGAGTGTGTAAACATATAGAAAGAGAGATGTCTTAAATAATTGGCTCATGCAATTATGAAGGCTGGAAAATTCAAAATCTGCAGGGAAGGCCAACAGGCTAGAAACTCAGGGAAGAGCTGATGTTGCTGCTTGAGTCCAAACACAGTCTGGAGGCAAAATTCCATATTCTTTGGGGAATCTTAGTCTTTTAAGGTCCTTAATGGATTGAATGAGGCCCATCCACACTATGAAATGTGATCTGCTTTGCTCAGTGTCTATGGATTTAAATGTTAATCACACTTTTTAAAATGTCTTCATGGCAACAACTAACTGAGCCTATATAAAATTAACCATCAAAGTCCACCCCTTGGTAACTCAGTACCCATATGCATCTTCTTAAACTATATTTAATCTCCAAATGAAGGCCATAACAACGTCATACTTTTAGATTTATGACTCTGCTTTTATTATTTGAGTTTGGCTTTTGTTGCTTTGACCTAGAACTCTCTGCTTTTACAAATCAAGTAAAAATTTAGTAGACTTACCATCTATTTTACTCTTAGAAATACCATAACCAACTAGCCAATGCTGTAAGTCTGCAAGTTGTACTATTCTGATTGCGGCTTAGATTCTGCTGTCCATCAGAGTAACCGTACCCACCCTGCCTTTGAATTTTAAATGGTACCACTTGACTCCCAACACCCTGGGGTCTAATTACTTTCATTGCATTTAGGTTTTTCAATTTAGAAACAGCAATTCCCAATATAATTTCTAACTTACCAGGGCGACCTAAAGAAAGGGTGATCACAGAGCTCTTCAAGAATGTTGGAGATCCCCTCATAAATTTATTTCTCACAGTTCTGGTTAAAGGCATGTCTTTTGGACCCTCCTAGGGTGGGTGAGCAGATCTTACATAATAAATCCACTCTATCATTCCAGTCTCCTTAAGTCTTTGAATCTCTCCCTCTATGGTATATCAATGCAGTTCTGGCATTTCAATGTATTTCGTGTAGGCCACCTACACTTCATGTTTTAGCCAGCCAACCAAACCATTAGAGCTCTTTTTGCCCTCCCTAAGCAGCAACATTAAATCCAGATCTCTGCTTAGTGGGCCCATATCAATAAATTCTGCCTCATACAATTAATTTTAAGGTCCTTTCACCACCATGCCACACTTTTAATATTTACTCCTACACATATGCCCTGGATTTATGTCTCTACACATTGGAAAAATCATGTAGTTCTTGTGTGTACTATACTTCTTCATGAGTCACACTTTGTACCTCACCTTGAAGGGCCTATAGGAACTTGAATCTAGCGATAGGTCTAGAAACAAAGAGGAATGGTGGAGGAGGATTTCTGAGGAGAATTAGAAGCATCTTACAAGACAGCTACCTCGAGGGAGGCCATTACAATTTACTCAGGCAAAGCAGGGTTAATTTCCTCAGGTAGGGGTGGAGCAGCTGCTTCTACTGGAAAGAAAAGAGTCATCAGAATTTAAGGATTCATTGTGCCCAGCTTCATCAGGATCTTCCCATAAGTCCCCATTTCAATTTTCAGGATCCCATTCCTTCTCAAACAATGCCCTCACTTTAACAGAAGATGGACACTCTGTGAGGTTGGAAATTTAATTTGCATTGTAATTCAATCTGTTGCAGGATGAGATTCTGGGTTTTGTTTTCAGCAATCTCAACTTGGCTACAGGTGATAAGGGTTTCTTTCAGGACAGACACAGAAACTTTCAGTTATTTATGCAGTGCATGAGCTGGGAATTTGAATCCCTGTGCTCATCCTCTTATTTCTTCACTTTGTCCAACACAATTATGAGCAACTAGCCAATCTCATACTCATTTTGACAAAAATGTTTTAAGGTATCAAATATATGGTTCCTCAGAAGCTTGCCTCTTAGAAGTATTTAATTAGTAGTAACGGATGGTGATGTTTTGTGAATTTCTATTGCCACATCACACCATGGACTATCCATGCTATCTTTACCAATGGAAATAGTTATTAGTGCCTTTAAAGCTAATCGGATTAGAAAACTAATTCCAACTGGGTACCATGGCCTAGCCAAGTCAACACATAAAATTAATCATCATAAAAACCTGCAAGTTATCCTTGACATCTTTAACTCTCATCACATATCTGATAGTCCATTGGCTCAACTTTTAGAATATATCCTGCCCTGATTATTTATCACATTCATTATTATCAAAGTTACCATCATCTCTCACTTAAGTTCTCTGAATAGTCTCTTTTTGCTTTCTTTGATTTCACTCAGTCTCCTATCCTACTGGCCACTAACCTTCTGAGTCTATTATTTACACAGCAACAAAAATAATTTATTTAAGACCTAAATCTAATCAGTCTACTCACCAGCTCAACAACTCCACTAGCCCCCATCAAACTCAAAATAAAACCCAAACTTTCTATCATTGTCTATGACCATATGCAGTCTGGCCTTGCCTCTCTCTTTCTTTGATATGTTTTCCACATTTGCCAGTATTTCACTAACTCTCTAATGTCCAACTGTAGGTGTTTTTGTTCTTTTTCCCAGAAACCTCTTCTCCCAGGGGCTGCTATGCCTTTATTTAGAAGTCACTTCTTCAAAGTCCTTTCAAGATCACTCTTTAAATTAACTGCATTAGGTACTATTCTCTACCCTGATTAACTTTTCTTCATAAACTTTATCACTGTCTAACATCATATTATATATATATTTGTTGAATGTCTTTCTTCCCAATTAGAATAAAACCTCCTAGAGGACAGAGGTTTGCATTCCTTGTTTCCTGCCAACTCCCAAGGCCCTAGAACTAGATCTAACATACAAAAATGCACAATCATATTTGTCAAATGAATGAACGGCAATAATAATACTCTAGGGTTAGTACTCATAAGTTTGTTGAGAGGGTTAAATTTGATAATGCACATATGCCAAAAACTGCTAATTATCTCATAATGTTGATTCTTCCTTCCTTTCTTTCTAATAGAATTCTCAATTTTTATTTAAGTGCATGGTTTCCCAGAATAAAATTTAATCTCCCACCATGTCTTTCAGTTAAGAATGATCACGTGACTAGTTCCAGCCAATAAGGCTCAAGCAAAAGTGTCCCATGGAACTTCTGAGAAGAGATTTTTTAAAAAAAGGATGACAGGGAGGAGTTCACCTCTTTCTCTTTCCCTGCCGACTGCAATTTGAGCATTAACTTCTAAGATTAGAAGTTAACCATGGAGGGTCCCAACATACAAATAGCCTGGGTTCTTGCTACCACAAAGTGATATGTCATGCCCAGACCTATTACCTCTGAACTTCTTATATGTGAGGGAAAAGTAAACCTCTATCGTTTTAGACTCATTGTTATTTGGGGGTTTCTGTTCCTTGCAAATGTACCTACTCCTAACAATTTTAACATGTAAACTGACCAAGACAAACTTTGGACCATAGTAAGCCCTCAGTAAATATTATCTTTTACTTTGTGTTACTGTCATTGCTTTATTATTATTTTTTTCTATTTCTGTATCTCCTTGTTAGCATTGATGTTGTTACATGTTATGTGCTATGCAAATGCTGGGGAGAATAACAAGAATAAGATGGACTTTGATTTAATGAACATTGTGGTTTGGGGAGGATAGAGATAAAATTATAAGAAAATGGGAAATGTTGCTTTAATGTTTTAATAAAAAATATACTATGGGAAGACAGAGGAAGGAAGGACAGCAGACATCTTCCAGGAGGAACAAAGGTAGATTTATTGCAAAAGATGTAAGTTTTGAACCAAGATTTGAATATATAGAGCAGACTATGAGGACATGATTTTGATCTTAGGAGAAAAAAAAGGGGGGGGCTTTTTTTTTTTAAGATATTTGTTGATGAGTTGATATTTTAGAATAGCCTAAGAAAGCCAAGGCTATTTCACCCAATATTTCAGTGCAAACATGAGGTCACTATATTAAAAAAGTATTGGCACTATTTTAATTAAAAGACAAGTTGATATTTGAGAAAGCTAACAGGTGGGATGTATATAATCAGGATTGCCAAAAGAAAGCATAATAGCCTATCTTGGTTGTGGGCTTGTTGGTATATAGAAGTAGGGGAAGGGAGAGAGAGGATGGCAGGAAAGAATAAATAAATGTATAAAATTAGAAAGGTCTTCTGGTGGAAAAAGATTCACTTAAGGTACTTAAATAAATAGTTTTTAAAGTAGTTTAAAATAATTTTTAAAAAATACTTTTAAAAAACAGTTTCTAAAGTCCTTATTCTATTTCTTATATTGACAGGCAATAAGGAGTTTAGGGCAGTATTCACTTGACTTTAATTTTCAGAGCAATGTTTTTGTATAAATTTCAAAATCTTTACCTCTACTATGTGTGTTTTTGTAGTAAAGGTCAAAGGGCAAGGGAAGGAGCACTAAGTAGCAAAATAAGGATGCACAGCTTGAGATTTCCTCCTCAAGATATTTCTATTGCTGTGACCTCAGTGTTTTTGCCAATTCCTAATTTGGACCCTCAGGACTCTTGACTTTGGTCAAGAAACTAAACTGACCTTCACTTTTGGTCCTAAACTTTCCCTTTACCTCTAACACTAGATTTAGTGTCACAGCTTCTCTAATACTTACTCTTAATTTTCCATCTTGATATCTTCTCACATTAGCAATGATTTTAAATGTAATTTCTAGCATGTCTTAGAGCCAAGTGCATTTATGTGCAGACATACCTCTGAAAATATGATGGAAATGTATTAGAAAATATTATTTGACCTATAAAAATCTGATTTACAGATTTTGAATTTTGAGAATAACTGTATAATAAAAACAAAATAAAGTAAACAGAACAAACAAATAAAAATGCCCCACAGAGTTACTTCTGTAGAGACTGATTTCTGGGACTGAAGAGGAAGAGAAAAAATAACATTTGTTTAATAGTCATTATAACGTATCTATCACCTCAGCCTCTCTTTGCCACATTCTAAAGCAGCTACCCTCCTCAATGACCGTAAAATTCAAACCTTTCTTTGGAGAAATATGCAATAGTTGGTAATCTTATGCATTCTAAAGCATCTCATTTTATGCCCCCCAAATGCAGGATTTACTTTGAATGATAAATACAGCTCTGAAGTGGAGTGTTTCCGGCATTCACAGATCAAATGTAACTGGGGAGGAATAACTCAGACGCTTCCTGATGTTTTATATTTCCATGCACTAATATTTGCTTCACACCATATGTCACAGTAACACCAGAATGTGATAAAGTAGAACAGCCCAGTGGTTTTCTCTTTCCAACATCTGGTCTTCTGAGGAAGTCTATCACGTTAAAGATTCATGTTTAAATCCCCAGATAGATGGGAATAATAAAACGCCTTGCTGAGAAACAGCTAAGGGGTGCTGGCAAGTCTTCTTTTTACCATCAAATTGGCATAAGTGAATACTATGATAATTTCTATGGAATTAAACAAATAGACATAGTAGTCCACTGGACCCTCCCTGAAAAGCCACACACAACGTCCATTTCCAGAGCAATAAAGCAAACTAGAAACCAGATGTCAGCCTTTTATTTGGTGGCCATCCATCAAGCCTTCTGACTCTTTGCTCTGTTTAAGGCAGTCAGCCCTAGGGAGACCACATATCTAAGGACCAATGGCAACATTGTGTTCCTAAAGCTGGCTCGGTTAGCCTCCAAAGAAAAGAACCAAGACTACATCTGCTGAGTTGATGGGATTTACAACACATGCTAGTCTCTCTAATCCTTTTGAAAAATTAAAGAGAAAAATGTGCTTTAATATTTCCTTCTGCCCTGCAGGAATAAATTAGCTATATTTGTTCTCTTCATTTCCTCACAGGCTCCTTGTTCAAGTCAATGCAATATGGCTACTATCCCCAACATCTCATAGACGCGAGCCGTTCTGTTCTCAATTGACCACCATATAAGCTAAACAGCATAAACCCTTTTCTATCTTTATTTTGCTTCTAACATTGTTGGTTGCTCTCTCTGGAACACTCTTTTTGTTGCATCAAATGTTGTATTTTTCAGCTTTTCTAATCACTCTTTTCAAAACTTCTTTGATTTCTCTACCCTTTTTTGACGCTCAAATTTTGATGCTGGCAAAGAAGGTCTTAGGCTTTCTTTTCATCTATATTCTCCTCCTGGGTGATCTAAGTTTCTATCAAAATTCCAGTTCCTAATCATATAAATGCTGCTTGTGCCATTGTCCTCATTTGCTGCCCCAGGGCCATTGTCCACCCTTCTCCACCCTTGTCTGTGCCCTGGGTAGCTGATCTCTATGAACTGAATCACTGATTTTTTGGTTGGTGGTTTATTTTCCTCAAGGGAGATAACATCAGGGAATTGGATACTGGGAGGACAGACACTAATTAGTAAGATATAATATTTCTCTGGCTTCTTCTCTGCTGGGCTCTGGGTTAGCAGGTGGCATTCCTTTAAGCGACCAAGTCTATTAGGCAACCGCCTCCTATATAACTATAGGTCTTGGCAGATTTCCAGTACCTTCCCCTTTTCTTTTACCCCTTGGGCCCAGGGATTGTAGTAGCTTTCATTTGTTGCTCATTCCAAAATACTTCCCCATTCTTGCTGTGTTCCCTGAGTCCAGCCAAGGACTTGGTAAACAGTCCATTCATGAACATCTTCTCACGTGATCTCTCTCCAGGGCGCCATCTATTTGCTACCAGCACTCTGCCCTACACTCTGAGATCACCCTAATCTGCATCTCAAATTCATCTCCCATGCCTGAGATCAAGATCCACAAAACAAACTCTTGTGTCTACTAACAGACCCATTTGGATTTCCTGGAGATATTTAAATGCTAACATCGCCAGCAACGAACGCATCAGCTTCTCCTCTTTCTCTACATTTCTCTTTTTAGTAATGACATCGCTACATGAAAAACTCAATTTTCAAGACAGAAACATGGAAGTCTTCTTTAACCCCCCTCTTTCCTTCAATTCTCTCTCAGTAAATGCTAAGTTTTACTGAGTCTGCTCTATTTCTTGAACCCATCTATTTCCCTCATTCTCACTGCCTCTGCTAGACCAGACTACCTTCAACTCTTGTCCAGTGTCCTCTGCAATATATTTTCCACAAGGAAGCCAGAGTAATCTCTCTAAAAAAGCAAATTTCATTATGTCAAAATTCTGTTTAAAAAAATTTTTAAATGGATTTCTATCATCTTAGGTAAAGTCTGGGCTCCTTACCGTGGTTGTGTGCTCACCCACTACCTGACCCAAGCTCCAGTATAACATTTATTACACTTGATTATGATTTGTTATTTAAATGTCACCTGCTTCCATTAGTGTGAAAGCCCATAGGTCAGGTGCTATGGATTGTGTTGTATTTCTCCAAAATTTACATGCTAAAGTTCTAATACCAGTAACTCTAAATGCAGCTTTATTGGAAATAGGGTCATTGCAGATGTAATTAGTTAAGATGAGGTCACACTGGAGTAGAGTGGGTCTCTAATCCAATATGACTGGTGTCCTTATAAAAAGGGGGAATTTGGGCACAAACACGGACACACATAGAGGGAAGTCAATATAAAGAGACACAGGGATAAAATAGCCATTTACAAGCCAAGAAAAAAAATCCTTCTTAGGTCTGTGAAGATCTTTCCTTCACAGACCTAAGAAGGAATCAACACTGTCCACACTTTCCTTTAGACTTCTAGCCTCCAGACCTATGATATAGTCAATTTCTGTTGTTTAAGCTGTCAGTTTGTGACACTTTGTTACAGCAGACCTAGCAAACTAATACAGCAGAGAACATGCCTGTCTTGATTATTATGGTATCCCAAGCCTCTGGCATTGTCTTAAACATACACAGTAGGTATTTCACAAATATCCGTGGAATTATTGAATGAATTCCTATAACTACTGTGTCATAAAATACATGTCATATGGACAGGTATTTTAGACCAATTTGATGGAACCTAATTACTGAAGTATCAAGAATATTTCATTAAAACCTCATCACAAGCTGAAAATCAAAGGACAATGTTTTAATCAGGCACCATCACATTTAATATTAATTAATCAAGCAGGAAAATGGAGTAAATTTTTCATCAGAAATATAAAATATGGAGGATCATTACTCAGATAGAAGAAAAACATTTTTTAAATTTTTAAATTTTTTATTGTTTATTGTAATAATTGGTTAATACAATTATATAATTTTCAGGTGTATATTATAATTTGACATCTATATATTCTATTGTGTGTTTACCACCAAAAGTCCAGTTTCCTTCAGCTACTATATATTTGATCCCCTTTACCCTGTCTACCTCCTCCCTTCTCCCCCACACCTAACTTCTGGTAACCACTAGTCCATTGCCCATGTCCCTGAGTTTCTATTTGTTTGTCCTGTTCATTTGTTGCTTTTAGGTTTATATCCCACATATAAGTGATTTTCAACTTTTTCTGTCTGGCTTATTTCACTTAGCATGATCATCTCGAGGTCCATCCAGGTTGTTACAAATGGCAGTATTTCATCTCTTCTTATGGCTGAGTAATATTCCATTGTATATATGTACCACAGCTTCTTTAGCCAATCATTTATCATAGGACACTTCAGTTGCTTCCATGCCCTGGCCACTGTGACTAATGCTGCTATGAACATCGGTGTGCAAATATCATTTTGTGTATGGGTTTTCAAATCTTTGGGGTAAATACCCAGTAGAGGGATTGCTGGATCATGTGGTAGATCAATCAATTCTTAGTTTTTTGAGGACCCTCCATACTGTTTTCCATAGTGACTATACCAATTTGCAGTCCCACCAGCAGTGTATGAGGGTTTCTTAGAAGAAAAACATTTTTAAAATACTATATCAACTTTACCTTATTCCATTCATGAGCCCTTCAGGTTTTACCTGTCTAAATATAATAAATATAATAAAGGATCCTTATTGTCAACTGGGACTTAAGCACAGAGAATGGAAGAGTTTGAGTGGGTTTCTTGTCATTTTTACTTGTATCAGAGGTACCAGGCAAGGGAAGTTGTTTAGTTGCTACTTTTTGAGTTTATCTCTTCATAAGTCAAAGCTGAGAGTTTCAATGCTACCAGCAGAGTACTTACGGGGTGAAGTTCAGAAACCCTGTCAAATTTATCCATTCATTCAGCTTTCCTTAGTGCTCCTAGGGTTGAGGTAGTTCAGTTGAAGTATGGCACGTAGACTTCTTAATAAATGACAAATTCTGTAAGTTTGTGTGTGCTCTAAAAAGGATATCTCTTAACCCAATTGCACATGTTCAAGTTACCTAAGATCTTGGAAACCAGAACCTCCTTGCTATTAGGGACATTCTAGGTTGATATTTCACAAATGAAATAGCTCTCTTTGATTAAATAGAGACTGGTAATGGTGATTAAGTGGTAAATACAATTTGCATTAAATTATATTCCGAATGGTCGTATCTAAAAAAAAATCAGCCTAATATGACATGTTAGTAGTGACTTTGCACTTGGTGACATCAATGATCTTGTCCAATCTCGATTCTTCAGGTATTAAGTCACATAGATGATATTAGTGTGTGTCTTAGGAGATATCACCAAGATGCTGCCTCCAGCGAATGCAGAGTACTTAAATTTTTAGCCATTTTAATAGTATTTCTTTCTTACTAACTGCTATTTTCCACATCTACAGCTCAAATCAAGCCTTAAGTGCATTTGATGTTTTTCATGTCACACTAAGATAACTTAGTAACTCCAGTCAAGTCCTCCACAAAGGAAACTAAATGACAGAAATTTGTTCTTTCTTTCAATAATGTATCTGTCTAAGCCAGATGGCCAACTCGCAAGCAGAGAAGTCCTCACACATTGGTATATTCTTGGCCTATATTCTGAACTCTACCACCTCATCAAAAATGGAATTCTTTTTCCTAATATGTTATTGAAATCACCGTTTTCTTGAGCACTCCAGGCCCTTGCTCTAATGACTAACAATGTCTTTCCAACCTCACATTTGGCTTTGACTCCCAGCTATGCCCTACACGCAGCACCTCATCCTGTTCATACAGATTACACTCTTACTTTGAACCATTCGGACCTCTATAGCATATCATGCCATTAGTAATGTAGCCAGGGATTTCTGTATTACAGGAAATGGGAACTCAGATAATAACAACAGAAGTTAAGTTTATCTTTGTTGCTAGTCCAGGACTCCCGTCTCTACAACCATGGGCCCATAGTATCCTGGTTTATAAACTCTTGGAGATTTTTTGATGCCGTGATGATTGCTCTTGTGGACTTCTATCTAAGTCTGAGATGTAGATTTTGCAAAAATTTATAAACATTATTGAATACTTTCTTCATAAAATATTTTATAATTCTCTCTCTATTTTAGTCTCCCATCATTATAGTAATTAGAGGACTGATTGGCACCACTGCTACCTGGAACACAAATTTAGAGGTAATTATCCTGGAAAAATCTCTTGTAGTTCAACCCTTGTTTGGGCCATTAAAAATTTGGTTTTCCGTTACTTGCAAAAAAATGATTTCTAGTAAGTATTAATGTAGTCATTTATCTCAGAGAGTCTCTTACTCTATTTTAAGATTTTAAAAAGCAAGGGAAGGAGACGAAGGCAAAGGAGAAGAGTGGAAAAGAAATCTGACTGACTAATCGAGAAGTCCTTGTGTCTCCGAAACTCTGGGGCTGGTTTAACAGACTTCACGACTTTTTCATGATAAACATCCTTAGCTTCTCACTATCCAGATGGCGTTTTCAGGTAGTTTGCCTGAGTATCCATGAATCAATCATTAAATCATTGCATCTAATCAGTATGAAGTAAAATGATTATTTTTAAAGATTCTTAAATATACTTACTTTGGAGCATTTGGAGCTTTGAAAATACATGCAAAGAATAAGCTGTTCTTGAGTTTTGATACGAATTAAGAGAAAAGAGACTGACACTGACCTAAATTGTTATTCAAAAGATTTAAATGTTAATGAATAAAAGTGGAAGCTATAAAAATGTTTATTATATTTTTTTAAAAGAAACACTTTCAATTTCTTAATCTTTCTAAACCAAAAAACATAGATAATTATCTCTAAAAGAAAAGGCAAAATTCTTAATAATCATGACATTTAGATAAATTTGAAAGAAAAGAGAAACATTTGCTAGTGTAGTAAATTCTTTAAAATGCAGCTAAACTTGCTCTGGCAAAAACATTATGAACTCGGGCCTTTTATAAATACATAAATATCATTTAATATTTACCTTTTTTGTTTGTTTATTTAATCAACTAAAATTTATTGAGACCAACAAGCCAACAGTAACTTTTGCGTTTCTCTTATAACGGTGGTACATAGAACCACTGACAGAGAGAAAAATATTTTGCTATTTCAAATGTCTCTGGAGGATGAACAGCTCACAAATAATAATATATTGTTTAGAGAATAGTGAACTGTTTAATTAAATTAAATCAAATTAAAATTCACTACTTACATTTTCTAGACTGTATATATAATAAAAATAATTAATGTAATCTCTTTT
>NW_011888813.1:2910760-2912848 GCF_000151845.1 Pteropus vampyrus
AAGGAAGGAAGGAAGGGAGAAAGCACAAGAAACAAGCAATTTTCTCTCTTCATGTTGACTTCCAAAATATTGTCTGCGTGGAGCCTGCTAGGAAACTTGAGAACTGGAACTCTTTAATTAACAAAGCAAAATCAAAGAGAAGTTCCAGTAGTGACTCAATTAATCCACATACAGCAGGGAGTACATCCTAATAGTTGGAGTAAGCAATCAAGAGAAGATGCCTAAAATACATTTCTAATTCCAAAGCTTGAAAACTGAGTGGCCTACGGTGATTCTACTCACCCACCTGTCCTTCAGGTCTCTCTATTGTAAAAATAAACAAGGGAAATCCAATTTAGTTCTATCATGTGGCAAATCCACATGATAGAACTAAATCCAATTTAGTTCTATCATGTTTAGAATACTTACATGCTCCACTAACGGTTTATAGAGAAGATCAAAGGAAGGGCCCAAAGACTGACAAGGCTATTAATTGCTAATTATGTCCTACATCAAGTTTATACTCCTCAGGTCTTCCTTAATGTCGAGAATATTTTCATATTTGTCTTTATTCTCAGATATTTCTACTTTTCTGGATGGGGGAGATATTTTTCAGTGTGCCTGAGACAGCTTTGATAGTATCAATTTCAGTTTTAAGTCTCTCCCAAGAGGGCACACATCTTGTAGGTTCACCTAGGCCGATTCCAAGGAAGTCTCTTGAGTAACTGTCCTCGGGCCATATGCATGCATTTTAGCTTCTAGCTGAGATTCCACTGAGTTAAATAGTTTGTTAAGATTGTTTTAAAAAAAAATGTTCCCAAATGGCAAAGCTCCAGATAACATCTAAATTATCATTTATGAATAATGAAGGAAATGCTGCTGTCTCTAGAGCATCCCTTGCAGGCCAAGACCAGCCCTGACAAAGCACAAGGTGAAGCTCTTATCTCAGAGGAAAGACATAATACCCCAAAGGCTGTTCCAGAGGCAATATGGCAGCAGAGCTCCAGGGTAGACATAGCTTATGCCGACAGTGGATTTTTCTTGCTTCCTCTTTTTTTGTATTATTATTATTTATTATTATTTACACCTACAGCACCTGGTCTTCCTAGATGGTCTCCCATCCAAGTACTAACCAGGCTTAGTTTCCGAGATCAGACATGGGGCTTGTTCAGGGTGGCACGGCCGTAGACCATGGACCGTGGCTCCACTGGTGCACGAACTGAGACCTTCTGCGTATAAAGCAGACACGCTAACTGCTACACTATGGAACCATGACCATTCTCACTTCCTCTTGACCGAAGAAACAATACCTGTTTTTCATTTTCTAATCGAAATGCAGATTAAATTTCACCATGCACTACCCAGTACTTTGAAAGTGAAAACTGGTTCTAAAAAAAAAAACCTCACTGAGTGATAATATTATTTATGTTTATTGCTATGTAGAAAGAGTCATGCTGCTTTTCTGCTTTTGACTCTTTACACATACTCTTTCCCCTGGTGGAATGCCTTTGTCCATTTCCACTTGGATAAAGCTCAACCCTGAAAGAAGAGAGCCTTCCTTGGGGACTTCGCCACCTCTCAGACAGGTTGAGTGCTCACCGGTGGGCAGGCCCTCCTGGGACTCCTATTCAGAACATATCTCCCATTGATGCAGGACAGGGCAAATTTCCCCGAGTCGGTGCTGGGAGACGAAGCCCTGTACCAAGAGAAGAGGGTCCATTGGCAGAGTGAAGAAAGAATTCAACACACATATCAAAGTCAGAGTCAAAAGGAAAGTTTATTAGAAAAGGGGGAACACTCCACAAACAGCATGGTCTCCTCTCAGAGAGAGTGAGAGGGATGGTGAGAGACAGAATAAAGGCACTGAGAGGGACCCTGAGTGTTCAGGGAATTCAGTTTATATCTCATCCTTTAGTTCCTGTGAGTTATTGTTTAAAAGACTTTATTAACCCATTTCCTTTGATGTGGACAGAGAGTGAGGAAGGGGAAGAGTATACATACTCATGTGAAAAGATGTGTAGAGTGACAGGCCGGCTGGCAGTTTCCAGCCTTTCATCCATAGGTCCCCCATGGTTTTAGCCATAGGGAATGACTCTTGGTTCCTGGTTC
>NW_011888813.1:2912898-2916195 GCF_000151845.1 Pteropus vampyrus
GAAACAATACCTGTTTTTCATTTTCTAATCGAAATGCAGATTAAATTTCACCATGCACTACCCAGTACTTTGAAAGTGAAAACTGGTTCTAAAAAAAAAAACCTCACTGAGTGATAATATTATTTATGTTTATTGCTATGTAGAAAGAGTCATGCTGCTTTTCTGCTTTTGACTCTTTACACATACTCTTTCCCCTGGTGGAATGCCTTTGTCCATTTCCACTTGGATAAAGCTCAACCCTGAAAGAAGAGAGCCTTCCTTGGGGACTTCGCCACCTCTCAGACAGGTTGAGTGCTCACCGGTGGGCAGGCCCTCCTGGGACTCCTATTCAGAACATATCTCCCATTGATGCAGGACAGGGCAAATTTCCCCGAGTCGGTGCTGGGAGACGAAGCCCTGTACCAAGAGAAGAGGGTCCATTGGCAGAGTGAAGAAAGAATTCAACACACATATCAAAGTCAGAGTCAAAAGGAAAGTTTATTAGAAAAGGGGGAACACTCCACAAACAGCATGGTCTCCTCTCAGAGAGAGTGAGAGGGATGGTGAGAGACAGAATAAAGGCACTGAGAGGGACCCTGAGTGTTCAGGGAATTCAGTTTATATCTCATCCTTTAGTTCCTGTGAGTTATTGTTTAAAAGACTTTATTAACCCATTTCCTTTGATGTGGACAGAGAGTGAGGAAGGGGAAGAGTATACATACTCATGTGAAAAGATGTGTAGAGTGACAGGCCGGCTGGCAGTTTCCAGCCTTTCATCCATAGGTCCCCCATGGTTTTAGCCATAGGGAATGACTCTTGGTTCCTGGTTCCCCAGTCACAGGTGTGGAAAATGGGCTGTTAGAAATCCCAGTAGAAATCTTCCTTTGTTCTGCAGGTGCCCTCCTAGCCTGGCTGCAGGGCTGATCAGCACATTGCAGTCTCTGATTGTGGCTTGATTAACATTTTTAATTCTCTTGCCTCCTCCCCACATTACCACTCTAATATAATGTTTGAATTCTTCTCTCAGATACTTGACTGTAACCTCCCTGAAGCAGAGGACAGATGGCATCACCTTGGTATCTGTAGGATCTTTAAGGTCAATGGCTAGCACAGAGGTGTACTAAAATAAGCATTTTTGTTGAATTAATGTACCTAATGTTGTCCAGCAATAAATGCCCTCAACAAGTAACACAATTTAGATTTACATATCCTATTAATTACTTCAGCATTTTCAAGACACGCACATAGATAATGAATTTCTAAAACATAGATAATGAACTATCTACGTTTACTTTTCCTTTGTTGACTTCTGACTCAAATGTGCTTTCTGGAGCCATAATTTGTTCACATTTGTCTTCTTTATTAGAGCACAGACTCTTTGAAAAAAGAGACACTGTCCCACTTCCAGTGACTATCAGGCACAACAGTAAATATTTTTTGAATAACTGAATAATCAAATATGAAAAGATGACTGAAGATGCCCATGCCTAGTTGAGGTCATGGCTATTGTGGATTGACTCAATAGCTATGCAGTTAATCAAATAGAGGTGAAAACCGGAGTTAAGAAGGCAAGAGTGAGATTGGATCTGGGATAAGGATGTTTAGGAATCTAACAATAAAACCCTTCCACAGACAAAGTAACACCAGCCAGTCAGGATAAAAGAAATTATCCCTTACACAAACATGTTGCCATAGAAATGGGGGTTGTGACTCTACACTATAGAAGAGTTAAAACTTTGTTTACTGATGAGAGAGGTGTTTTATTCGGCTGAGAATTAGAAAAACAATCTTAAGCTATCTCAATGCAGGAAATGGAAGAGAGCCAGTCTAAAGCACAGGTCTATAATAGGCAGTTTCCCGAGTTAAAAAACAAAACATGTTTATTGGACATAGGACGAAAAGGAAGACATAGGGACCTGATCATTTGTATTCATAGACAATACCTGAGAATCACAGAAGTGAGGCTGGAAAATCTCTTCCTACTGAACAGGTGCATTCATTTTCAAGCAACTTGGCTTCTTTATTAATCCTGGTCCATTGCCTATTAGAGTAGAGCATCATTTCAGAGGCCTAAAGAACCCAGCCCAGATGCTCTGACAATGCTGGCATGCCTCTCCATTTCATCAAAGCACCCAGACATCAGAGCATTTGTATTGCACCAACTGGAGACCAGCCCCTTTACCCTGATGCTTATGTGTTCTTAATGTATAAAACCCTTATACACAAACACTTGGAAACCGCATGGGGGAATTACTGGCCAAAGTGCCACATAATGCAGCCAGCCACAATTACCAACAGAGCCCTCCTAACACCAATACATGTTTTGTTGAGAAAAATTAAAAAGCTACTCAGGTATGAAAGCCATTTCTCTTTTGATTGTTGCCAGCTGCAAATTGCAGTGATGTAGACCCAAGTTAGCAGACACTCTCTCTCTCTCTCTCTCTCTCTCTCTCTCTCTCTCTCTCTCACTCTCCTCCCTCCCTTTAGTTAAAGCTCAGAAATCACGTGATTTAGCATGAGTCCTAGCAAGTAACTAGAAATGTTTTTCTGTCTTCCCTGCTTCTTCCAGTTGGCCAATGGGTATAGCAAGCTGATTGAGTCTGCTGTCAGCTCTATCAGAGAGTGTGGATGAAAGATCAAGAGGGGGAAAGATTTTTTTTTGTATCTAACCCATAGAGCGTTGGCAGGGAAATCTACAGAAGCGAAAAATATTTTTCAGAATTACTGCAATATACTGTCTTTCATCAAAGGTGTTTATGATGATTGAAATGTACTCACAAAATTTTCTCTCAAAACCTTGGGATTGGGATCGTAGAGTATCTTTAGAGCAAGTTTGTAGATTACAGAAGCATCTGTTACCTAGACCAGTGCTGACGCAATCGCTTGTGCATAAGATCCTTGCATCACCATATTTTTTCCCCTACGGTCTGAGAAATGTCAGAGAGAATCAGGCCAGGCACCTGCCTCTGCTCTCTAAAATTTAAGGGTCACTCTAAAGTGTATAGGGTGGTGGTTTGCAGGGAGAGGCCAGGGAGGCGGGGAGAACTTCAAGGTCATAAAATGGCAAAAAAAAAAAAAAAAGCCTGAAAATTGAGAAAAGGTATATATGAATCACTCATGAGCTTTCTTATCGACAAGTTTCTTTTTTAGCAATGATAAAGATCAATGAAGTAATGTACTTCGTTATTCCTAATGAAGATATTAGCTAATATGATCCATTCTTTTTTTCTTTCTTTCTTTCTTTTTTTTTTTTTTTTAGGCGAGGCAACCCTTGGTTGCCCTCACAGATTGCAAGGACCTTTTCAGTTTACAATCCCT
>NW_011888813.1:2916925-2929490 GCF_000151845.1 Pteropus vampyrus
GGGGAGAACTTCAAGGTCATAAAATGGCAAAAAAAAAAAAAAAGCCTGAAAATTGAGAAAAGGTATATATGAATCACTCATGAGCTTTCTTATCGACAAGTTTCTTTTTTAGCAATGATAAAGATCAATGAAGTAATGTACTTCGTTATTCCTAATGAAGATATTAGCTAATATGATCCATTCTTTTTTTCTTTCTTTCTTTCTTTTTTTTTTTTTTTATTAGGCAAGGCAACCCTTGGTTGCCCTCACAGATTGCAAGGACCTTTTAAGTGGTCTCCCATCCAAGTACTAACCAGGCCCAAATCTGCTTAGCTTCCGAGATTAGATGGGATCGGGCTTGTTCAGGGTGGCATAGCTGTAGACTAATATGATCCATTCTTAATAGGTATTTAAGAAAACTACTAGATTTCAAAAAGTCAAAATGATTTATTAGTCTTTCTCTTGTCTTAAGAATTATCTCCAAATGGATGGTTTCCTTTTGTGTGCTTCAATTTCTGTCTCAAAGTTTTCATATGGGTATTTTCTGTTGAAACATTTCGTAAGCTCTGTGAGGGATTCTGGAGATATTTGCAGAATATATGGTCCTCCTCTCCATTAGTGCCTCTGGCCTGTTTTTGAGTAACCCTGCCACGTTACACATACCTTTTGGACTCTTCTAGGACCCTTCGTCCTATGGCACTGCACTCCTGTCATGAGATCCCACTGGACACTTGCTCCTGCAGGCCCTGACCTGGCTTCATTCAGAGATAGAAACAATGAGATGACCCCCGATAAAAAAAAAAGGTGGGGGGGAGCTTTGATATTAAACTCTCTTTCTTATTTCCTTGACTGTGGCGATTATTTAAGCAATTTGAGTAGTTTTCTCTTTCTGTAATATTCTATCCTTGTAGGCCACCTGATGTTTGGTTGTAAAATGATGCTTCTTACTACTCAGAACATTGATTCTGGTGCCAGACAACCTGGATTAAATTTAGTTCTAATCAGGACTAGCTTTGTGATTTGGAGGAAATTTTACTTAATCTCTCTCTGCCTCAGTTGCCTCATCTGTAAAATGTAGTTAGCACACTATTTTTATTTCATAGGATTTAGTATGAGAACTAAACATTCTGAGTTTTCCACAAACCCTACGTTTGTTGCATCATAGGCCCAAATACTTATCTCATTACACACCTCGTCCCTAATGATATTATAATTTACATTTAAGTATTTTCAGAGTCCTCATTGCCTACCACAAATCTATATCCAAGTAATAAATGTGATGTCATATAAAACACTAAGATTAAATAGATAATCAATAGGAATATTTCTTAAAACTAGAGATTCTTCTTCCCAAGTTTTTAGGAGAGATTTGGAACCCAAACCAAGAGATAAATCTTTATTGCTCTCTCTGTGCCCAGAAAAGGAGACAGCAAAAAAGCAGGAAGGAACTCTGAGGAACTCGTAATTCATTTTTTCCAATGAACTGTGATAACACATGCTCTATTTAAGAACCAAAAGGACTAGAAATTTCAAAGCAAATTTTATATTAGACCATGTAAATAGTCTGAGTTCAAGGTAAAGAGAGCTGGTATGTCCTAGAAGAGGCCAGCAGGTCTCATGTCCTTTCCCATGTTCAACAAGAAAGACAGAAGAAAGACAAAGCACTGCCATCTGGATGAGTATGGGAAGGTCTAGAGCAGCGTAAATAGTCATGCAAAGTTTTGTTCTAATTACACAAACTTTTGCTTTTTAAAAAAGTGCATAATATCTGCAAGTTCTAAATTTAAATTTAAAGGACTGAAACACACACACACACACACTTCAGTTCTTCCTGACATATCCATTACACATTATGACAAAAAACAAATAGAACTTCTTTTTATCTGGCTCATGCTTTACAGACTCATTTATAATTTGATGCTACCTGTTCTATGTCTCTCAGTGTTTCTGCTTTCAGAGTTTTTCCTACCCTTTGTAAGTCTAGCATCAGTTCTTCCTCTCCCCTTAATATTGTTTTTAATTTTGCAAGATAAAAAGATTTCATTTCAAATACTTGTAAATCTTCTTGCCAGTCATCAGAAAAACTGCTAAATAATTTTGTATCTAATCAAATTGATCTGGATGGCCTCCCACTGAGCAGCTCCACTTTCTCCTTCAAGCCTCTTCCTGCCCATTTTCCATTCCACACTCTGCCATAGGTTGCTATTTATCAATGATTTTTACATAGAAATCTGTCAATGTATGTTTGATCCATATGCTCATGTAGTTAATGAATAGATGTTATTTTGAAATTACCTTGTAAGATTGAAGACAGGAGGAAAATCAGGGAAATCCTTTTACTTTTAGATAAAAAAGACTGGAAGATTAACTGCTGAGGGTATGTACCAACATAGAAGACTGTATCGATTTGTGAATGCCCATTGGGCATTATTTTGAGAAACGGGGCCCTGACAAAAACAAGAAAAAAATATTTTGCTGAATTACTTGTTACTTTCTCTCTTCCCTCTTTCCACTTTCTCTTCCTTTATGTTTTTTTCAGACTAGAACTTTCTAAACCCGGAACCTTCATCAGAAGAGACGTTCATTATTTATTTTGGTGATTTATAAAAGTGCCTATTCTCTGTGACAACTATTCACTGAATTTTAAAGTTAAACATAAATTATGTAAGTATGTCACAATGGGTAGCATTACATTAACTCCTTGTGACACCACTGAGCATAAATTGATCTGGCAAGCTACTGGAAATGAGGGAAAAATACCAACCAGCCAAATCTAACCCAAATAAATGTGTTTTGTATTGAGACCCATTAAAGGCAGATTTCAAAAGGAACTGCAAAGGTTCCTTTTTTTCTTTCTTTTCTTTCTTTTCTTTTTTTGATTTTGTTGCAAGTGCCAAGACATCTTTTAAGTAGCTGTGGCCATTTAATACCCAAGGATAACTTAAAATGTGATAAATATTGGTATGTCTCTCTCAGAAACAATCACGTTTTATACCATCTAAGAGAAAAGAACACTATTTAGTTCATTGCATGAACAGAAGGCAAACTTTCCAAAAGAATATATGAAGATTTTGACTTCCCAGCCACATGGGGGTGTTATGAGTTGTTCTCTGATGTGAACAACTGAAAAAGTAAGCAAAATATATGAAAAGAAAAACCTATTTTTCAAACATTGGAAAACAGGCAACACAGGACTATGATTTCTAAGAGAAAGAAAACAAATCAGGTTTTCTGCTTAGAATCACCATCCAGATTTTTATGGAGAAAGATGGGGCACAGTGTTTTTATTGTCTTGAGGAGACAGACAGCTGGAATTGTGGACACAGTACCAGAGAGAAGAGAACTACACAGAGCCAGAGCTTCAGAAATCTGCACAGGGTACCTTTCAATCTACTACTGAATACTAAGCGTAATGATGAAAGCATATCATTAAGTGAAAACTCATAGAGCCAGACAAAGAATTCTCAGGGAGCTATTATCAGAACAATACCCAGAGCTCAATTAAACAAGGCTTAGGTCCCTTTGAATTTTAATCATCCAGAGTGGTGCATTCAGTAGTTGGGTAAAACTAGCCCTATAAGAAAGGCCGCACAGACTATTAATAATAAAGCTTAAGAAATCATGGAGCTAATCTGCAAATAACCCTGAAGCCTGCCAAAATGTTTTCAACGCTCTGTGTAGGAGGACAAAAAATCAAAAACTAAAAACAACAACAAAAAAGAGAGACCCTAAATAACATCATATTTACAGTATCTAACATTCAAACCAAAAATTACTAGCCATAAAAAATGAAGGAAAATGTGACCAAGAGCCAGATGAAAAATCAGTCAATAGAAATTGACCAAAAAATTGACAGAAATAATAAAATTATCAGAAAAAAAAAACCTTCAAAACTGGCATTATGAATGTATTGGCTGCTCAAGAGATAAATAAAGAATATGAAGATAACCCGAAGGGAAAGGAAAGACATCATCAAGTTCCACATAGAAATCCCAAAGAAGAAAAATACAATATCTAAAGTAAAAAATTCAATGTATGATATTAACAGCAGATTAGATTCTGGCAGAAATAAAATCAGTGAATTTGAAGACATTGCAATAGAAACAATCTAAAATGAAACACACAGAGAAAAGACTAAACAGTAAATACAATCTCAGTGACTAACGAGACAATATTAAGTGGTGTAGCATACGTGTATGTAGAGTTCCAAGAGGACAGAGAAAGTGTGTGGAGGATGTGAAGAAATAATGTCCTCAAATTTTCTAAATTTGATGAAAATTCTGAATCCACAGATCCCAGAAACTCAATGAACCCCAAGCAAAATATACACATGGACACATATAAACCCAAACATAGACACACACACACATACACAATCAGACCAAGCCACAGCATAAACTCCTGAAAACAATGATAACAAAATTTTAAATCTGCCAGAGTGAAAAAGATGTAGTACAGAGGAATGAAGAAAAGAATTACTACAGACATGTCAAGGAAAATGAAATACACCAAAAGAAAATGAAAAACCACCTTAAAGCTGGTAGAAAAAAAAAGAAAAACTATCAAATTAGCATTCTAAATCAAGGAAAAATATCTTTAAACATAAAGGCATAATAAAGACATATTCACACACAGAAAAAAATCCTGAGATAATTTGCTGCCAGCAGCCCTGATGTTCAGAAATGATAAGAAAGTTTTTCAGGCTGGAAAAAAAAATGATTCCAGATGGGAATTAGGATCTAAAATATATATATATATATAAAAGGTACTGAAAATGACAAATATGTGGCAAATATGAAAGGCTTTTTAAATCTCACATTCGAACTTCATTACAAGTTATTGATTTTTAAAAGCAAAATTATAACAGTGAAGGTATGGTTTATAACATGTAGAACTAAAATATTTTATAACCCTCATACAAATGATGGGGAGAAGGAAATGAAAGCATACTGTCATAACTTTCTTATGTTATATGTGAAGTGGCATTATATTATTTGAAAGTAGACGGAGGTAAGTTAAAGATATATATTGTACATCCTGGAGTGAGTGTTTAAAAAAAAGCACACAAATAAAAACAATGGAAAGGTGCGGGGGGTGTATCTAATGAACCAACAAAGGACAAACACTCTCAGTCATTCTCCCTGTGGTATCAGGGCTTCAGGTTACCTGAGCTCTCTCCCTCTATCATTAGCTTGATTTGTATAAATCCTCTGTGGGTTAAGGCACATAGTGATAAAAAGTGAGACAGGTGGACTTTTACATCAAAAATTCATGATACTTTTGACACTAAAGCATTTGGAAATAGAAATCTCTATTAGGATCAGTCTAAGGACATAGATGAAATCTGTCTTTTGTCTTTGTTATTACTACTGTAGAGAAGGGTTTGTTTTGTTTTGTTTTGTTTTAATTAAAACAATTAACTTCTTTGAACTCCCACCTACCAACTGGAGCCCTCACCCACTTCTCATGGCTTTTTAGTTCTTTCATCCAGAAATGGGGTGCTTTATGCTGTGGTTATTACAGTGGGCACCTCTTCACTGAACAAAGTTTTTGAGTACCTTGTTTTTACCATACAGGGTTATCATGGGGAGGCCCTTTCGCTTCTCCATATGTGTGTTTTCCATTGATTTCTCAAGCTCAATGTCGAATGTTTTCTTCTATAAGGCTTTTCTCTGGTCACAAGAATCCTCCCCTATTGAATGATAATATATGCAATATTTAGAGATTGGCTTTTTTTTTTCTTTCAGCATAATCTATATGATTATAGATTATCCCCTGAGATCTATTCAAGTTGTATGAATCAATAGCCCATCCTTTTCATTGCTTTATAGTATTCCATTGTGTGAATGTACCAGTTTATCTATTTACTCACTGAAGGACATCTGATTGTTCACAGCTTTTGGCTATTATAAATAATGCCATTATGAACATTCATGTGAATGTGTGAAGAAAAGTTTTCATTTCTCTGGGATAAATACCAGAAGTGCTATTGCTGAATTGTTTGGCATATGCAAAATTTTAAAATGCATCTTTTCTTTAATTTTCCCACTCTCAAATTGTCTTCTTTTTTACAAACCAAGTTTCTCAATAATGCTATGTTTATATTCCCCATCAGAATACAAGTCTTCCAAGGCAGGGGCCCTGCCTTGAAAATTATTGCATACCCAGTGATTATGTCCACTGCAGGGTAGATAATGACTAATGTTGCTTGTTTTTTTTGTTTTTTTTCCCTTCAAAATATCCAAGATTGCTCGAAATCACACTGATGGATCAATCACTCATATTTACAAAGAAGTTAATCATTCACCTTTACAAAGAATTTACAAAGTGCAGAGATCCAGTGTGGTGACACTCTGACCAGCAATTATCTGGGCCAAGAATTTCATGTTTCAAAGCAATCCTTTCTGCTCATCAAAACCACCATCCTGATTTTCTATTCAATCTCTCTTATATATCAAGTATAGTGACCGGGTGGTAGTTAGTTAATTTTAAATCTCTTTTATTGTAAAAGGCAAGTCTTTAATCAAATCTCAAAGGAAGTAAAGGACATGCTGTAATAGAGGATAGGAAAGACATTTAAGATACATAAGCACAAATAAAAACATTCTTACTGAGAATAAAAAGGTTTAAAGAGAATTCGACTCTTAAAAATGTGCCAATTTAATGGATTATTTTAATTAATAAAGACAACTAATCTTTTTAATTAATAAAGGTAACTAATCAATTTAATCTACCTCTTGACATTTCAACTGGCTGAATAAGTGTTATTTTTTTTTTTAAATAACAAAGCATAGCTTTTGCTTTTGCTATTGCTACTCACGGTGTTCCCTTGATATCCCCACTCTTTCACCAAATTAGAAATTATATAGGGGGGCATCGTTAACCCCTAATTTGAGCATGAGTATTTGAGTGTTTGCATAATAGGAGTTCCTCATAGCAGATGCTTTATGTGCTACTGGTTATAGATTCACCAATACGTGTCACAGGCATCAAAGGAACTAGCCACAGCTTCCTTAGACCAGAAAGAAGCTATATGTGCCAGATGAGATAACTTGGACATATTGACAACATGATATCAGTTAAAGTGCCTCAATATTTTCTATTCCTCATCTCTGTGTAGGGACTTGGGAGATAAAATGGGTGAAGAAATCTGAGGAAAGGAAAGACTAGGGACAGTGCTTGGAATTAACACCTTGCGATCCTTTTGTATAAGCAAGTGTATCTCTTTCTCTCTTTTCCTCTGAAATTGCATGTCACGTTTCAGTGATTTTTCACTTGAAACGGGTATTAAGGAAGTGATGCTATTGTCAAAAAAAAGTCACACCGAGGCTCAGCTTCCTTAAATAGTAAGCAAACACAAAACTGAAGGTGAATTCAGGTTTCTATATTTACAAAAAATGGTCATTTTCTCTCCATGTGCAAGCTGGGTTGATCTAGACATAGAAAACCAAAGAAGTACACTTCAACCAAAATTAGAGTCTTGTTCCCATATAAGAACCCCTAAACTTGAGGATTGCTCTTTCAACAATCCCTCCACGTTTTAGGTATGGGGTTAGGGAAGACTGACTTCAGCTGCAAGGGATAAAGATGCTCAGATAAGAGTATCTTCGAATTTATCGCTCTCAGATATAAATGATTCTGGAGATAAGTATTTCAGAGCTCTATACTAGTAGTCCATGATTATTAAGAAACTCAGGCTCCTTATATTTTATTGTTCTACCATCTTCAACATGTAGCTTCTACCCTGTGGTCCAAGATGACTTAAACAGCATGACATCCACAATTCAGAAGCAGAGTGGAGAACAATCTTTCAAAGTTCTCAGCCCCGTCTTTTCAGAACATGTCCTAGTAGCTGCTTGTGACACTTCTATTAACATATAATTGGACAAAAATTAGTTCCTTCATCATACTTAGTTTCCAGGAAGGCTGGGAAATGTAGTTCATATTTTGAGTGGTCATATATCCAACTAACATTCAGTGATTCTGTTATGAAAGAACAGGGGAGAATGAATCTTGAGAGATCAATAGCAATCTCTGCTACAGGTTCTATCTGGTAGTGAGCTATCCTTGACGGCTGCACCAAATCCTTTCAAAATGCTGTCTTTTTTTTTTCTTCCTATAGTTTCCGTCATTGCAAATTTCTGGTGAGAGTAGCTGAGAGGCAAGAAATAAGGCCGAAGAGAGGACGGAGGTCCGATTGTGGAGGGCCTCATGCATCATATCAAAGAGTATGGATTTTATAGAGATAGGATTTAGGTTTATCTGGAACTTAGATACAAAAGATGATAGACAGAAAAACAGGTAGATCTACAGATACAAATATAACACTTTTGATTATCAACTATGTTTAAAGCTATTTTAGTATGGAGGCTAAGACAAAGATAAAATCGACATCCATCGCTCTTAAGGAGTTTATAATTTTGTAGACAAAAGATGTCCATAACTAAAATCTGATGTAAAGTAATAAAAGTTTATAGCCCCTTTTAATTTACAGAGAACTTCCACATAAAGGATTGAGTAAATGATTAAAGCAAAGACATGGAGTCTGGAAAGGAAAGAATATTTGGGGAAATGAGTAGTCTGTTTTGACTGAGCAGGAATATACATAGGAGAATATTGGGGGGAGACCTAACAAAATAAATTTAAAATATATTGAGGAATATATATTCCCCATTTCTGAAAAATTAGAAACAAGAAACATAAGACTTGAGGATTTCTGAATACATACATTGAGGCTTACTTGCAATTATACAATCTTTACTTAACTAAATACTGGGATTTCTTAGGTACTTCTGATTCATATGGTGTCAGCTGAAATGATAGGAAGACTAGAAGGTCCCAAATGATCTCACTTATATTGCTGGCAGTTGGCACTGACTACTCACTGGGAGCTCAGTAAGGGCTATCAGCCAGGAGCTTTAATTTGTATCCTCTTGAGCCTCTCCCTGGGGCTTCTTGGGCATCCTCACAGCTTAGTAGTGAGGATCTAAGAAGTGTCCCTAGTAATAAAGGTGGAAGCTATAGATATTTTAAGGACCAGCCTCAGAAGTTACATAGCATAATATCTACCCCATTCTTGTGCCCCCAAAACATAGAAGCATGCTAAATTTAAGGAGAAGGGATATACGCTCCATGGCTTGATAAGGGAACAGGAAGATCATATTGCAAATAAGTAAATGGGATGGGAAATACAGTTACAAACATCTTTGTAAAAACAATCTATCATTATCCCCCTCCATAAGAATTCACATTCCTCCCCCATGAAAAATATTCCCACCCTATCTCCAAAATTTTATCTAATTTTAACATCAGGCTCAGACTCAAGGACAAAGATTTTCTCATCTAAATTAGATCCAGTTAAGAATAAGTCTTCTTGGGTGCAGAAACCTATGAACTGTCTATCTCGTTCCAATGCTCAACAAACAATGCGGAGATGGGTATAAGATAATCATAATAGACATTCCCATTAAAAAAGGGAAAACAGGTACCACTTAGCTGTCACTGTTTATAGAAATTCTGATATCCAGCCAGGCACATGTTGCTAATCCTCCCTGCTCCAGCATCAGGAAATGGGCATTGATTAGGATTCAGTTCTGCTCCCTGTAAATGATTCTTCTTGGTTTTTGGCTCTACCTTCTCAATTCTAGGCTCTTCGCACTAAACCATTCTTTCTTTTCCATAAAAAATGGACTGTGTTGGTAGCTGAGAAGTTTTCTCTCCCTGCTTTCTGATCATAGAATGTTAGAGGTCCAGAAGCTGTGGTTAATTTTGAATAATTTCAGTCTCTTTTAGTCTAAACCAGCAAGGCTTCCTTCTAACAATTCCCTTACAAACTTTGTAAGTTTCTTTACCCATAGTCCAACCTCAAAGCCAATGCTACGTGTTTTAGGTTTATATTATGGCTGTGATATAATATGCTCTACCTCTATATCGCTCTAAAACATAGTTGCTTAAAGCAGTAAAAAATTATTATGTATCAAGATTCTGTCAATTGACTATATGTTTCTTGTGTTTCCTATGGTGTTAGTTGGAATTCCAGGATAATTGGGAAGTCCAAAATGACATCACTCACGTGGCTGGCAGCTGCTACCAGCTGCTTGTTGATAGCTCATCTGGCGGTGTCAGCTGGAGGTCTTGGTTATCCTTTACAGGGCCTTTCCATTTATGTTGGCTTCCTGACCTATTTTATGACATTTAGTTTATCTCTTACTTTAACATGATGAGGTAGATAGGGTCACCTTCATTCATTTATTTATTTTGCAAATAGCATCAATGAGTTGAGGCTGTATGCCAGGAACTATGGTTGATTCATGAGAATAAAAGTCAATTAGGACATAATTCTGGCTCTCAAGGAGTTAATATCTAGCGTAGGAGTTACTTATAAGCAAATCATATATGGAGAAATAAGTTAAAAGAGGTTAAGTATATTGCTCTTTATCTAATAGCTGATTCATGATATAAACCTAGATCTGCCTGACTTCAAAACTGACATTTTCAGTGCAGCACAACTGAGTATTTAGCTTATATTAACTGCACATTAACATGTTTCCAGACCAATAGTAATGAAGATTTGGAAGTTGGAAATGAAAGAAAGATCAAATGCAAAAATATTGCCCAGGTAGAATAGATAGGAATTGATGACTGCTTAGATGAGGAAGATATGGCAAACTGAAGAATCAAAGGTGATTCCTATGAGATTAAAGTTAAGAAATCAGAAGGAAAGATTGGTAGTAAAAAACAACTTCATTTGTTCTATCCAAGTTTAGTTTGAGGGACTAACCAAACATACAGATATTATCTAACACACAGAATAAAAACAAAAACTTTTACTTATTTAAAATTTTTGAGCATCTACTATATGTCTGGTTCTGGCTGGAAGAATAAGAAACCATATGCTTAATGTCAACAATCTAATAGTCAATGCAGAGACAGTCCTACAAGCAAATGATTTCACTTTGGGGTGATAAGAGCCACAATAAAAGTCAATACACTCTAGGTGCAGGGAACAAAGGAGAAAGTAAAGATGATCCTAGGGGAATTAACTCTATATAGATGATCATTACATGGTATGGATGCAATCGCTAAGGGAAAGGAAAAAAAGATGGCCCAGGACACTCATTCAAATGGGGGGAGGGGTGCTTCAAAGAGGTAAATAGAAGGAAAGTCCAAAAAGTAGAAAGAGAACCAGCCACAGAAGTCAAGGGAAGAGAAAATTTCCAAAAAGTCGCTCTAATCCTGAAATAGTCAGAGACAGCTTAGTGGAATGAGATGTGGTTGGGAGATTTAATGTGCAATTGATGGAGGGCCGTCAAAGAGGATGAAGACCAAGAAGATATTGTTTTATTGGGCTTGAATTAAGTTCTTTCTGTTTATATGGAAATCAGATAAACTATGATAATTCAATCTTTCAAAGACATTAAAATGACTTCCAGACAAACAAATATATTGGTTATATAGCTCTATCATAATGACTCATATCCCAGGAAGAGATAAATGAACTATAAGCTGAATGAGAAAGAAACACTTAGCTAAGATAATTAAGTTAGCTTGGCTTAATTGAGGGTTCAGAAGCTCCAAGTTTTGGAATGAAAATGGTAGAGGATAAGCTTGTATTCAAATATGGAAGGAAAATTTCAGGTTAAAAACTAAAGATACCCAAGGATTAAATATCTGAACTGTCCCATTTTGATTTCTTGCTCTGCCTAAAGAAAATTTCATCATGAATAGAAATAGCTAGATGTTTGGAAGGTACAGGACAATCATTCATTTTTAAACTTTCTATTCTATATAAGAACCATTTAACCAAAACATAAAAGCACTTATAACAGGATGTTAAAATGGGGCTTTTGTGTCTCAGTTTCAGCCAAGACTCCAAAGACTGGGAATAAAATGATAGATGCCAAACACCTCCAAACTCTAAAATGAGAAGCCAGGCCATATATGCAAGACTTGCAAAAGAAATATTTTGGAAACTTACTTTGGAAATCCCTTAACATAATGACTGCCTCACAGATATTTAAAAGGTTGGAGAGGCCAAGAAAGAGGACTATTTTTAGAGAAAATTTCTTTGGAGAGAGTTATTGGAATGCTCTGGAAATCACAACCATTTCTGACTCAAACACACATACCTCACCACTGTGAGGGAAGAGAGAGGAGTCCTTGCCCCTTACCTCAAGCCAAGTGAGTGGAGGTGAAGAAAACTGCTCAGAAGAGCTTGACCTTGGTCTCTAGAAGTTTGTTGCGATGTGTAGACCAATACCATATCCATTTCAAGAAAAGTCCAAATGTGGGAAGTGGTGGAGGCAGCCTTGGTAAATAGCAGCACTCAATCTCATGTTCCCCATGGATTAATTGCAGGACTCCAACTGGGATCCAGCACAAAACCCAAGAGGGCTGCCTACTGGGAAGATGGGACTCCAGCAGAAGAGACCCCTGGATGCCCATGGTCTCAGGAGGAATTATAAGCAGACACCTAAAAGAGAAGTGTTGCCTTAACCTCGGAAATGTAGCAAGAGATTCCCAGTGGGGAAATCTTTCAGAAAGACATAAAGGCTCCCCAAGAGATAACGAGCCAGCTTTGGATGTC
>NW_011888813.1:2931095-2950414 GCF_000151845.1 Pteropus vampyrus
CTTCTGTCTTGCTCTCCTGGCGTTCCATCTTAGCTCTTCCAAATGATGATCCCTAGCTTCTGCAATGAGTCGTTTGACTTCCTGAACATTCATTTTATTTAGTGTTGCCTTTTGGAGATGTAATACCTTTACATAGTTCAAAATTTAAAAGACCCAAAAGGATAAACAGTAAAATGTTTTCATCTTATCCTTATTCATAGGCAACCATTGGCTCTTCTCTAAGGTAACTGATTTAATAGGTATTTAATATGTTATTAATTTAATAACATATTATCTTTTCAGAGCACAGAATTGGAACAATAAATGTGTGTATGCTTGTATATGCATACTTCTTTCTATTACACAATTTGCAACATATTACATAGTAAGTTTTGCACCTTGATTTTTAACCTAAAAGCTCATCATAGAAATTATTCCATTTCCATACATAAAGAGCTTTCTCATTCTTTTCTTAGCTGTGTAAATTTCCATCATATGCATGTGCCATAATTTATTTAACTAGTTTTCTATTTGTAGACATTTAGATTGTTTCCGATATTTTGCTAATTCAAACAATGCTGTGATGAATAATTTTGCATGAAGGCATTTTACATATGTGTGTGAGTAACTCTGTAGATGAAACACCAAAAGTAAAATTGCTGAGTAAAAAGATACATGCATTTGTAATTTGGAAGTGTCCATGTAAAGGTAATGAGCACACGCACATACACTCATGTGACATGGTATGAGAGAAAATTAGGTTTACTGGGAAAACAGAGATGGTAGGACTAGCAATCTATAAGTGTGGCCCAGTGGGCTGGGCACAGCTAGATACACCATGAAAAATGATCCAGGAAAAGGACCCTGTCCTCATTTTGCTCTTTATATTTCTAGAGTGATCAGGCAGAGACTACCTCTTTAATTCTGTAACAAGTGATGCTTCCTGGACTGGCAAATATCCTTACTGGACCAGAGATTAGTTAGAATCCTTGCATAATGATGCTGCTGATATTAACCCGAGGCCTGGTGCTAACCCAATGATTTAACTCCATCCTGGTGAACTAGATTATTGCTAACCTACCAGAAAGGGAAGGAAAAAAAAAAAAGAAAAAGAGAAAGCCAGGGGAGGCAGATTGCTGTGAAGGATACCAAGGAGTCACAAGAATTCCTCCACTTCAGCTAGACACGGTCACTAGCCTTCCATAGAGGTTACAGTAATTTATACTTACACTGATGAACGAAAGTGCCCATTTCTTAATACCACCACCACGAGGACATTATCACATTTTTGGTTTTTGATCATTTGGTGGGGAAAAATATAGGCTCAGTATGGCTCAAGTTTACATTTCTTTTATTATTATCTACAATATGATTCTTTTCACATGTTTTAAAATAACTCATTTGCTTCTTTTGTGATATGCCTATTCATATCATTTTCTGTTTTTATATTGGATTAGTAAATTGGTCTTTTTCTTATTGATTTGCAGGACATTTTTATCTATTACATATATTAGAGAATTAATGTTTTGTCTGTAACATGGACTGCAAGTGTTTCCCAATTTATTATTTGATTTTTACATTGTTTATGGTGGATTTTATCTTTCAGGAATTTAATTTTTCATGTAGTTGAATTTATCACTTTTCTTTTTTGGATTTCGACTTTTATATAATATAGAAAAAGCTTCTGTACTCAGAGATTATTTAAATAACGGAACAAAACAAACAAAATATGCCCTGTTTCTTTTAGTACTTCTCTGTCATAGTTTTTTCCTCTTTTTTATTTAACATGTACCTCTTTAATTCATTTAATTATCTCCAACTTTTCAAGTTAAGGACACATAATATATACTTGTACATCATATTTGTATCTAGAGAATTAGAAGGAGGTGTATAAAGGTATAGCACTAAGTCTCGTTGCCTATTATTTTTAAATGTAGTATATTTTACTATGCTAAAGTATAGTAAATTTCAGTGGGTTCTTGCCTTGTTTTCCTATGACTACAACCTTTCTAAAAATTTCAATTTCCCCTCTACCTAGAACTCCTAACCAGATAGACACTACTAGACTTCTATGAAACCTATACAGACATTATTTTCCAAATTAATTTTTTTTTTCTCTTTTCTAGCACTTGGCCATTTTTATTGACTTTTAATGGTTTTACATGATTTTATACAAGTTGTCGATAAAAATTTTTTAAAAAGATACGTGCCCAACAGGAATTGTGTATGTATGGATGTAAATTTTGACAAACTGATTTAAAAAGTTACATGAAAAAATAAAAGCTCAAGGATGGTTAAGACATTCTAGAAGAACAATATAGAGGACTCGTCTTTCCAGAGATCAATATAATTTTTATAGAACTAAAGTCAGCATAGTATTGATTAGTAGAGAGGTAGACAGACCAATCATAGTAAAAAACCCAGAATAAAATTCACACATATATAAAAAGTTTGTTTATGAGAGAGCTATTGTTAATAAAAATTGGTTAGAAATGGCAGGATTTTCAATAAATACTGTGATGATTGTATACATCAAAAAAATTGAAATTGGACATGTACTTCATCTCATAAGTAAAATATGTTATTTGTTCACTTAAAGATTTAATGGTGAATGTCAAAACTATAATATTTTTGTAAAAATATGGAAAATAACTTCGTGGCTTTAGGGTGGGGAAGAATCTCTTAACCGTAAACCAAAGGTACAAATCTTAAAGACTAAAATTAATAAATGTAACTACTTATGTTTAAATTTAATAACTTACATTCACTTAAAAAAATGGAAATAAAAAATAAGACATAATTATTTTGTCTTAAGAGAAATTTGCTAGGATATAATTGTATAGCACAGAACAGCGGTTCTCTAAGTGTTTGTTGTCCCAGGACCAACAGCATAAAACATCACCTGGGAACTTGTTAGAAATGCAAATTCTCAGGCTCTACCCGACCTGAAACTCCAGTAATGGGGACCAGAAATCTGTGTTTTAACAACCTCTCTTGGTGATTCTGATGCGTGCTCCATTTGAGAAGCACTGGATCAGTGGGTAAGAGCACACACTCTGGTGTCAGAAAGTCTTCATTTGAATCTTGAAAATGTGGTCACTTTTTACCTATGTTGTCCTGGACAAATTACTTAACCTTCCTATTTTCTCTTCTAGAAGTAGAAATATGGTCATCTACCATATTGATGATAATAGCACATTTCTAAAATGGTTTTTAATGAGGATTAAATTAGTCCACGTAGAATGCTTAAATGTTACCTAATTTAAATATTTGCTGCTGTTAAAGAAACCTGCCTGCTTCATTCATTTGTATCACCTTCCCAACTCCTAAAGACAATCAAGTTATTAAATTTAATAAAGAAAAGAAACCTGCCTGCTTCATTCATTTGTATCACCTTCCCAACTCCTAAAGACAATCAAGTTTGCAATGCTAATATAAAATTTCTTGACGATACTTTGCCTTCTTTTAGAAATTAAAACATTTTTTCTCTACTTAGCCTCCTACTTACAATTTTTATCACTTTTCCAAATAAGTGTAAGCTGGTGATTCTATAATTACATCTGCAAGTTATTTCTATATACCAAAATGGAAATCAATTGAATAAAGGATATTTCTCCTGGGCCTAGCAATTAAAATTAATTTAAACCATGAGGAATTCTCTTACCAAATAGTCACCCATCCCAAGGCTTCACTTTTCTAATGATATTTGTCTGTTTCTCCCTAATTTGAATGTCCTTCTCCTTAATTCAAAATATGAAAGAAAAAAAGTTTTCCCTTCATTATAATTAGATCATTTGAATTTTTCCTAATGACAGGCCTCTTGTTTCACTCACTATTTTATGAATAGTATATAGTAAAACTACATTTAGCCATTTATTCAACATGTGTTTATTGTGTGCCTTCTATATACAAGCAGTGATCTGCATGTTAGGAATACAATGAACAGAACACACAAAAATCTCTGCCCTCATCAATCTTCTCTTCTAGTTGTAGTATATAGACAGAATACAATAAATATAATGCATTCATAAACTAGAAAAGTAGTAATCAAAGAATAAATACTATAGGAAAAACACATTAACATAAAGGGGATTGATAGTATTGGGGGTATAATCTTAAATAGGTATTTGGGACTAACCATTTCTTATTGGCATACTATTTTATTTTACTATAGTTTTTCCTCTTGGAAACTGAAAGCTTAGAGTAAAACCTGCTCCCTCTGTCTTGAGCTTTTTAGGAAATCTATTCCATCCAGGTACCAGTAAAGCAAGTTTCCAGATCTAGTCCAGATTGACCAATTCTTCATAGCATGGTACACTAGTATCCTCAGGCTGCTCTAACAAAATGCCACAAACTGGGTAGCTTAAAGTAATAGAGATTTATTCTGTCATAGTTCTGGAGGCTAAAATCCAAAATCAAGGAACCTCCTTCTGAGGTTCTGAGAGAAAAAATGCTCTATGCCTTTCTCTTCGCTCCTGGTGGCTGCCAGCAATCCTTGGCATTCCTTGATTTGTAGACACATCACTCAAATCTCTGCCTCCATCTTCATTCACATCACTTTCTTCCCTTAGTTTCTGAGTATGTCTTCTTTTCTTATAAGGCACTTGTCATCGGATTTAGGGTCCACTCAGGTAATCCTGGATGATCTCATTTAGAGAACCTTAAATTAATTACATCTGCAAAGACCCCTTTTTTCTAAATAAGGTCACATTCACAAGTTCCAGGTGGACATGTGTTTTAGGGGATCCACCATTCAACCAGTAGGTGGATTTTCAGTCATTACGGTGGTAGTTACCTGCCTACAGTAATAAATATTGGTAGTCAGTAGCTGTTGCTAATTTGAGGACAAAATTAGGACTTCAAGATTAGCTTTCTCAATCATAAAAAAAAAAAGAAGCCAAATCAAAAACAAACCAAGAACTGAATTGCAAAACAACTCCAATCCAAAAACAGTTGGTAACTAACCGGGAAGAAAAAAGAAAAAAAAATAAAAAGAAACCCTTAAAAAACTCCAAAAAAAATTGAAAAGGGCCGGTCAAACCAAAAAAAGGGGCCTAAGGGTTGGGGGGGTTTTAATAACAATTAATAATCAACAAATCAATGGTAACGGAATTTAAAAAAAAATGGCCCAAGAAGAAATAAAAAAAACAAAACCAAAAAACACCTGATCTATTACCACAGATTATTTGAGAAGCACTGGTATAGGCTATTATTGGTAACATTATTCAGAAAATAATAATATATTTCCATAATTATGTTTGTCCACAGGACTGAAAACATGTAATAATAGGGATATGAGTCACAGATAATGCGCCTTGTATCACAGATAACAATTTCCAATCGCTCCCTTAAGGTACTTCAGCATCTAGCTTTGATTTTGTCATTGTTATGATACCTGCTCACCCCAGGCTGGTGCAATGAAACCCCCAAATACCTACTGGTCAGGAGAATTGAGTCAAGTTCTGACTTACAAGTGACCATCCCATGACTGTAGACAGCTTACTTTGTCTCTCTGGTCAAGTTTTCTCACCTGTAAAATATATTCGTTTTGTTTTGACATTCTATTCAACACCTCTGCTATCACCACCATCAAAAAATAAAGTGTAAGACAAAACATGGACTACCTCACCTAGGTATAAGCTGGGAAAATGGACTTTTTTTTTCTCCACAAAATTTTTTCATACATAAAGCAAAGTTGAACAAAGTTTGCAGTTGAAAGGTTCTAGAACCAATTCCAGTGTGGGCGAGAGGGTTCCCCACACATCCAAACAAGCAATGCTCAAACACCAGCTGAATGCACTACGATTTGACTCAGTTCCAACACTATCTATCAGGAAATAGCATCAGATCCCTTGGGTTTTGGGCTCAGTCCCATGAGACTAACCTTCACTTCAGATGCCAATCACAAACCCAGATTGTAACTTGTGCTTCTGACCAACCAGCTACAGATTGAAAGTTCCCAACACCTTCTCCTTGGACTTCAGAAACCAATCACAAGTCCAGGTTGTTACCTGCACTTCTAACCAAATGGCTGTAAGTCTGAGGTTTGTACAATCCCCAGCTTGAGTTCAGTTAATTTGCTAGAGCAGCTCACAGAAACACGTTTACTCACTAGATTGATCAGTTTATTACAAAAGATATTAAAGGATATGAATCAACAGCTAGATGAAGAGATAACTAAGGCAAGGCCCTGAAGAAAGGAGCTTCTGGCCTCACCAAGTTGGAGGTCCAGCGCGGTGACTTGTGGAAGGGTTCTGGTTCCCCAGCTCGGAAGTCCTCCCAACCCCGTCCTCCATCACATAGGCATGATTGATTTAATCATTGGCCATTGGCGACTGATTCCACCTCTAGCCCCTCTTCCCTCCCAGGAAACTAAGAGGCGGGACTAAAAGTTCTAATCCTCTATTTATGGTTGGTTCTACTGGCAACTAGCCCTACCCTTAGGTGCTTTCCAAAAGTCACCTCATTAACATAAATCCAGTTGTGGAGGAAAGGGCCTTGTTATGAATGACAAGACATGTATTTTGCCTTTATAGCTCCAAAGCAATTTCAGGAACTGTGGATAAGGGACCAAATATAACAAAAAGATGCTCTCCTTGGGAAATGCCAAGGGTTTGAGGAGCTGTGAGCCAAGAACCATGAACTAAGACCAAATATATGTGAGAAATGTATTTTGGTCATCATGAATAGCCAAATATATATTTCTTATAAATCACAATATTGCAGCAGTGAATGCCTATATTACCACAACTTAGATTTTACCATTAACATTTTCTTGCACATGTTTATCACCTATTTACCTAATTAACCTTCTCTGCAATAATTAATCCACACATTTTTCCATTCTAGATGAGATTTCTTGATACTATTCTAAATGAATAGCAGACATCGGACACTTCCACATAAATACTTCAACATGCTTATCATTAACCAGAATTTAATATTGATACACAGTTTTCTTTTGATATGTTTACATATAATGAAATGAACAAATCTTCAGGGTATATTTCCTGAGATCTGACAAATGCATACGTTTGTGTAATTCAAACCCATCAAGATTTTTAAACATTATCATCAATCCAGAGACAACCCAGAACTGATTTTTCTACCCTAGATTAGATTTTCATGTTCTAGAACTTCATATACATGAAATGATATGAGATGTTCTTTTTCATGTAAGGCTTGTTTTCCTCAGCATGATGGTTTCAAGATCCACCTATGTTGCTGTGTAATTAGTATTCATTTTGCTGAGTGGTATTCCATTTTATGACCTTGTATGAGTATACCATAATTTTTTAAATTCATTCTCCTATTGATGGATTCCTCAACTCTTTTCAGTTTGGGCTACATTAAATATAATTTCTATGAACAATTTTTACACAAATATTTTTGTGAACACATTTCTTATTTCTCTTGGTTAATTTGTGCTACTATGTTAATGTCTATGGTCTCTTTTGAGTTAATTTTTGTTTGTGGTACAAAGTAAGGATAATGATTCATGTTCTCTATATGAATATCTACTTTTTCAGCACTTATTCAGAAAAGACTATTCTTTCCCCTCCTTCCTCCATTGAGTTTTCCTGATATTTTGGTGAAATTTAATTGATCAAATAAGCATATTTCTTTCTGGGTTTTCTATTCTGTTCCATTGATTTATATGACTATTCTTCTACCAATACCAAATTGTCTTGATTACTATGTCTTTATAGTAAGTTCTATACCTTCCTCTTCTATTTCACAATGTCTCTTTCATTCTTCTAGATCCTCTACCTTTCTGTGTAAATTTCAAAAGTAGATTCTAATTTCTACAACAACAACAACAACAAAAAGTCTGCTGGTATTCTGATTAGAAGTGCATTCAATTTATAGGCCTATTTGGGAGGAAATGGTACCTACTAATGTTGAGTTTCAAAAGTTCTAATATTGTATTCTTCAATTCTAGAGTTTCCATGTGGTCCTTTTCTTGAATTTCTATTTTCATTTCTCTTTCCATTCACTATGAGCATATTTCCCTTTACTTTGTTGAGCATAGTTTTGAGAGATGCCTAGAACACTCGTCAGCTGCTTCCAATATCTAAGTCAGTAATCTTGGGGTCAGTCTCCATTCACATTTTCTGGCATCTTCTTATGTCAAGTAGTTTCAGATTGTATCTCCTACATTATGCAAGTTATGTTGTAGAAGCTCTGGATTTTATGTTCCTCCAAAAAGAGTTGATAGTTTTGTTTATTTTATTTTTATAGGCAATAAACTTTGTTAGATTTCACCTGCAAAGACTGTCCTTTGGATGCTAATTCAAATTTCAGTTCCATTCTTTCCTTCTTATCTGGTTTTCTTGGAGTCTGCCCCCACATATACATTACTTATGTGTCAATGAGATCTTTGGGAAAGACTATACGCAGAATTTGCAGCCCCATCTCTGTATCTCTCTTCTTTCTGGGATTCCACCCCTATCCCCTAAAAAAGTGTCAGCTCTTCTCCAGGATATGTTTACGTTAATTCTCCAGTGCTTCCAAGTACTTTGCTTTGTTTTTTTTCCCCCAAGTTTGTAGTTGTTTTCCCGTGGGAGTACACTCTAGGTAAGAGCTTACTTGGCCTTACGAGAAGCAGTGAAAAACAGAAAATTTAAAAAATGCTTGTAATTAGAGCCTATTGATAAAAAGAAGGCAGCATTTCTCTTAAAGAAAGATCTCTCCAGGATCACTTTAATGATTCTTTTGCTTATGTAAATGTTAACCCCAGGGCTAGAAGGGATAAGAAGTATTACAACACATGAGATGCAAAAATTGTTGTGCATAATAAAATGACAGGAGTATAATTCCCTGGGGGTTGCTCTAAAATAAGAAGAAAAGGATAAGAAAGAAATTATGACAGTAGAGGACCAGAAGAAGTTGGCTGGAGGTCAGGGTACTAAGAGATGGAACAGCTAAGAAAATAAAGGAACCTCCAATGTGGAAGGAATTAGTCAGGAGTGTCTGATAGTCAAGTTGTATCTGTTTTTGTTTTAATCCTGATGTTTATTCCAAAACTGCAGTATATCCCACTAATTGTAAAAGAAAAAAGGAATATATTCTGCTCCTCACCTGATCATTTTCCTGTATTGATTAGGTACTACTTCTCTAGCAGGTATATTATCTGAAAAAAAATCATCACTAAATTAACTCTAGGACAACAGCGTCCTAGAAAGATTAATGACATATAATTTACCTTTACGAAAGAAGCAAGCATCCAATAAATTAGAAAATGCATACCATCATCCAAGTAAATTGTTAAATATCCTGAGTGCTTACCTTATTGAGTACTTGACAAATGGATTTCACATTCATTCAATTACATCAGTACTATTTTCATGTCACTTGCTCTATTGTTTGCTTAAATGTACATCTTTCCACTAACAATATTATGTGTTAACTCCATTCATACTGCGTATAGCAGACATACTCAGCAAGGACGACAATTTTAAATCATTGAATGGGCCCTGATCATTCTATCTACATAGCATGCCAAAAGACTAAATTATCTTATACAAAAAATTCTTTCATTATTTCCTATGCATTCTATAATATCATGTTTGGAAATATTTGGTTCTAAGTAATAATTTTCTTTCTCATTTAAGTGAGAAAAAGTGCACAATCAAGAAGCAATTTCTGCCTATGTAAAAACAACTAAATTGAATGAATTGATTGAAACACAAATATTTGTGTTTTAGTCTGATGATTTATATATATTTATATATATTTAAATATGTATATTTGTTTTCTTTTAAAAATAATGAAAATGATTTGCAAAGCATATACCAAGAAATTTGTTTTTATGTCCCCCCTCCCTTAACTTCCATTCTTCTTCTGGTAATCATACTTTTCTATTCCTTTAATAAACAGCCTCTCCAACTATATTAGTTTTTTTTAGGTCGACCATAATGAAGTACCACAAACTGGTGGTTTAGACAACAGAAATGCATTGTCTCACAGTTCTGGAGCCTAGAATTCCAAAATCAAGGTCTCAGCAGGGCCATTCTCCCTCTGAAACCTGAGGGGAGAATCCTCGTTTGCCTTTTCCTGGCTCCTGGTGGTTTACTGGCCTTCTCTGGTATTCTTACAGCCACATCATTCCAGTCTCTGCCTCCATCACCATGTGATGTTCTCTCCCTTTTTCTTCACATTGTCTTCTTATAAGGACATCAACCATGTAGGATTAAGAACTCACCCTGCTTCAGTATGACCTCATCTTAATTAATTACATCTACAGTGACCTTATTTCCAGATAAGTTCACATTCTGAGGTATGGGAGGTTAGGATTTCAACATATCTTTTTCAGGCGAGAGGGAGGCACAATGCAACCTATAAAACCACTCTCCATCTTCTAGCTGAATCTAACTCCACATTTGGCTCAAGAGATGGGCATGTAACTCAGTCCCAGTCAATTAGAGCATCCCTTTCTCCTGCTCAAGCTGCATAGTTCAGATCCATGCTATGTATGAATCAGAGTGAATAAAATACAATGGTGATTTTGTTAGTTTTGTTTTGTTTTGTTTATTGTGTTTGAACCTGAAAATATGAAGTCTGGACTCACTACTAGCAGCACTTCTGCCGTGAATGGGTGCCAATACATGGAGGGGTGTAGAGGAGAGAAACAGAGAGAGAGAGACAAAGAGAGAGACAGAGAGAGAGAGACAGAGAGAGAGACAGAGAGAGACAGAGAGATTTGTCAGGGTTCTCTAGAGAAACAGAACTAATTGGAGAGGTAAACAGATTCTATATATCTATGTCTATCTATATATATAGATTTGTTATAAGAAATTTGGCAATTATGGAGGCTGAGAAGTTGCAAATCTGCAGTCAGCAAGCTGAAGACTCAAGAGAGCTGGTGGTGTAGTTCCAGTCTGAATCTGAAGACTTGAAAACTGGGAGAGTCAATGGTATAAGATCTAGCCTGAAAGCTGGCAGGCTTAATAACCAAGAAGAGCCTATTTTTCAGTTTGAGTCCAAAAGTAAGAAAAGACTGATTAAACAGCCCAAACAGTTAGGCAGGAGGAGTTCTCTCTTACTCCTGACAGGGTCATCCTTTATGTTCTATTTGGGCCTTCAATTGTTTAGATGTGGCCCACCTTTAATAGCAATCTGTTTCACTTGGTCTACCAATCCAAATGTTAATCTCATTCAAGAATAACCTCACAAACACATCCAAAATAATGTTTGACCAACTATCTGAGCACCTCATGAACCAATCAAGTTGACACACAAAATGAATCTCAAAGAGAGAAAAATCGGTTTCCTTCACCATGGCTTGAACTCCTAACTTCAGCCAGACATGCATGAAGTTCTACTGCTGGGCTTTTCAACTAATGACCAATGTATATCCTTATCTCTTTAGTTGTTTGAGTTGTCTTCTCTAATTGAAGTCTCCATTATTATTTTTATTATATACTAGGGCCCATATGGCGCCAAGTGGAAATCATTGGCAAATACCATAGCTGAGATTCTAGTTTCCATCTGTCATTATCCTCAGGCCTTTGGGAGAAAACTATAGTTATATGCTCCACTGGGCCAATAACTTGAACTATAGTCACCTATTCCTTATGTAAACAGAAATAACATGCTGTAGTGTTGCTTCTGCCTCACTAAGAAAAGCTCTTTCTTTGTTTAGAATATGTTTGCTATTTGTGCTTTTCCAGACTTTTTTATTATTTCCAGTTGCATCCCCAAAGTGCCTCATAGAAATATTAAGCTATTTCTTAATATTTCTTAATCAGCTAATTGTCCAGGAGAACAGGTAACCTTATGTCTTAGTACAGTGTTTAGAGAATTTATACAACCCAAGCAGAGATTCAAAATTCTCCACAATTTCATGCAGTCTCTAAGTTGATGTTTTTCTAGCCCGTGAGATGTCTGCATTTATGACTCTTATAGGGAACTCAATCAAGCAAGCAATACAATCAGACTGTTTGCTTTAACACATGCTTTCTGCAAAGGTTTTTTTTTATTGCAATGACACACAAACATAAAAAAAAAATTGCTCCCCACAAGACAGAAACTATACCAACTCAAGGATAAAATAAATCATCTAAAGATAGTAAGAATGCCAAGCATTGCTAAAAAGATTCATTTTACTCCAAGGATATCTGAAATCTTGCCCTACTCATTTGGCTTTATTCTGGGTCTTGCTTCTGTTCTTCCATGAGAGTTTGAATAGTCAAGTATGAGATTGAATTCCTGTATCATGTGATCACTGCCTAGCCAGAAATATATAGATGTTTCTGGAAAGTTACTTATAAATTGAATTACATCAGAGGATCACTAGAAGAAATTGTTATCTAAATAAATTATACAAGAAACCTTTTTTTTTTTTAAAGAATACATCTATTTGTTAAAATAAAATGCCCTTTGATTTGATGCTCATGTATAAATTTGTTTTTTCTTATTTTGGACTTGCTTTATGAAAAGTATGTTTAGAGTTCTCTTTTTTTGAAATTCGTCACACACCAGATGAAATTGAGCTGTCAGATGACTCTTAAAGCAAGCAGGAGCAGAGAGGGAGGACATAGTAACTGAGAACTATGCAAAGTGAAATTAGTCTTTTCCTATTCTCTTTTTAAGCCAGATTTAAAATATTTGGATTGAATACTTTTATATATACAGAAATAATATATTTTTTATTTTGATAAACAAAATTATTTTTAAAAAGTTATAAGAAGGGAGAATAAAAATCTTACCTAAAGAGTTTTGTACTTACTGTATTGCAAGTGACAGAAATTCAATTTAAACTAGATTGAGGAAAAAAATAGAAAAATGATTTACTAATTCATGGGATCCTTAATAGGATAGCAATAGCTAGTTCCTCAAACCCTTGCTGATGGTTAAGAACTGCCAACTTTTCATCAATTTAAAGCATAAAAAGACATCTTATTTAAAAAATATTTTCCCTTGATTATTAATGATAGTAGAGGCTTTTTCATATGTTTATTAGCTATTTCGTTCATTTTCTTTTGTTAATTGCCCATTTTTGTTTTAATAGAAATGTTTTAAAATTAGGAATATTGATCTTTTCATTGTCTAAGATTGTGCATATTTTCCTATTGTCTTTTGACCTTAATATGAGAATTTTATTTTGCTTATCATTTTTAATATGGAATCATGGGTTACTGGACACATTTAAAAGCTCCTTCTTCCATTACTTATTTCTTTTTATAGTTTCACATTTTGCATTTAAATATTTTATCTGAAATTTTGTTGCAAGTAGCTACCTGGAAAATTTTTCACGTCTTATGCTTTTAGAGCTGCAGTTGTTGGTTATACAAAGTGAAATGGGGACAGACTCAAAAAAATTAGTAATCTGATTTGGGAGAAAGGATAACTTTGCGTATTTTGTTTGGTTTTATTAACTGTATTAGTCAGGAATCTTTTGGTGTAAGTGTAGTAATCTATTTTGTTAAAAATAAAACAAAACAAAACAAACTACCCCATACAACATAATGAGTTAAAATAAGCACTTATTATTATCTTGAGAGTTTGTGTGGGTCATAAATTTGGGATTGACTTGTCTAAGTTGTTTTACCTCAGAGTATCTCATGAGATTGAAGTCAAGATATGGGCTTCAGTTGCAGTCATCTGAAATTTTGACTACAACTACACGTTCTCCTCCCAAGGTCCCACGGTAATGCACCAGGCAAGAGGGAGCTAATGAGACCTCAGTTTCACCCCACATGGGTCTCTCCATAGGACTATTGGAGTGTCCTCATGGATGGTACTGTTTTCCCCCAGATCTAGTGATCGAAGGGAACATATACTCTCTATGACCTGACCTCAAAGGTGAAATAGCATCACTTCTGCCATATTCAATCTATTAGAAGAAAGTTGCTAAAGACCCAGTAATGTTTTCAGGCTTAGAGTTCTCTTTTCTCCATTTCTACACTCAGTTTTCTATGTGTTGATTTTAGTCTCATACAGGCTCTTCTCTTGAGTAGTAAGTTGATGCTAGCTTTGGTGACCACATTCTATCCTCTCGATATACTGATTTTCTTTGCTCTGAGTTACATGGTCTGCCCCTAAAGCTGGTGGCAGAGCCAGACCCAGACCAAATAAATTATGAGTAGGAGAAGAATAAACCTCTGCCCAGTAAACAGAGATATTTATGGAATAAGGTGGAATTGATGTTAGTGAGGCAAACAACCAATACTGCATTATCCATGTATGCATATACCTAAATGACATATTAGTATGTCTTAGATTATATTTCCTATATGGAAGGAGTCATGTTTCACAAATTTACTTTATATAGTGCTAATTCTAATGTTATACACAAAGATATATTTAACCAGTGCTTGTGGTTGATCATTGATGAATGATTTAGGATTCTTTGACCATGGCTGCTTCTGACCAGGAGTCATATCAAAGTTGAGAAATTAGAATTTAGAGCATGGCTAACAGCAGCTGGGGTTTGACAGGTATTGAAAAGTCTTGCATGTCTGAGACCTTCACAGTTGACCTTCACCAGTTGAAATAGCATAATTGAACAGGTAACAAAGCCTAATGTTTGTTGTTCTTATAACCACTGAAGAGGAATATATCAAATCCTATCATGAACACATGCCTTATTTTAATTTTAGAAATTGAAAACATGATTAATTATGCCCTTTTTATAGCATATATTCCCTAATGTTTATGCAAATTTGATAGTAACATGATGTCACAGACTTATACCACAATTTTCCTAAAGTTGACCAATATTACAGAGATTTGTTAATGCTGCACTGTCTTAAAACCCCTTCCTGCTGCAGAGATCTCTCACCTCACACCGTTATTCAAAGCCTCTGTTTAGCTGAATGGCAACTGAGAAGACATAGAGGTCAAAGACCCCACATGGAAAAGAGGAAGTGGTGCTGTGGTTTCCCACAAGGCCCCTTACGACACAGGGAGCGTTGTGTCAAGAGCAGCCCCAGCAGAAAGGTAAAGGTGCCCAAGGAGACCCAGCAATTAGTAAGATGCATTTTCATTCACGCTGTTTCCTTATAAACAGCTACCTCGTGATGTAGGGCAGCATATTCTCAGGCTCGACACAACTAACCATGTGGTTAACCACATTGTTGGCATGACTTGAGGGGTGCCAAAGCCAATGATATTTTCAAAATGCCCCCTTAACTTTACACAAAGGCTGAAATCCCATGAATGATGACTTCGAGTAAGTTTTTTGTCACAGTGCTAAGGAAAATGGAGTAAATACTCCCAGAATGGGTTCTTAAACACATAGTAATGCCTAGGAAATGAGCTTAGTAGTTTCTGTCTAAGCTGCTACCTACTCCATAGGAGCAAGGCAGCTCCATGGCATTTTAAATTTCTGTGTGGTCTCATGATGGGGTGCTCTGAGAACATAAGGATACATGTCCTTTTGTGTAGGAGGATGAAGATGATGGTATAGGTTGGAAGAGGACATAAAAGTGAGAAGGACGGGGTTGCGGACAAACTATCTACCTTAGTAATTTGACCAGAGGGAAGCCCCTACTCATTTTCTAGGAGATAAGAATTGAAACTTTTTTTTTTTTTAAGCCTACAGCACCTGGTCTTCCTAGGTGATCTCCCATCCAAGTACTAACCAGGTCCAACCCTACTTAGCTTCCGAGATCAGACGAGATCGGGCGTGTTCAGGATAGCGTGGCCCTAGACAAGAACTGAAACTTTAGCCTCTGACATTGGTTAGTCAGCTGTGGCCGTTAAATCCATCTTCACTGTGTTAGGGTTCTTCAGAATTCCTCTCCTGTAGAAAGGTCAATCTTTTTCCTATTAAGACCTTCAACTGATTGGATGAGGCCCACCTACATTATGAAGGGTAACTTGTTTCATTAAAAGTCTACTGATTTAAATGCAAATTTCATCTAAAAATACCTTCACAGAAACATCTAGAAAAATATCGGACCAAATATCTAGGTATTGCAGCCTAGCCAAGTTGACATATAATATTAACTATTACATTCTCTGTGGCCACTTATTGATAAAAAGCCAATGCTTTCAGAACCATATCCTCCAACTCTGCCTTGCCTAACAACAAAAAAGGGAGGCTCTCTGGATGAAGTTTCCAATTATTTCTCTCAAAAGCTACGATCACAGAAATGTGACATGCAATGAAGATCTGGCAAAACGATGGCCTTTGTCTTATTCAGGATAGTTCACTGAGCCACGTAATTTAAAGACATAAAACATTTTGCCCTACATCAAAAGTAATGCAGCACACACAGATGCCAATTTTCAGCCACTGGGGTACAATAATTAATGTTCAATGATATATCAGCAGGCACACACCTTATCTGAAGAACGTAGTCACTTTTATAGTTATATTTGTTCAATCAGTGAGTAAAAATGTTGAATACCTATTATGTGCTAGTATATGAGTTAGATGATGAATATATGAAAGTTAAAAACTTAAAAGTCCTTCCCCTCACAATAAAAATAGAGAGGCGGCTCAATACAAACCCCATTCCTCACAAAAAGAAAACAAGTGTTTTAGAAGGTCCTAATCCCACTTTGAGGAACATAGGTAAAGAAACAATTTTCTGAATAATTTCTGAAATGAGATTTCACTTGGAGGTAATAATAATAATTATTAATAATAGAAAAACAGTAAAGAGTCCTTCAGCACTTTTTATGTACTAGGCATGGTTACAAGCACTTTACATGTATCCATTTATTTGATGACCAATATTTGACCAGATGTCTTGGGGTGGGATGACATTCTAGGTAAAAGGCACAGATGTAGTGGCCTAAGAGAGGTGGTGTATTCGGGGAAACTGTGAGTAACTCAGTAATAGAACTAAGGCTACTGTGGAGAATTACCAGTAAATGAGACTGACAATCCTGCCTCCTGGAGATCCCCAGTTATCAACAGGCACTGTCTCCCTTCTAGGCCAGCTCCAATATCCAACCTCAGTGCGTTAGACTTATGCAGTGGTGATCTCCAAGTGTTCACTCAACAGACCCAGGTGCTCTGAATATAGTTATCCATTTATTTACAATGCCAATTGTCTCAAGGTCTTGACCTATTTCCTTTATTAACCAAGTCAACTGGGAGTACCCAAAATCGTTGCTACTATCATGGCTGCCCTCTCCTTTGGTGCCTTTGGGTATGGAATCTTATGACCTTTTCTCTTTGTCATGTCTATCTTTAAGGAATTCTTCATAAGTTTTGGGTTGGTGGTGGTACCTTCTTATGCCTCAGTATTATTCTGGATTTCCTCTACATTGACATAATGTATAAATCTATATACGTGTACATATATTATATCAAAAGATTTGGGGTAGCGGGAGAGGTGATTGCATTGCTCATTCTATCATTATGATAATTTTGGCTACTGGGTCAATGATTTATTTTTTCATATTATTGTTTTTTTCAGGTTCCACTGATGATTTTGGTTGCACTGGCCTCATGGTGAATATCAGAATGCTCCTCACCTTGGAACCAATGACCCCATTTGAGTCCTCATCTCACGACTCGAGGGGCTGTTTATTCTGTACTGTAGTTTGAGAGAGCAGAGAGAGACAGCCAGCTTCTGGAACTGCTGACTGTCCCCCTAGGACCATAAATCTTCTTTCTGATGGTCTTTTTCTAGTGTCCTTTCAAAGACTCTCCCCAGATCCCTTGCTGAGGATCAAAGACTATAATGGAATGGCTTAATATGCAAACATCGTAGCTTATAAACTGCTGACATCCCATGTGAGAGGCCCTTTTGGGTACTTTCATTTTCCTTTTCATATTCTTACTCTGTTCCACGTGCCTTATTTCTTTGTTGAGATCTGGGTCTTGACAGGGCAAAAGCTGTGCAAAAGCTCAGGGACTCAGATACATCTTAGAAAGTAGAGGAAATTCTGCAACTAGAGTGAGGTTCATAAGGGAAGTCCAGAAAGTAGAAAAACCTAAGTATGTAGGTCTCTAAGGTCAATTCAAAAGGTCAAGACATTTGAAGTAGAGGAAGTGCCTTGTGGGATACAGCAGCAAAGAAGAAGATCCTAAAGTCTCAGATTTTTTCTCAAGTTATTTGGGTTTTCAGTCCGAACGTCCATCATTTTGCATGAGCATGGTGCCTTGGAGTAACTGAGAGACCCAGCCTTCATTGTCTCCTTACTCTCATTTTATCTTTTTTTCTCTTACTCCTGCTTATTATTTAAACTTTATTTTCTCTCCAAGTTGTTTGAAAACTGCTCTGATATTATTTCTTTTATTTGTTCTATCTTACTATTTTAATAAAACTCAGTAGTCCAAGCCCTCCAAGATTGATTTTTTAAAGTCATACTTTGTTCCCAGTAGCATTTTTTAAATAAAAGTTTTATTGAGATAGAATTCACACACCATAAAATTCAGTCTTTTGAAGTATACACTTCAATGATTATAAATATGTTCACAGAGTTGTGCAACTATCACCATCATCTAAGTTCAGAAAACTCATCACCCCCAGAAGAAATACCATAGCTACTAGCCATTCCTCATTTTCCTCCTTCCCTCAGCCCTGACAGCCCTAGATTTTCTTTGTTTTCACAAATTTGCCCACTCTGGGGATTGTATGGAAATAGAATTATATAATATGTGGCCTTTGTATCTGGCTTCTTTATCTTTGTATAACATTTTCAAGGTTCATCTACATTGTAACATGTATCAATATTTCATTCCTTTTTGTTCCTGAATAATATTCCATTGTATGGATGTACCACTTTAGTTCATTTATTCTTTAGTTAGTGGAGACATGGAATCTTCCCACTATTTGGTTATCATGAATAACTCTGCCGTGGATATTTGTGTATTATAGATTGTAGTGTAGACATCGGTTTTCAATCTTCTTGAGTGTATACCTAGGAGTGATATTGCTGGGTTACATGGTAAGTCTGTGTTTAACCTTTGAAGGAACTGCCAGACTTTTCCAAGGAGGGTGCACCACTGCACAGTTCAATCAGCAGTATATAGATTTTCAATTCTTCACATTCTTGCCAACAGTTCTTACTATATGTCTTTTTGCTTACTAGCTATCCTACTGTGCACAAAGTGGCATCTCATTGTGGTTTCGATTTGCATTTCCATGCAAGCTAATGATGTTGACCATCTTTTCATGTGCTTACTGGCCATTAATATATCTTCTTTAAAGAAATTCTATACAAAGACTTTGATCATTTTTAAATTGGGTTGCCCTTTTATTGCTGAGTTGTAAGTTCTTTATACATTCTAAGTCCCTTATCAGATATATGATTTGCAAATATTTTCTCCCAATTTAAGAGTTGCTTTTCACTTTTTAAAATAGTATTCTTTGAAGTATAAAAGTTTTTAATTTTGACAAAGTTGTGCTTCATATTTAGTTCTTGATATGCCT
>NW_011888813.1:2950464-2953560 GCF_000151845.1 Pteropus vampyrus
CTTTGTTCCCAGTAGCATTTTTTAAATAAAAGTTTTATTGAGATAGAATTCACACACCATAAAATTCAGTCTTTTGAAGTATACACTTCAATGATTATAAATATGTTCACAGAGTTGTGCAACTATCACCATCATCTAAGTTCAGAAAACTCATCACCCCCAGAAGAAATACCATAGCTACTAGCCATTCCTCATTTTCCTCCTTCCCTCAGCCCTGACAGCCCTAGATTTTCTTTGTTTTCACAAATTTGCCCACTCTGGGGATTGTACGGAAATAGAATTATATAATATGTGGCCTTTGTATCTGGCTTCTTTATCTTTGTATAACATTTTCAAGGTTCATCTACATTGTAACATGTATCAATATTTCATTCCTTTTTGTTCCTGAATAATATTCCATTGTATGGATGTACCACTTTAGTTCATTTATTCTTTAGTTAGTGGAGACATGGAATCTTCCCACTATTTGGTTATCATGAATAACTCTGCCGTGGATATTTGTGTATTATAGATTGTAGTGTAGACATCGGTTTTCAATCTTCTTGAGTGTATACCTAGGAGTGATATTGCTGGGTTACATGGTAAGTCTGTGTTTAACCTTTGAAGGAACTGCCAGACTTTTCCAAGGAGGGTGCACCACTGCACAGTTCAATCAGCAGTATATAGATTTTCAATTCTTCACATTCTTGCCAACAGTTCTTACTATATGTCTTTTTGCTTACTAGCTATCCTACTGTGCACAAAGTGGCATCTCATTGTGGTTTCGATTTGCATTTCCATGCAAGCTAATGATGTTGACCATCTTTTCATGTGCTTACTGGCCATTAATATATCTTCTTTAAAGAAATTCTATACAAAGACTTTGATCATTTTTAAATTGGGTTGCCCTTTTATTGCTGAGTTGTAAGTTCTTTATACATTCTAAGTCCCTTATCAGATATATGATTTGCAAATATTTTCTCCCAATTTAAGAGTTGCTTTTCACTTTTTAAAATAGTATTCTTTGAAGTATAAAAGTTTTTAATTTTGACAAAGTTGTGCTTCATATTTAGTTCTTGATATGCCTATGGAGTTGTTGGAATTTAGAAAAACCCCGCTCTCTATCCACATAGTCTAGCTTTAAAGATTGTTTTTGCACCATGGACTTAAGAAAGTCCCAACTCAAGGTTGATCAATGACCTCTTTGTACTAGGCAAAGATGCGATAATTTTTTATGGAACATATTCTATCAGAGTCAAGAGATGGAAGAGAATGCTTTTTTGCTGAGGTGGACAAAAGCTATATCAAAGATATTTTTTTCAACTCGGGTAGGATTTAGATATAAAGAAAGATATACTGTCCCTAGGACATCACAGATCTACCTAAAAAATATAAAGTTGAAAGGGCTGGTTGAAAGCTGAGTCAGAGGTGTGGTGAAGCATTGAATGCCAAACCAAGGATCAATTATATTCTCTCATGGAAGAACCATTAGATATTTGGCAGGAGCCATGATTCCTGCTGGGCTTCATGAATGTTAATCAGACTGCAGTCTGGAGAATTATTGCACAAAGAGAGCATGGAAAAAGAAAGCCAACAGGGAATCTACGACAATGGACTTTGTGAGAGTCAGTGTAAATGCAAGCCTTGGTAGTAATAACAGGACAAAGAAGGAGGATGGCACAGATGCTGCAGTGATGGGTCTGTCAAGTCCCTGGCAGCTGCTGGAATGCAAAGTAGGGGTTGACAGCAAGAGCAAGAAAACGAGCTAGTTTCAACGAGAAAAATCTTTCTGATTAAACAGATAAAGAGCCATTTTGCAGTAATTGTGGTGCGTTGTTCTGATGTTCCAAAGGGTTCATAGCTTCCTTAATAAAAAAAAATAATCTAAATTATATGATTTTTGAAAAATATTCCTGCAAGTATTTTTTCAGACCCCAAGACAGGACACTTGGAAAAGAGAATTTATTCATTTTGCCATTTTAACTCTAGCTGTAATGGAGAAAGGAGCCTGAACTCTATTTTCAGCTCTTCATGGAAACATCTTAAAATTCTCATTTCTCTATGCAAATTAAGTGCACCTTAAATGGTTGTATGTGTTTCCCTCTTGAAGACAGAAAAAAAGGTTGTATATATGTGACTGCAATAGCATATGAGACAGTGTTCTTCAGTATTATATTTTCATACTTATATACTGCTCTACTGTAGGCCCTGGGGGGTTCTAACAAATATTAAATTTGTACAGCAGATCTAAAGGAGTGAGAAGAAGTTCATTTTTTTCTGGCTTTTTTCCCCTGTAAGCCTTAGTAACTTAACCTCTGAAGAGCAAAGATAGCTAGTCTAGCTTTAGGTTTAAAGAATTCAGGAAAGATAGGCAACATATTACACACACACACACACACACACACACACACACACACACATACATATTCTATGTTATATATATTATTTATAACGTCTAATTGAATACGTATATTCTGATTCACTTAGACATTGTTTACCATATTTCCCACATAGTTGTGTGACAAAATCTCCTTTAGGGCAAATTCTAATTATGTTCTAGGTGGCAGTTTTTTGTTTGTGTGTTTGTTTTGTTTTGATCTATTTTTTGTCATAGGAATTTTAGAAAGTGTGAAAGCTATGGACTCTTTCCCAGGAAACACACTGCACTTCACATACAGTGTTAGGGAGCATATGGATTTCCTTAAAACCCAAACTCAATCACTGCCCCTAGCCGTATCACCCTTGAATGATGTGGACACTCTTAGATAATGGTCTTTAGATGGTCACATTACATGACTGTCTAAAAACCATGAGTACAAATTACATTAAAAAATGAAAAAGAAAAACCCATAGCAGAAAAAGAGTGTGTCATGTATCTTAATACAAGGTCGTAGGTTAATTAGAGAGTGGGTAATTTCTCACGTTTTAATCTTTTAACGAGAACCATGGTGTAGTCAACTCTTTATTATTCTCAAATACTATGATAAAGTTCTACATTAGGACACGTATCAGGAGGATATGGAAATGTGGTAAGCTATCCTATTTTGTTTGTCTACTCAGAACCAGGCTGATACAAGGTACATGCCTAAATCAAGATCTGCTGAGCATTTTTTTTTT
>NW_011888813.1:2955115-2962546 GCF_000151845.1 Pteropus vampyrus
TAAAATTATGAGATATCTTTTCTTTCCAAAATGAAAATCTGTATTAGCCTTTTTTGATTAACCCCCAATGCTTACGTTTTAACTTTCAATAACTCATGCTTAAATATTATACTGCATTTTTTGTTACTATATTGCTGTTTTTCGCTATATATGTAGCACCATGGCAGTATACAAAGATTGCCTTCATCTTTTAAAAGGATGTATGCTTTTACACTGTATAGTCCCCACATAAATGTCTATCAATAGAAAATGGGTTAATACAGCTTTTACTCTTTTAGTGCTTTTACAATCAATTCTATAATAAACATCTTGAACTCATATCTTTGTGTATTTTCCAGTAAATTTCTCTGGGTTTCTAGAAATAGAATTGCCACGTCAATTTGTATGTTTAAACTGTCGCTCTGTATTGCCAAGCCACGCTAGTATAGCTGTACTACTCCAGATGTTAACCTGGTACTTCCCATTCTTTTTTAAGCCATGGCACAGAGAGGGAATGATACTATTTGGATGGCACATGTATAAAGAGAGGGAGGTCTTCTCGACCAGGTCAACCAGCCCAGAGGCTCTAGGCTCTAGCTAGACCTAAGGCTGAGGTATCATTACCTTGCAGCCCATTTTTGAACCACTGTTCAGGAAACGTGTGTCCAAGTTTATTGTCAATATATATTTTTTTAAATCTCCAGTTTAATTCTCAATAACTCCACCCTTTAAATGTGTATTTCTTTGATCCTCAAGGATGTTGAACAGCTTTTTCTAGGCAGATTGCTGTCTGTATGTTTCTAAGAATAAGCTCTGTGTGTGTTTTTTGCCCACGTAGCCTTGATGTGAGCCACCTGGATATTCCAACCTCCACACTTCTGAAATTCTCTTTCTGTTGAATAATCTTTCTCCCCACATCCTATGACTGACTCATAATTGCTGAGAATTTGGCACATGGAGGGTTGGTTATGCTCATTGGCTCATCTCCTGTGGCTGCTGTCCTGTTCAATACCACTGTCCCCCACGCCTAACACCATTCCATTTTTTTTCAGTTCCGAACGCAGTGCTAATGTAAGCTTGTTTTGAGATGTAAATGTTTAAAGAAATTTGGAGGTAATGGAGGCTTGTAATCTAGAATAGCCAGTAAGTTAAAACTAAATATCAGACTTCACTTTCCCAAGGCTCTTGCCTCATCATGCCCTACATCAGCTCAGCTCTTGCTCAAGCCTCCTCTCACATCCTGGACCTTTCTTTTCCCTGTTTCTGCCTTGCTCACCGTTCCAGATTCTACACTTTCCCCAAACCTTCTATTTCTGTTAGTCGAAATGCAAGGCAATCTCGATATTATACCTAAACTTTTCAATTAGGCTAATCTCAGAGCATTTTTTTTTCTCAGACTGTAAAATCTATCATGGAGTTTCTCAGTCTATAAAATCCATCATGGGGAACACCTCTTATGATAATGATGAAAGTACTGTGGTCTTTTGTTCATTTCTATTGTCTTTTTAAAAAAAGATCTCTCAATTCTCTCGTGGGATATTTTCTTTTCTTTTTTTAATCTGTAAATATTCCTTATATCCCATTTCTACTACTTATAAGCTGCATGCCTTGGATAAGCATTTCAAGTTCTCCGTGCCTCAGTTTCTCCATCTGTAAAATGAGGTCAAGAGCACCTACCTCAAGAGATTGTTGAGTAAATGAGTTAATACGAGCATATTACAATGTCTGACACATAGCAGTTACTGTATATGTGAATTACTAATTTTACATTTATTACTAAGAATATTAAACTTTTTTCCGTATACTGTAAATAACTTTCCAAGTTTGTAATCTATATTTTTAATTTTGACGATCAGTCTGTATTCTGTGAAAATGCTTCCATGATCTGTTAAGTACTTTTCTTTATGGTTTCTGGTTTTATCATTACGCTAAGAAAGACTTTCTCCACCCCAAGTTGTTTTTTAAAAATTATTCGCACTTTTATATTTATTGTTAAATTATTACTCAACTTGGAAATATTTGTTAAAAGTGCCAGATAGGGGATACAGCACCCCCACCCATCCAAATAAATATTTGTATATCTTCAGACTCTGTAAAGATGTTTTTTAAATTCTTGATTGAATAAAGACAACAAAAAAGTTTTCCCTACAATGACTGAGATTATTTCTTTCCCATGGCACCTGAAAAATAAGCATAAAGTAGATCTAATATTACAAGTCACAGTCACTGGGTTCTCAATTTAACTCCCAGACTTTCTTCAGTCAGGTGTTTGTAAAACACACACCAGGTTGGTGGGGGAGGGGGTGGCAGTGGGAGGAATATCCCCTTAGAATTTGGATTCTCCTCCTCTCACTTCCTATTTGCACAATCCTCACCTAAAAGAGAGCTCCACACTCTCTGTTAGTGTGAATTTAGAGCAACGGTAGCAGCAAGACTTAAATTCCTTTATATTCATATAAAGAACTTGCTACAAGAGAGCAGATATTCCATGCAGACCAAATATAGAATGTTCCTTGAACTGCTTATAAAAATTGTATCCCTGATCCTCCTAGCTGTTGCAGATCCCCCGATAATAAAACCTAAAGAGATCTATCTATTCTTCAATAAACTCAGCTACATTTCTGCTGTGGCTGCCAGTTACTCAGGAAGAGCTTTGATTTCTCTGCACTCAGTGTTTCTCAGTTTGCCTAGAAAGAAGTGGTAAAAAATAATAGTTTCTAAGCCGGCTTCTCCAACTCTATCCAGCCTTGCAAGAACCAAGACACATACCCCTCCTAGATTTTAAAACTCAAATTTTACTGTGGAGCTATTTCATCCTCACTTGGACTAGATTACATTGTCACATGGGGAAAACTTATACAAATTCATGCCGCACAAAAAACACCTCTAAATGTAAGCAGAGTGAGCATCTGTGTAACAGAAAGATGAAAAATTGCTCTCGAATAGATGCCTACAAAATCTAGAAGTTCATTAACACCCTTTTTAAAAGTGGCCTTGAAAATACAAGTGTTTGCATTTAAGTTAAGTTAAATTTAACCATTTTTAAAATCGTAAACCAGAAAAAATGTATCTAGTAAATCGGTATCCATGAAAGCAGTAAATTAGTAAAAAATAATAATAATAATAATAGGGAAGTGACCATACGCAAGGAGACAGGGGTTAAGTGAGGAAAGACAAGCTGTAAAGCGTCATTAAAAGAGTACTGAGTTGTAGCCAGAACACTGAAGTACATTCATTCATACAACAAATATTTAATGACCATTTAATATGTGCTGGGCAGTGAACCTGGCAGTAAACGTACACTGGTGAATATGACAGACATGTACTTGGCCTTTATGAAGTTTACATACTGGCAGAGAAGCCCTAGAAAAAGATATATAATTACAAGTGGTGATATATGCCATGGGGGCAAATGAGCAAGATGCGCAGAGATAAGTACAAACTGTGTTGGGCAGATTTTCATTAAATAGATTGGTTAGGAAAGGGCTCTCTAAGATTTTAATTCAAAACCTAAAAGATAATCAGGAGCTGGTCATGTGGATGAACCAGTCAGAGAGAAGAAAGTCACGTGAGAAGACCCAGAGAGGCGAAGAGTTTAGTGAGTTTGAGGAACGAGGTACTGAAATGACTGGAAAACACTGGACACAGCAAGAGGGACATAAATTGAAGCTGAGGAGGCGACAGGGGATATACCATGAAGGGCTTTACTGGCTACTATAAGGAGTTTAGGTTTATTCGAGGTGCAGTGGGAAGCCACAGGAAGAGCTTTTTTTCTCTTTTAAGCAAGAGAAAATGCGATCTGATTCATATTTTGGGATGATTTTCTGGGGGCTGTGTGGAGAATAGACTCTTCTTACAGTCTTGTTTCTGCTTTAACTTATTAGATCCACATTTGCAGATTGTAAACGTTTCCTAAGTTCCCTCGAGTTGTAAAATCTTAGACTCTTACTAGCTCTAATAAAGAGCTATGATCAAAAGCAAGAGGGAAGCGTGTGTGTTGGTGGTATTGGGGATTTGAAGAGGATACTTTAGGTACTTCTATATGGATACTTGTGGCAAGGTAAAAGAGTAACAAAGTCGAATGGCTGTCATGAGTTTACTCAGTCTTTCCCACAAGCCAGAACTCTAATACAGAACTTTACTTCATACAGCTTGACCTCATACATCTTTTCTTTACATGGACTCTAGTTCAATAGTCTTTTGTATACTCATTTACCAAATATTTATTTAGTGTTTCCTGTTTACATGGTAAAGGAAGAGATACAAAGAAGGCAGTGTGGTCTGATGGAAAACATGTGGGACTTAGAGTCAATTCTGAGTGTGCATCCCAGCCCTACCGTTTACTAAACCCATAATATTAGATCTCTGAGTCTCAGTTCTCTCATCTGCAAAGAAAGAATGATGACAATACCAACCTGAATGAAAGTTTTGTATATCAAGCATCTAATTGTGGTGTCTATCACTGAGTAAACACTCAATAAGCGTACATTTTTGGCTCTCAAGGATTGTTTCTCTCAAGGCAGGCAACTTAATACACAGGGTATTCTTCCTATATTGTCAAGTGGGTTCAAAATTACATGATAGTTGGTCACGGGGATGGGGAGCACGGCATAGCGAATGTAGTCAGCATTAATGTAATGGCTAGGTGCAGAGCCAGAGAAGAGAAAAAGCAATCAGGAGGATCATTTTGTAAACTATATAAACATCTAACTAATGTACTATATACTTGGAACTAATATTAATGTAATGGCTAGGTGTAGAGCCAGAGAAGAGAAAAAGCAATCAGGAGGATCATTTTGTAAACTATATAAACATCTAACTAATGTACTATATACTTGGAACTAATAATAAAATTAAAAATTTTAAAAAGGAAATATAATAATGTATACTATATGAGTTAGCTATAACCATGTATATAATCACAATTTTATTAAAAATAAACAATGACAATAAAAAATTATAACAAAAAAAGCTTACAAACTCATCTCTCAAAAGTTCTTAAAAGCCTGTATGTTTTTTTTTTTTCTATTATTGAAGGGGAACAAATAAACACACTGAGAAGAATAGTTATCTAGCCATACCTATTCTCTGGAGAAATTTAGTCTTTTAATGTTTCTTTTAAGAAATAGATATATACAGACATTTGCAATTTTGTTGAAGTTGTATGTTACCACACTCCCATAGCTCACGAGGCAAATGCAAATACAAACACAAGAGCTTTGTACAAAGCTCTTGATTAGTAGGTAATACCGTCCTAGAAGGTGCCTTCACGTTGGGATGGGAGGCTCTCTTCAACGACTTTCATTAAAATTTGAGGTCTTCTCCTTCAGACACTAGAATCAGAACCAAATCATAATTCTGACTATAGAAAATGGCATAAGCCACTGTAGAAGTCTCCTTTGCATGTGGACAAAAGACCCATCAATTGAAACTGAGTTCCGTAGAAGAAACAGGACTGACTCCTGTACCATTCTGCACTCTACTCTTCTGTACTCACTGATGCTTATGTTTACAAGAGAGGTGAGTTCTAAAAGTTGAAAGAAAATCAAAACACCCTGTTGTAAACAGCAGAGAGACAGATTCCATAATGTGGGTATGAATATGAAAGTTTTATCATAAGGAATACAAACATGCTGAGTGAGTTTTTCATCTTTGTAGTACAAAGTAGTGTCCTCTTTGAAATGGAATGAAAGCAAAACAGTTACTGGCAATAACAAGCTAAAAGGGTTATTTGGTTTATGTGGGGGGGGGTGGAGGTGGGGGTAGGTGGATATTGAGAATTAAATGGCAATTTCTCCCTAAAGGGCACAGCCATAGTCAAGAATTCATGCCACTTCTGCCTCAGCATATGCATATGGTGATCAACATCCCTAGTAACCAAATGCAGTGATACCTGCCACGGCCTTACCTAGTCTGATACATTCTTACCTAGTTGGGGTTCCCCAGTGGAACTCACCCAGACCGCAACTGACCTTTGTGGAGCAGCATACTCAGGAGCTGCTTACCACGACTGATCTTTCTCGGCTATAGAATCTTAAATCGAAATTACAGTTGGGTCCACCTGTGTTTGAGTATCCTTACCTACACAGGGCTCTTTTTTACTTAAACAAAAGGCAATTATAAAAAATGATTGAATCCCTATTTTCAAATTAACTGTATATAATTTAATGAATGGTTATGTATAAACGCAAAGACGCATGTTAGTAGGGCTACAGTTTTGTATCTTTATTCTTCTTGAGATTCTCACCAATCACAATTTGTTCTTTTTGTGCTAAGGATCTTCTTCACTGATCTTTTATTGAAATAAAGTAATCCCTGGGATTTTTTGAAGCTCTCAGCCAGCTTTTAGCATTTATGTGCTCACTAAAAATATGTTTACCCGGTTAGTACCTCAGAGGTAGCTGAGATTTGGGCCGGTGTGGAATACCGCAAAGGTAAGTTTCGTTAATTGTGTTGGAGAGAATGTAAATAGTCTTAAAATAAGGAAATATCTAGAAAAGGTGAGGGTGATAGTCTTTTGTGGATCCCATGTAATTAGGGGAATAATTTGAAGGCCTTGAGTACTTGGTATAGGAAGAAAAAGAGTAGCCTGGAGTAAGAGAGAAGCTCTGAAAAGGCCGGTAGGAGTTTCTAGTCTTCTGTTCATTTCTTCAGTCTTAGATGTGACGCTTTTGTTCCATGAGAGATCCTAGCTCGGCGTGTATTCCAGAAAGGCACTTAGCCTCTGTGGTCTCTATCTCTTGCGTTATGGGACAGTATTAGACCAGATGCTTTGAAAAGTTGCTTTCTACTTAAACATTCCATGAACTCACTCACCATTAAGAAAGGTGGAGGCAAAGGCAAAACTTCTGCATTCTGCAGAAACACACAGAGACATAAATAGCAAGGCAAGCTGTTCACAATAGAATTCATGCAAATTGCACAGAAACTGGAGTATCAAAGCTAAGGTTGGGACACATATTCTAATGGCATTATTCTTTTAAGAGATCGCTCCCAATTAAAATGAGATGTTACCAGAAGCATGGAGAGAGCTGCAAGTGCATATTTTTGTTGGTTTGTTTTGAAAATGTTTGCTAGTTTCCTTAGCCGAATTCCAATCATGTATTTACATTGAAGAATCTGGTGAAAACAAAAGTATTCTTGAGATAGTCTGTATAAGAAAAAAATATATATGGGGAGAGCATCATGGAGTCAGTGGTCACTCTGTATCCATCCCATAAAAATGATCTATTACAATTGTTTCGTATTTGTATCACCAGGAAAATGCTTCTACTTCAGAAGCACTCACGATGCTATACACACGTACTGGGAGACTAAGCAAAGGAATTTTATATCTAATTAGTATTGACATCCTCACTCTCAATTTTTTTTTTTTTCTGGAAATTTGACAAGTAGAGAAGAGAAAAATTCTTAAGGCAGTGAAAACACTGCTTATAGGAGCCACCGACCCTT
>NW_011888813.1:2963871-2964249 GCF_000151845.1 Pteropus vampyrus
AATAAATACTTATCTTCTTATGTTATTACTCATTTAAACATTTATAGTTCAGAGACAAAATACCAAAATATATACAATAATATTAAATTTCATCACTTTTAATATTTGTCAACTTTTAGTGATTTCATTAAAAAAACATAGCTTTATACATAACGTTCAATTTTGTTTTTATGGAAGTACATGAGTCAAGGTAGAAGAATGGGATATATTTATTTACTACTATGATAGCTTGAATTATAACTATTAAACATATCATATGGCATAAAGCCCTTAATTTATACTGTTTTCCATGCCTTTCAATTTCTGTGAATGGGTCAGAGTGAATAATCTTCAGAATTAAAACTCTTGAAGCTTTCATTCTTTTTTATCTATAAAATC
>NW_011888813.1:2964299-2964667 GCF_000151845.1 Pteropus vampyrus
TCTTAACCTCTTTAGGGACAGAAGGGCTTTTTGTCTCCTTGTCTTCATTTACAGAACTGTGCATCATGCACGAGAATGCTGCGGCGAGTGGGGAGACTCTCTTTTGTTTAAGGAAAGTGATGACGAAGATCCCCTGAATGTCAGACACCAGATCCACGCTGTTTCTCATCAGCTCCAGGAATACCTTTCATTCAAGTAAACTGAATTCAACTTTTCCAAGTAGCTTCATAAAGTTGGAAGTCTTTTTTCTTTTTTTCCTTTCTTCTTCCTTCCTTCCTTCCTTCCTTCCTTCCTTCCTTCCTTCCTTCCTTCCTTCCTTCCTTCAAAGGAAGTCGAAAAACCTATTTGTAGAAATACAATGTATCTGT
>NW_011888813.1:2967598-2972297 GCF_000151845.1 Pteropus vampyrus
CAAGTAACCTCTAACTAATTACTGACACAGTATTATCTGAGTACACAATACATAAGATGCATGTCATCACTTTGCATAGGCATTTACATGTATTGAAGACTAGAAAAAAGTATACCTGATTTTATTTTAATAAAAATATGGAATGAGATATTATTAAATTTCAAAAGCCAAAATGAACGTTTCAACTTTAATTAATTAATTTTGATGACACTTTCTACTTTGATGGGAAAGATAAAATCGAAAGGTACCCATAAAGCCCTCAGCACAGTAAGCACCAGAAAGGCAGTGAGAACTCAATTTTGGCACTTAGCTACACGGAGTAACTTTTAACTAACTTATGATAGAGCATTGTTCTGATTAAATAAACGTCCCAGCCAAAATTAACGTTTTTCTTTTTTTTTTGCACAAATTATAATAGAAAAAATATTTTGAAAACTTCATCGACTACAGAAAATAGCTATTTTAAAATGTGCCACTTTGTCATCCTTTATTTACAGAGAGGGAGAGCATGTGTGGCATTCTTGGCATCAGGTATAATTTTTTTAGAGGTGCTTGTTTGGCTCCTTTGGTTCTCTTTCCTTTTCTGTTTCATTTTATTATTTACCATGGAGCTACCACTTTTAAAATACCCAGCACAGCATGAAATGTAGGAGTTTAAGAAACATGAATTTAATTTTTAAGTACTACTTACTTTTATTTTGCTGAAATTTTTTCGAGTGGTTAAAAAAGAAAGAAAAAAAAAAAGATACTCACTGTGGGTCCTTAAACTCTTAAACTAAAGTCTCTACCTAGTCACTTCATAAGTTTCTAGTCATGAAATTGATGACTCTTGTATTAATCATAACGCCTTACTGACTTTAAAAAGAAAAGAATCATAGTAGAAATCACAAGAGTAAACCAAAATTTGGGAACCAAAACAACATAAGGGTAGACAGTTCAAAATGAAAGTCAGATGGAAACAAAGCATCATAAGATTAATGCTTTTAGTTTACAAACAAAATAATTTTAATCACTATAAGGTTTTGAAAAATGTTACCAATAAGTTCATCTTCTACTACCCAAATGACATAACAGAAGCAACAGACACATCTGCCTTACGGGGACTGTCAAGGTAGATGTACTACTTTATTAATGACAACAACAATGAAAGTTGATTCTAAAAATAAGATTTATTATTCCAATTACTGTCAAATCTTGACCAGAAAAATTTCCTAATACTCCCATGAAAATACCCAAATTTCTTAGCATTCGAACAACTCAGATCTATTTATTTTCAAATTCTCTCTACCCTGTTACCATTGTCACTTTCAGAAAGTATATAGAATGCCCCCACAACCTTCCATGATCCCCCATAGCCTTATTCTTACATTTAAGCCATCTAAAACATAGTCCCAATCATTCAGACAATATTGTTTTCATATTACATGCAAGCATCCAGTGGTTTAAAGAAACTGTATATTTCTTTAACACCCGAACATGCTAGGTCATTATGCTTTTGACCCAGCTTTTGATTTCTGCCTGGAATGACAACCTACTTTCTACCTCCTGCAGTAGGAATCCAAACTATTCCTCAAGGTTCACCTTTTTTATCCCCCCAATCAGTAGCTGACCAGCTCCTCCTTTAAACTATTCCACCTCTATCCAAAAGCACTTTATACTCCTTATGATATGTTTAATATTATGCCTTGAATATTAAGTTTTGTTTATTTTCTGATTTTTGTTTTTCAGGGTTGAAGTACATTTGTAAATTGGCTTTCTGGATTGTTTCTACTGTAAAGTAGAAGCTGGGTTTTACTCATCTTTAGGACGATGGTCGCTCTCATAAGTCCATTGACTCCTTTTCTAGATTTTTAAGACATTCTTAGATATATTGGAATTTTGAAATTGTGGGAAAAACCTAACAAAAGCTAAGGGATGCTAGCTTAGTTCAATAATTTAATCTCTTGTGTGGAAATATGCCTTAGGTTACTGCCCAGACTGTCTGCTGTGGTCCTATACAAGGAACTACTCAATGGGTTTCTATTTGATCTCTGTAATCAGATGTATCTGTTCACTCTTTCTTTTCCCAACATTGTAAGCTCCTACGATATGCTAGGTTTAGTATATGTTCATTTTTGGTTTAATGGACACAAAACAAAAGCCAAATTCTTTTCCAAAATGGTGCAATCTACTTAACTCTGATGCCCCAAAGCATCTATTCTTTCCATTCTCTTTTATCCTTAAATGTGTTAATTTATACTGTTTAAATCTGTAAGCTGCTACAAGTCCCTTTGAATACAGTTGAAGGACAAATAGTGAATATTAGTGACTACATCTGCTAATCATCTAAATGTCTCAAAAGTTCTATAGATCATATCGACATCTACAAAAAGCACTCTGGTCTACACTCTGCTCCATTTGGAAACAGTGATAAATAAGATAATCTCAAGTTTCTTTCTTTCTTGCTACTATGACATATCAACAATTTGTGCACTGAGCACGTTCAGTCATTAATGGTCCCGCAGCACGAATTGCCCCAAACGAGACGCCCATAAGCCAAACAGCTTGATCAGACTCCAGAGACAGTAATTACTTTCAGTCCACCTGAAATTCCCAAAGCAGTGAGAACTGGAATAGGCTTTTGTATCCTGCTTAGCAATAAGCAATAAGACAGCTGCCAATTGTTTCTACTTTCTCCCACTTTGAACGATTAGAATGGCTCTGTACAAAATTCTTTGACTAAGAAGAACTTGGACAGACAAAACCTAGAGATTCTTTCCTCTTTCTCCAAGACCCAGGAGTTCTGATGCCAAGAAAATTTATTGATGGGGCTATATAATCTCAACTTTATAAAGAACCTGGTTACAACATGGCAAAGACATGTTTAAAATTACCATCAGGAACTTATTTTTCATCAACTTTATCAGAAAAGAAGAAAAGTCAGTGTCGTGTTCTACAATAACCCTCTACATTCGTTCCTTCAACGATATTTAAATTTACACCCTTTGATGGAGCATTTCTCATTATTGTTTAATCAATGATTCTAAACTGGTACATGAGCCATTATGATGCTTGTTATAAGTGGTTCTTAGCAGTATCAGAGTTTTTTTTTTTTATTTTTTTATTTTTCTTGCTTTCAGGCCAGGAAATGTTTATTAATTCCTAGAGTTATAAAACTTTTGTATATTTTACAAAGTGCCATTTATTATTAGATAATTTGGTAAAACTGAAATAGGGGAAACTCTTACCCGCCTTTCCTCATTTCTAGATATTTATTTTCTTTTTTACAAGCTGCAAATGAAATTGGCCAAGTCTTTGACTGGGTTTATTGGTGAAAGATCAGGGAAAAAATGAAGCAACATCCCTCAAAAGGAATAGTTAATAATCGCTAGCATTTATTGAGAACCTTACCATGTGCCAGACACTGCTGTGTTAAGGATGTATGATCTCACTTAATTGTCACAGTAACCTTATAATGTGGGTGGGTTAGTATTCTCAGTTTAGTGATGAGGAGATTTATAGATAAGTAACTTGCCTAATATCACAGAAAGTGATAGAATCATAATTTAATTCAGGCAGCCTGACTCCAACTCCATAATCGAGATGTTTGGAAAATTTCAAACATAAAAGTATCTTAGAATAAAAACAAAATTTATGAAATACTGTGACAGAACTAAGCAACTTTCTTGAGTCTTTTGTGAATAAAATTGGCATTAAGTTTCTATCTACATTTTTAAATGGGTGAAAGGACAAGTTATCCTCCTAAAATAATTCTACCAAGGTTCCAAGTGCAAGGATAAAACATGGCTTCCAGGCAGCTCAATCAAGCACAGCATGACTTAAACAGTACATTTGAATAATTTGTATTGTTTTTGTGCTTAGCCTTGAGCAAAAAGAAAAAAGAACAGTATTTATTAATCCTTTTAGCAAATATTTTTGAATACTGTAAAATGATCAGTAATACTTGGAATAATATAATGAGAAGATTGACAGCACCTGCTTGTGTAAAAAAGGTTCACTGAGGTTCGCTTTGCTTTGCTGAAACATTAAAGCGAGTGAGCAAAGGCGATCAAACGCTTTTGTTGGAACCTTGCTGAAAATCTAATATGCATTTTGTTTTGGGTGCTTTATTATTGTTGTCATTGCTGTTTAACTTTTATTTGTCCAGAAAAATCCATGAAAGTGGACAATTTACTTCTTGTGCCATTGCAGTTAATTTAAGGTTTGTTGTATTACTCAGTGAAAGAGAAGGGAATACTATGTTACTAATCTCAGAATAAAATTTTTAAGTATACTCCCTTCTAGCAAATATCCCTTGAATGAATTAAAATATGCCAGTGTGACCACCTTGAATATAGATGCTTTTGATAAACAATTTAGATGTATATACCCCTAGTTAACCATCACTTCTAGGTTAACGTAAAGAAGTGACTTTATATTTCAAAGGGCAACTCCTACTTTTCCTCCTCTCTCCAGTTCTCAAGAATGTACTATCATTCTTCCAGTTCCCCAGGCTTGAAAATTGGGAGTCTTTTACCCTTCATATCTACAAATCACCTAGTCTTATAAATGTCTATGGTAATCTCTCCAGTTCTACTATCCAGGTTCAGGCCATATTAACTTCAGGTTAGACCATTATAACAACTTCCTATCTTGAGGGCTTCTCCTGGTTCTCTCCTCATTAATTCATTGTGATACTGTCGTAGTACTAATTTTCCTA
>NW_011888813.1:2974822-2978059 GCF_000151845.1 Pteropus vampyrus
AATAACTACTTTTACTATGTGCATTTGTTTCCTCTTGTCACAAATAACCACAAACTGGGTGGCTTCGAAACAACACAAATTGATTCCCTTATGGTTTTAGGGGTCAGAAGTCTGAAATCAGTCTCACTTGGCTGAAGTCAAGGTGTTGGTAGGGCTGGTTTCTTCCAGAAGGTCTAAAGGGGATTCTGTTTGCTTTACCTCTTCCTTCTTCTAGAGGTTATGTGGATCATGGCCCTTCCTGCAACACTCAACCTTTGCTTCCATAATCACATCTATTCTGTGCCTCTTGACTCTACTTCTTTCCTCTTATAAGGACCCTTGTGATTACAGCAAACCCATCTGGATAATCCAGATAATCTCTCTGTCTCAAAAACCTGAATTATGTTTGCAAAGTCCCTTTTGTTATATAAGATAATGTATTCACAGATTTCAAGAATTAGTACACTGACACCTTTGAGGTCACTCTCTCCACTACACTGAACCTCAGTTTTCTAGTCTGCAAAGTGGGGATAATGAAGGAAACTGTCTCCTGGAGTTGTTGCAAGAATAAGAAGAGTGACCGTATATATAACTCTTAGCAGAGTATCTGACACATAATAATTATGGCTAACATATTGTGTCCTTATAAATATCATTTAACTAGTGGGTACGCTATTTATATCATAGTAGACAAACTATATCATAGCATTTTAGTCATGACCTCCAGAGCTTAATCCATAGTGGCAGACACAGAAAGTGCTTCCATATTTCCAGGGTACTTGTAGCATGCCTCTGGCTCTGGCAGTGTGAAAGATTTCAAATGCTACATCTTATTACATGGGTGGTCGAGTTATTGAACTCTATTGACAAAAGGCTGGATTTTCCAGCAAGATGGAGCTTCATTAAAATTCTGCAGAGACTGAAAATTCAATAATCTTTCTCACAAAGCACTGCATGAGCAGGGCTGATTAGGCAATTTCTTTCTCATTCTATTTCTTCTGCTAAAAGCATTGTTACTTCTTGTTTGGTACAAAAAGACAATCATTAAATGAGCATTCGCTATAGGTGATTAAGCAGAAAGTTTTAAAGGTACACTGAGTCTTTTCTCAAGGCCTAATTGAGGGCTTGAAAGGGGAGGGAAGAAAAAAAATAAAACAAAAACATCATTACCATATTCTGGCCTGAGATATGGAAAGCATGACACTAATAAATACTGTACAGCTTATTTCTTCAGACTCTTGATCTCCTTGTTTACTCAGACTTGCTTCTTCTCCACCAACCCATTGCCTTCTCTCTTCTACTGCCCAACCCTCTTTCCATTTTCTTACATTGTTCTAGAAGAATTAACTCATGCTGGACATAATATACAATTGTGCTCAATGAGCCTTACATTTCCCTGATTAAATCTACCATAATTATTGGAATCGAGAGCAGATAACACCAAATACCTATCTTTCTATCCTCACTTAATAACTAATATCTGATGGCATTAACAGAGTAGCTCTAGAAACCTGGATTACCTCATGATAAGACTAAGGAACTTTCCCCTATCACTCATATGTTCTCTCTCTCTCCCTCCCTCTCTCTCCTCTTTTTCTCTTAATTTTTACATCTTAGCAGAAATAAGTTTTGTCACAGTAGCTTTCTCTGTAGAACATAACTAGCCTGGCTTTTCATGAGTGCAAAGATTTTTTAAAAATCTGGTCTGTTCTCTAATATATATCAAATAATTAGAAAAGTGTCAAGCACATAGTTGTTCAATAAATATTTGCTGAATTAATGAATTAATGAATTGACCTGAAGGGTAATGCCAGATAAGATCTGCACTGTGCAGAAGTCCTGTCTATAACAATAACTTGACGGCATATTTTAACTTGAGTGTTCACGAAGATAGGATAAGTATTCATTAAAAATACCAATCTACACTATGAGAAAATAAAGCTATATTTGTGTTACTGTCTATTATTTTATGCTAAATTATATTTAAGAAAAATGTCAATAATACCTACTGGGATTCTCATAGAAAATTTTCATTTCTCTTCCTTAAAGAGCCCTTGAAAGCTCTCATTAGGTATTCCTAAGAATCTCTTTCCTAGTCCAGTCTGAATTCCTCATCTTATGCTATCCAAGTCCTACTGATCCTCTTAAGCTCAGGCCACTCTGTTTTTGTCCCATTACGACTTGTTCTCGGATGTCACCTCTTTATATCAGGCCTTTTAGCATCGATATTTTGTAAAGTCATCTAAAGATCAGATTTTAAGAAATAGGTCTTAATCCATTCTATGTCAAAGAATAGTTTAACTCCAGCCAATGCCTTTGTCAAATACCTTCTATAAATTACTCAGCTGGTCAGTTTCCAGAAGGCTCTGAGTACCCTCAAGGTCCTGCCCCTGTGTCTTGCCTATGCTTCTGCAATGGGAAGGGGGTTTTATTTTGCTCTCTTTGGCAAAAAGAGAAACAGGTATGTTCTATTACAGGTAAAATTCTTTGTTATCTAACAATTTGTGTCTCCCGAAGTATCTGGTTATACGAGCATTAGAAAAATAACAAAATGAGCACAGGCTTGATTGAAAGGTCCCAGAGCTTGGTCTCCCTGCATCACGATTTTGTAAATGAAGAGAAATTCTCTGAATGCCACATGGAAGAAGGAAAAGGGAAGGCCCACCCCATCCCACTCCTTTCCTTCTCCAGAGCTCCTGAATGATTCTTTGTGGGTTGATTGTTGGTTCTACATATGGTCTGGAGAGCTGATAGGATAGACAGTATGAACTGATAAGCAGAAAGGGCAATATCTTCCTGCGGCAGGCTGGATAGAAGCTCATTGCAGGACAGATGCACTGTGAGCCAAACTATGGAAATCGCAGGCAGGAAGGACAGAAGCTACACTTCAGGATTCACAGAGATTGCCTCAAGGGCTGAGAGGTGCCTGGGGCAACTGGGAAATCACTGTAGCTGACAGACCCTGACAGGCCGGTCTGGCATGCTGGGAGAGCTGACCTTGCTGTCTTTGAGCAAAGGCTTAAGGCCAATCATACTCACAGAAGGAAGTAAAGAAAAGAGTAACATGCATTGTTAAATGTCAGCAGAGCCAGGTACAAAAGATAATTAATATTTACTTTATTTAAGTCTGGTCAGCTAAAAAGCAACAGAATCAAGAAGTCTTCCGACTCTAAAGAACCTAAGCTCAAGCTCCTTGCTTGACTCTGTTCTTCTTTCCACAGAACTGTGATGCCCTATGCAAAATTATAAAAAGGTGGT
>NW_011888813.1:2979819-2981108 GCF_000151845.1 Pteropus vampyrus
TTGCTGAACTGTTAGTCCCTCATAGAGGTAAAAGTGAGGAGATTAACTCATCTATCTTGGTAAACTGGAGCAGAGCCTTATGTAGAAGTAGTGCTTCTGAATTTTAACACAGCATTGACAGGTGCCTCCCATGAGGTGTTTGTAGACAAGATGGAGAGATATGCCTGAATAATATACAATTAGGTCACTTAGCAAATAAATGTACTTAGTTTAATAAATATACTCAGTGAGTGACAATAGATTATATTAATAGAAGGATGTCTCTTATATAATGTTGTCTTTGGATTTGTTTTATTCAATGTTTCATAATTAATGATAATACTAATAAGAATAATAACTGTTATTGAGCTTTTTTATACTTTCCGGATGACATCACGTTACATACACTTTCTCATTTGATCTCCTTAAAACTCTATAAAGTAGATATTAATATTACCACCATTTAAAACAAGGAAACTGAAAATTAGAGATTTTTCATTACAGCTGAATAGCAAAATAGCAGTTATGACTCACTCCAACTGCTGTTTTTTAAATCCTGGAGAAATCTTGGAAGTAAAAGAAAGACATAAATCTCAGCAACTGACAACAATAGCAATAGCAAACACCTCTGAAAAACTCTGGACTATTTTTGGCTGGCAAATCTAGCAAAAGTAAGAAAATGAAGACTGGGACAGGAGTGAATGTTTCATACTGTTTGCCAGTGGTGTCTTGAAACAACCGTTGGCTGCCAACTTAATAAGAGAAACCTACAGCAATGCAGCAGACCCTCCCTACAGGTTTCTAAGGGCAAATGGTAGGATACTCCCAAAGCTCTGCTGGAATGAAGAGTTAATGGAAATAAGTACAGTTAACCAGTTCCCCTCAGGCATTTACTCCCTACCCTTTCAGATCAAAACCTTCAATGTTGGCGTTATAGTCTAAGGAAGTTGCCTCCTTTCACTGCTTTTCCAAGGTTTAGAAGATGAAACCATAACCGGAAGAACTGCACAGTGGAATGGCAGCAAATCGGAGTGCTGAACAAAGGCTCTCTGGTAACTGGAGTTCTCAGCCTACAGGTCCATCCCGTCCCCTTTCCTTAAACTCATTAGGCTCTAACACAAATGAAAGCTTTTCCCCAAGTTCTTTTCCAAATCACGTTAGCAATCAGCATAGCTGATGCCCCCAGGAAACATGAGCTCATGACTATAACAACTACATCAAAAGGCATGCAAGGTCTTGAATTATATACATATCATCTCAAATTAAAGTATTAGAAAAAAGATAAATTTAAATTTTAAAATATTTTAGGA
>NW_011888813.1:2982800-2993382 GCF_000151845.1 Pteropus vampyrus
TTAATTAATAAAAATTTCGGCAGGCAGTTTTATAAAAACTGCCAAACTTATTCTAAACTTTATGTTAGTCTAAAGAACCTAGAATAACCAAAGTAGTCTTTAAAAAGGACACAGTTGGAAGACTTAAACTATCTAGTTATAAGACAAATGTATGGTTGGCAATCAACACAGCTAAGCATTGGTCAAAGAGATAGAGAGAATCGTACAGATCAATGAAACAGCCCAGATAGATAGACACAGCAGGTTGTCCTGTGCCTGTTTAATAATTTCATTTTCTGTAGTCTTTTGGGACTCATGAATGCAAAAATCTGTTAGCTATCAGAACTAGGTGATTTAGAGGCCTGTCCCTCAGGTGACAGGTGTAAAAGTTGGGGACAAGATCCATCCAGGGAGATTCTGGTGACGTGAATTTATTGTTGGAATGAGCCAGAGGGAGAAGTGGGAGAAGTGGCCATGGTTCTTTCAGAGGAAGGTGATCAGGTGTCCTGTCCCTCAGTGGCAGCCTTAAATATTGGGGCAGTGGATATGAGGTCCAAACCCTTTGCTCCTCAGAGAGAAGCTGGGAGTTGGGGGTTCCCTCTCTACTGTATGGCACTGTGCCAGAGTTTGAGTTTATGGCAAAAGTGTCACGGCCGTTCCTACTCATTTCAAGGTGGATATTTTCTCAGTCACCTGATGTGTAGGAGTCACTCAACTAGCTTCCAGATTTCTTTCAGAGAGAATTGCTTCATGTGTAGCTGTATATTTATTACGTCCATGGGAAAAGGGAAATTTAGGAACCTCTTATGTCACCATCGTGGTCCTGTCTCTACCTCACAGTCTGCAACTATTTATTTAAAGAGACTTATCAAAATAAATAAATAAATAAATAAACAAACAAACAAACAAATAAATAAATAAATAAATGGATAGGCTGGGCTTTACTCTGATTTGAGCAATGAATGGAACAAAAAAATTTGTAAGATTTTTGGTAAAATGTAAATGTTGATTAGATAGGTGATGATATTGAGGAATTTCTGGCTTTATTGTGATAGTAGCAATTTAATTATGTGTAAAAGCAGAGTATTAATCACTTATTTGATCAACCTACTGAAATACTTAATGTATTATGTTTGTTGGGAATGTGTTTTTTTAATCCAGGAGAGGGATAAGTAGATGGAGAGATATTTGAACAAGATTGATTAAAAATTGGTACATAGACACATTGGCTTTATCATTCAATTATCTCTACTTTTGCATAGTTTTGAAATTATCTCTATTAAAAAGCAGGCCAGGAAGTAGCTCTTAGCCTCAGTTTCTTCATCCACAAAATGATATATTTGGTCAAGATTATTTCTAAAGTACCTTTCTCCAATTAGCTGAAGCACTATGCAGAAAATATCCAAATTTTATCCACCAAAAAACAAGGCAGGCAATTTTTAATGGAAATTAATATTTGTTAAGGGCCAGGCCAATTTTAGATATTGTACTCACATTATGTGCTCATTTGAACTTCAGGAAAATCAGGAGTTTCATGACCTATAAAAGGTGACCAACACTAAGACACAGAGAGGTTAAGTAAATTGGTTATGGTCACACAGCTAATATAGGCATTTTCTTTCTTTACATCATATTGCAAAATTCTCTAACCTTGTTTAGCAAGGCTTTGGCCTCTTAGACTTTAATGTTTAGTAATTATAACACATCCAGGTCACTCACGTTCTGTATTATTTGCTTTTTCTTATTTTTCTTCTTCTACTTATCACTATTATTATCATTATTATTTACCTCTTGCTTGAATTATTCATAAAGTGAGCTAGGGTTTAAATATAAATAAATGACATTTTGTTCATCTTTTGTTTACTACTTGAATCTCACATTTGTAGGCTTGCTCTTTCAGAAAATAATACAACTTTCAGAAAGAGGATTTTGTTGTATCTTTTTTTAAAAGAACATTTGAGATCATCTTAGCTATATTTTTTTCAAAAGTAAGTCGTGAGCTATTTAGTAAGTACTTCATTTCACCCAATTCCCTTAATAATATCAGGTGCCTGTCTAGTTGATTTATAAATGTGCAAATTTTCTAATTCTGTATTCCCTCAACTGACTGTTGCCAATAGCTATCTGGCAAGGTTTTCATTATATCCTAATAGTCCAAATTTGTTTGCTTCATTTTTCCTGTTAAAACTAGATTCAAAGAATAAATACCCTCTCTCAGCCATTTTAGAATCATCATCAATTTCATAACCATCCTCACTGATTAGCAGCCTTAATTCCCCTCTTCTCTCTATTTCCCTGGGCATATTTATAAAAGCCTTCTTTTGTACTCCACAACTTGTTTGAGCACTAGTCATTTCACTGCCTTTATCTTTTTCTACCAAGTTTTAACTGATGTGGACTATTTTACTCCATGCTCTCCTTTTAGTCATGTCAAGCGAGAATTTCGCTCTCTCATCAGTCCTCTGTGATACTACATTAAATATGTCATGCAATTAGCATTTCTCAGAAGAATTGAAGCACTATCCTGATAATTTGGGCTCCGGCTCCACTTCTGCCTGAAATGTCTAGATAATTGCAGCATATGTGGGTGTTGTGGAGTTTCTTTCTGCTTGAATTATCCAAATAATTGCTCTAATTCTCCACTTTGTTTTACATATAGAGACACAAACACAAAGAAAGCAGATCTAGAAAAATGGAGTATCCGAGGGAATTAGTGTGGGATCTTTATTCAGCTGAGGCTATGATCTTATTGCTTACTCCTCTGAAAGGAAGTGCCTTCAGGTCACCGCTGTGCATTTGCCTGCTATTCTTTTGTGTTGAGCATTCTTCTCTGTGAGACTCAATCGGTTTCTCACATAATCCAGGATATTTTTCAGTTATCTTGACGTGAGTCATTGATGAATCTCAATATCCCAGAGAGTGCCAAAGATAAAAGGAGTCTAGAAGATCAACCCACCTCCCTCCACTGCCACCACCATTCTACAGACGTAGTAAGTGAGACGCAAAGGGATGAAGTAACTATATACATTTTCATAGGAAATCAGCACACATTAACTATGGACCAAAAAAAAAAAAAAACAAAAAGAAGCCCAAATTGGTTTTACTTATCTTTTTTTCTAAATGCTTATACAACAAAAACAGCTGTTTAGTCATCTATAAAAAGTAATTGGGGGAAAACTGGAATGAGTGACACCAGAGGCCCATTGCTTCCTGTACTTTCCCACCTTTTGCTGGGTAAGATGGGGTAGAAAAAAGAATAGGAGGGGATTGCGTATTTCCTCCAGAAAGGGCCGTGGTACAAGATGGCAAGAGCTAGGTTCCCATTCTCCTCCTTAGTCTCTGTAGAGCTGTGCAGGAAGCTGCCTCTCAAGTACCAGATGAAACTCTGGAGCTAGCACAACATCAATTTTGGAAACTACCAGTACATCAATTTAGATTGGACATCAATGAAGAAGAAGAGTCCTTTTAATCATTTCTTTCCATAATCGTGGAAAGAGGAAGGTGAGCACAGCCATCAGAAGGGTAAGACTCTGAAAATGGTGTCCTTCTCTCGCACACCATTCTCTAGCTTCTGTAGAAGACTCCATCTTTCTATCTATGTTCTCATTGCCATCAGAGAAAGCTGGTCTCCTACCTTCTCATCCAGCCTGCTGCATGCGTGCGTGTGTGCGTGTGCACATACACATTCCTCCTTTGCAATCCAGCTCTAGGTGTCCAAGTAAATGCTTAGATTTTTCCATTTTACTATTCAATTTGGAATTTCTGTAGAAGGAATTGCTGTCAGTGAACACTGCCCACCACTAGAGAGCAGCCAAAGCCAACATTTTCCTGGGCAAAAAATCTGTTTAATAAGTTATTTTCAAAGGAGCCAAGTTCTTTTGGTCTTCTTGTCTTTCACCTTCAATCTTTTGCTGAACGAAGCACCCCACCAGCTTCCCTCAGGAGGGAACATTCTGTGTCTATTCACATGGTATAGACACACTGAAAGCTCTACTCATTTGGCAAGAGAAGCTATTGTCAAAAACATTTGTTCCTGAAATCTCCATGCTTTGACTCCATCATCACAATCAAGCAATATATGTGACTTATCAAATTCTGAATGTGGAGATTTTTTTTTAGTAAAAAAAAAAAAAAGAGTTATCTCTATAAATTCATGAGGAAGCAAAATCAGATCCTGGTTGATTCTCCCCTAAACCTCCATAGGACTAACAGCCGCCACACCTAAGTGGGGTCCTAAGCACAGATGTGATTTATTCTTACAAACAACATAATTTTTCTAACTTAAAGGAAGACAGGAATTGTGCCTCATTTTAAATTTTTCAGTAGGTCCATGTCTACATTATTTAGTTTAATGAACAGTAAAAGACAATAATTATTGTTGGTTAGCCTATCATTGTGCAAGAAGACCCTCTAGTTTTCTAGATTGGAAGGTAAAGGAGAAGAATAAGAACTTCTGGAAGATAATTTGACTGAAGATCCAGAATTGTGGACATTGGATTTAGTTTTAGATTTACATTTGAAACCTGCCTCTACTTAAGCTCTCTCTAACCCTTAGTCTCTTCTTCTGTAGGGGAGGGGTCCTAACTTTTTTCATCAAATAAGGATGTTATGAGGACCAAAGGAAACAATGTATCTAATGCACTTAAATAAAAGATTATCTATTATGGTTCAAAGGGCTCACCATGACCAGGCCCCTGCTGACTTCTTTCTGCCTTATTCCTCCACCACTTGATCTCCATGTATTCCACCTCCCTTTTAATTTTATGAAATATTCATTTAAACGTGTGTTACATTGGAGGTATAATTCTGATCATAAGAGCTTACAATGTGGTCTCTAGAAAAGAGATAAAGAAATATGAAGGAATGAAATACAAAGAAGACATATCTTACAACATTTGATTCTGAAGGGAACACATGAGACAGGAATTGTATACTGTCAAAATGAGCCTCAAGAGTCCTGAGTGTTCCTCAAGTCCAGTTTTGCATACATTAGCTCTTTAAAAAAAAAAACAACTTTTTATTATCTAGTGTTTATGGTCTAAATTAATTCTCAATATCATTCTTTATTTCAATATCACCAGCGACTTGCTTGACCTCTTGAATGAATGGAATACATCTCAGTCATGACAGAGAACTCTCAAACCTATTCACACATTCTTTCAGAAGGATTCGCCAACAGACTTGGACTCTTTTGGGTCTGATTGCATTCATTGCCTGTTAATATAGACGATGAAATAGCAGCACTGCCAAGTGCCTTGAGTTAGATTCTTTTAACCGGTGCCCTGAGCAATGTGATTCCACTCTAAGTGCCACATGGAAGATCAGTCTACAGGTTGTTAAAGCACAAAGTGAAGTTCAAATAATGATCGTTGTAGGGAAGGAAGGTAGAGTTGGTCTTAAATGATGAGTTGGATTTGAATAAACAGAAAGATGGTGGGGGAAAAAAAGGAGAGCATGCAAGCCTGAAGGAAGAGCATGATAAAGGCAGTGACAAAGAAGAAAAGGTAGCATTTATTGATTAACTCCCATGTAAACAAGTTAGACACCTTGGCTCCTTTAACTTGTTTCATTGTCTCCACATACAGGAAAGGTTTATAGGAATAACCCCATTTTTGTAAATTAAGGAAACATGACACTGAGGATACGACCAGTAAGCAGCGAAGCCAGGATTTGTGTTCAGGTTGGCAGGATTCCAACCTACATGTCCATTATGCTACATTGCCAGAGGCATAAAGAAATATAATTATAGAAGAGGAAATGCTGAAATAAAAGCAAAATCTATTGCATTGTCTCCTTAAGAAACAATAAGCATTTTAACAGGGTTTTCTATTTCATTAGAAAGGGCTTGCTAAACATTAAACATGATCACCCCAAATTGAAGCTTTTTTCTCCTGAGACTGGGATTTGCTTGTAAGAAATCACTAACTGTTTTAACAACCACTGTTACTCAAGGGCCTAGCAAAGGAAAATACAAAGTTAAATAGATTTTTTAAATCACAAGCTAGTTAGAAAATAATAGATGATGAGGGGAAAGGAAGCTGTGGATCAGAAAAGAACCCACTCATTATGAACATATAAAATGGTCAAATGTTACTGTAACTCATCTGTTTGCAATAGGGATGTTTTGTTTCCAGTGCTGCTCTACCCTTAACCAAAGCTTACCCAAGTCTTAACTTCTACCCCTTCCTAAAGTAGTTACAAAGATTCCATTTTTCAAGACATAGCTCAAAAGCCACTTCTTCCTAGAAGCCTCATTTAATCCTTTAGAGCTAGAATTCATCTCTCATATCTTTGAACTCTTAAAAGCAGTTTGTCTGTGTCTATCTTGGTTATTTATTGATGGTTTACCTTTCCTATTAGTCTGTAAGGTCTTGGAAGCTATGGTAAGTATGATTCATTATTGTATGCCCAAACCCCACTTTACTGTAGTAAACACTTAAAATATTTGTTAGGTGAAAAAAAATTTTTTTTTAATAAAATAGAATATTTGTTAGGTGAAAAAAAATTTTTTTAAATAAAATAAAATATTTGTTAGGTGAATGTTGCATGTGTTTTAAATGGGTTAGCATTGAGTTTTCAAATCAAACATTATGCATACATGGATTACTTTCGGCTTGTTTTTTTTTTCATCAGTCGTTGCATGGTTACTGCAATAATCACAGATATGACATGCCAGGTGATGGACTATACTACTGAACCAGTAGACTTATAAAGCCAAATTAAAAAGACAATAAAAAACTAATAAAAAAAAAAAAACCACACACACAATAAAGCCAAATCCAGATTTCCAAAACCAAAAATGACTTTAAAAGATCACAATTCTGCATATACTTGGTTATAGGTAAAATATTCATTGCTTGAAGATCCAACAGTGATTGTAGCTTTTGTTAAAGCCACCTAATGAAACTTTTGGTCTAAGTGGTTCCATAATTTCAGGCTTCAATATATGCCCAGCAGTGACATTTAAAACATAAAAAAGAAAAGCAATGGACATAGTTATGGTGAAAAACAAAATAAATGACTATGTGGAGAAAAATTCAAGCTCATGAGTGAGACTGAAGCTCAAGACTTCTGGGGTTTGTGGCCAAAAGCAGACTGAGCTAGTCAGAGATCTGGCTGCTACCGAGCACTAGTGACAGAAAGAGGCCTGCAAGAGTCTGGGATATTAGAAGCAGAGAAAGGTAGCTTTCTTCACCTGGGAAAAGCATAGGTGTGTGTGTATTGGGGGAAGCAGTGGCTGCCTTGGTGTGTTGGCTTCCTCCCCCCATCCCCCACTCAGGGGGTTAACTTTTTTGAAACAGTTCCATTTTACAGGAAAATTATAAAAGGAGTAAAAAGAACTCTTCCATATACTCCATTTAGATTCCCCAATCATTACCATTTTACTACTTTGATTCATCATTCTCTTTACTCATGTAAATATGTATCACTATATTCTTCTGAACCATGTAAAGTTGCAGAAATTATGTTCATTTTTATCTTTAAATACTTACATTTTCATAACCAGAGTTCAAAGATAAAAATCAAGAAAATAACTGATATGATACTCTTCTATAATCTACAGAACTTATTCAAACTTTGAACAGTGTGCCAATACTACCCTTTATAACAAATAAAGAAGAAATCGGTTTCAGAATTAACATTGCATTTAGTTGCCATGCCACTTTATCTCTTAAGATTGGCCTCTTTTTAAATCGGCTTTAATGACATCAAGCTTATTGAAAAGTACACATCAGGTAATTTGCAGATGTCTCTCAATTTATGGATGTTTGATATTTCCACATAAATAGACTTAGGTCATGCCCTCTTGGCAAGAATACTGTAGAAGTGATATTCCATCATCTTCTGGTTTACATGATTTTTTAATGAAAAATCTGCTGTAATTCTTATGGTTCCTCCCCGCCCCCACCCCCACCCCCACACACACTAAACAATGTGGGTTCTTCCTCTTGACTCTTTGAGGATTTACCAGTTTCTTCATCACTGGCGTTCATGAATTTGCCATGATCCTAGGTGTGGTTTTCTCTGTGTGTGAGTTTATCCTGCATGGGTTTATATAGAGCTTCGTGAATATGTGGCTTTATACTTTTCATAAAACTTAAACCTTTTCATGCCAGTATTGTTTCAAGTATTTTTTTTTTCTGGCCTTCCCTCTCTGTTCTTTCCTTCTTATATTCCAATTGTATATAAGCTAAATTGCTTAATATTTTCTTCCAGGTGACTAAGTCTCCTAATGTTTTTAAATCTTATTTCTGTATGTTTTATTCAGTTAGGACAGTTTCTATAATTATATAATTAAGTTCACTAACCTTTACTTCTGCAGTTGTATGTTCTGTCCAGCAATTTTTTTTTATTCCAGACATTATATTTTTTAACTAGATGATTCTTTTGGTACTTTTTATATTTCTCATTCTTGTCCTCATTATGTTCATATTTTTCTTTAAGTCTTTGAACATGTTACATAGTATCGATTTTCAAATCCTTTTCTGATAAATCTCATTTCTGTGTCTCTTCTATTTATTTTTCCTCTGATTAAAAGTCACATTTTTCTGATTTTTGACATCTATCAATTTTTTCTAGATATTGTACCTTGTGATTTGTAAGTGTTTGAGTGCCCGGATTTTATTGCTTTCCTTTAAAGTTTCTTGGCTTGTGCTCTGATAGAGTTGCTTTACTTCAGATTAGCTGGATCATTTTGAGGCTTGGTTTTAAGTTTTGTTAAGACAGGTCTAGAATAGCCTTTCCTTTCAGGCTTGTTTAGCCCTACCACTAAATGCAACCCTTCCAGGGTCTCCATAGATTGTTCAGGTGATCAGTGAAAACTCTCAATTATAGATGTTGGGAGTGTCAACATTTCCCCATCCTCTGCATACTTTAGGAATATTTTAGTTTATAGCTCCATGGAAGTGGTTCGTCATTCAGTTTGAAATTCCATCTTACACATGTATGGCTTAATAATCAATAAAAGCTCAAAGTTATCCTAATGCAGATTTCTGGAGCTGTGTAAGTGTGTGTGTGTTAGTAGTAATAGTAGTAATAGCAGCAGCAACAGTAGCTCTGTCTTCTCTTTGAATATCTGCCCTAAAACTTCTGCCTCCCTGACCTCTGATTTTTATTTACCTTAACTCAGTGAGACTGCTGTGTTCTTCTTGGGATTCCCTTCTCACTGTGGTCTAGAATGTGCATCCAGTTAGAAAGTCAAGCTAATCATAGGGCCCACTTTCTTTATTTCCCTGCTCCCTGGGGCCCTCATCTCATACTGTCAATTGTCCAATATCTGTAAAGAATTCATTCACATCTTTTTGTCCAGTTTCTTTGTTGTTTACAGTAGGAGGGTAAGTGTATGCCCTGTCATAGCATCATGGCCAGGAGTAGGAAATGGTCCTTTCCTCTTTCCTCTCTTCCCCCTAGGAAGCATTGCCTGTCTAAGACAGGGTTCTAGGGCCCCACCTACTTTCGTTCAGTGTTTTTGCACTTGTGGTGAACTTTATCTCTCTGAGTGTGGTTTTACTTCAGTCTCGTTTCTTTTGCACTCTTCTGTTCTTTCCCTCTTGTTCTCCACAGAGACTTGTAGAAGATTAAGAATTAGCTCTCCTCAAAATTATTATTTATTTTGCTACTTACAGGTAATTCAAAGTTAGTAATGTTTTCCTGTTTTCTAGTTGTAATGAAGTTTGTGATTTGTGTGGTTTTACTTACTGTTCTTGCTATTTTTTATAATTGTTTTTAGGATGTATAGGAAAAACTTAAGCGGCTGTCATTATCATGGCTTCCTGGAAATTGTGGCTAGCTTTAAAAATAAAGTGCTCTCCTAGGACCTGGAAGAACAATGTAAAAGATTGCAAAACTGAAATGGTTGTTAATTATCTTTAATGTCACCAGAGAACAACAGCACCTAAATTCCATTATAATACCTGGATCTTGTCTTTAAGTCTTTGGGGTTTAGGTAGAGACTATTAAAGACTGCCAAATCTCTATGCCTGGAGGGACAGAGGAAACTTGCAAACAAAAGGAGGGTAGCCAACAAAATCAATAATTAAAACATAAAATTTTCCTTCCCCCCCAAAATAATTAATTTCTGGGATAGATCGAGCAAAACTATATGTTTTAGGATGCTCAAAGTAATAAAGGTGAAAAAAATTACATCAAATACTTATAATAAATATTAAACAAAAATAGAAAAAAGTAACAAGATACAAAAAAATTAGAAATTTTGACGATAATAAAACATATTCATGGAAATCTAGACTGGACACTGTTAAACCTACCAGCCAAAGATTATCAGTAAATTAATAACGTACCTGTAGTCAAATAATCAGAAACACACATGTAGTCAAACAAAGTTAGGTTTATTTATTTTTCTATAACAAGGGAGAATAGACTCTGAAAGAGACTCAGTAAAGTGAGTTGAGGGTGTGTTTGGGCATTGCCTAGATGATTCTAAAAAAAAGGATTAGAGAAGTGAGCAAGACATCTGAATTTAATAGTTAAAAAGAGGAGGGGAAAGCAATTCAGCATTTGGGTATATAAGAAATGTATTTGTTCACAAGGTAGAAGGAACTAAGCAACACTGGACTATCATGGGTAAGAAAATAACAATAAC
>NW_011888813.1:2994012-3000804 GCF_000151845.1 Pteropus vampyrus
AAGCAAAAAAAAAAAGAGAATAACTAGTCAGCTTGAGTTAAAGTAGTAGAAGTAACTGTAAATATATAAGTGAGTATGGTATATGTTAATTTGCAGGTCAGGGGACAGAGTTTCCAAATAGACTTTTAAAAAACATAACAATCTTAGCTTTTAAAAAAATCACAAACAAGTTAAAAATCACAGGGATATTTAAAGTTATACCAGGTAAGTACTAATCAAAACAAAGCTGATGTAGCTATAATAATAGCAGACAAGTTAAAATTTAAGGTGAAATTCAATAATAGTGATAGAAGAAAAATCCACCAAAAAGGTTTAATTATCACAAATTTATATGTACTTACTGATTTAAAATTGAAATATATAAAGCAAAACTTGATGTAATTACAAGGAGAAATTACAAGCCTACAACTGAGATTACACCAGTCTTCTTTCAGAAACCAGTATATGAAGCCAATAAAAATTAGTAAGTATAGTAAATTTAAATAACAAGATTATCAAGATTGATCTAAACAGATTTTTAATAGAACTTTGTATCCAGTAAATAAACTATACATTATTTTTAGGTACTCATGGAGTATTTATAAAAATTACCAACAAATGAGGTTTGACAAAATCTAAAGAAAAATATTATAGATCATATTCTCTAACCATAATTTGATTAAATTAAATCAATAATAAAAATAATACTTGCATTTGAAAACAAAGAGGCAAACATACAAAAGTTTGGAAACTTTAAAATGCACTCAGAAAGATCACCTAGTTCAAGATATACTGCAAACCAAACTCAACTCACTCTCCACTCACTTTATTTCCACCAATCCCTGTAATTTATAAACCTGACAGTCATAAGATCAGTAAGTCTGCTGTTTTATATTGCAACATGAGTTGCAGATATCAAAGGGCTATGTTAAAATATGGAGAATGTACTGATTAATTTCTAGAATCAAAGAACTTTTGTAAAAACCAAGATTACTTTTGAGAAATGTGGTAAGAATAAAAACATCCTTTGTATAGTAATAAAAATGTTTTTTAATATGGTTGTAATATTTTGGTAAATGAGTGCTTTAAAGTACATACTGTGGTATCTTTTAATATTAAGTACTGAAATAATACTTATTATAGTGAGATTCCTGGATTATTTTTATCTCCGTCCACTTACACAACTATATTTACCCAATTATAGCTTTCACCCTAAGAATACTGTATTTTCTCAAACCCCTGGTCAATCTAACATTTAGGAATAGTCAATTATTGTTTTTATTAAATCATTCTTATGACAATTGTCTTTGTTGAAGTTATTGTGTTACTAAAAACATTTTTTTTTAAGAAAAGCCTTTTCTTAATTTTCTATGTTGAGATTTGAGAGATTTTGTTGAGTTTCTTTTTTTTTCTGATTTTAGAAACAAATTATCAATAAGTGCATGAGTCAAGTAGATGGAGATCAAACTATCCCCTTTGTTACTGATAAAGCTACTAGAGAACATGGCTCAAATGTGGATCAATGGTAGGCTTCCTGATATAGCATCCTATAATTATCCAAACTTTCCCAACAGAGCCTCTGGCAGCAGTGATCAAAGATGGCCTCTCAGTCAACAAAGGAACAAAGCAGAATTTGGGCATTCTACAGGTAGACAGACTCCAGAATGGAGGGGATAGAGAGATTAAGGAGCATGGTAACATGCTTACCTCACTCTTCTAAACTGATCAATAAGAGAAGAGACTTTTTATCTATAGGCAGGAGTAAAGAAAGAATGAGAGAGTTAAGAATGGTATCTATGGAAGCTTTTCAGGTTAGAATTTGAATCAAAACATTAAAGATGGGAAAAGAAACATTTCACTTTTCCATTTCCTTTGGTAATCAGAAAGTATGCATTTATGAGTAAACTCTTAGAGTGTTTCGTTGATTCATCTCAAAAACAAGGTAATAAGTGACCAAACTCCCTCTTAAGACTCAGATGCTAGGGCACTGGGCCTGCCTAGAGTTTTAGGAGGCAGAGCTGAGCATGGTGTGGGGAGGGACTAGAGGGCATCTAGCTCAAGATCCCGGCTTAGGGTGGACTCAGGAAGCAAAACAGCTGAAAGTCCAATAGGTTAGCTAGAGACGAAGAGCAAACTATAAATAGAAAATTCTGCAGTAGACACAATAGAGAATTCCTGAAGCATGATTACATGAGGGAGTGAACTTTTATGCAGCTTCACCTTAAATTGGGAGGGTTTAAGGTGTAAAGGAAGTTGGGAAAATATGGCAGACAACACTAGCTAATGAGTTAAGAATCTTAAATCTAGTTAAGTCAGTTGAGGAGCTTTAGAAAACTATTCTCCTTCTGAAAACAATTTCTTAAGGAAATTATTTCCTTCTCAGTTTCCTCGTCTACTCAATACAGATGCATCACAGATTGACTTCCAGATATAGAATTCCCATGGACTAGTCCACTGTCTAAAGACCACAATAAAAACTCAAGACAGAAGTTTGAACTTGTACCAGAAAGATTATTCAAATATGCTTGCAGGAAGAATTCCATTAAAAGAAAGCTTATTTTATTTAGTACTTTTCATAGCTATGCATTCTTCAGGGTCAAAATTTTGCCAGAAAACATTAAAGTTGTGTGTGTGTGTGTGCGCTCTGGGATAACGTTTTCGGAAGGTATAAATGTGATCATATAGATTATGATCTTAACCAGAGGGAAGATACCTCCTTAAAGAGGGTATCAGCACTCCCAAAGTGCCTTTAAAATGTGAGAAATTATTTCAGTTATACAACTTTTATGTTAGAATTTAACTATATTTCGAACACAAAAATAAACCCTACATATTCAAGATACAAAATATTGTCGGTTGGGCTTTAACAAAATCTTGACAGATAGGATAGACTAAAGAAACATCGACCCTCAAATAGGAGTGGCCATCTCGGGTGGGAGCACAAAACAGATTTGGGGAAGGGCAGACTAGAGTTTATAAAACAGGTCAAAAATATTTATGCCTTAGCTTAGATTTCCTTGAAAATAGAACCTGGGAGAGTATTCAATACATTTATTTAGGAATAATCCCAGGAATTAGGAGAGAGGGGATGGAAAGAGAGAAAAAGGAAGGAGAAAAACAATATCAGGACACTTTCAGCAACTGCGATTCAATTCTGCTGGGACTTCCTCTTCAGTTTATGAAATACCTTCTGAAGTATGGGAGGCTGGAATATTTACCCATGGATTCTTTTTCCCATTGCTGAGGATTGTCCCACGGGCAATAACTCCCTTTCTGATGTATGTTCCTATGATGTTGTAAAAGGCCCTCAGAGAGAAAACCAAAAGCCACATGATGTACATCTAAGGTAGGCTAATTGCTCATGAGGTGAGCTGAGCACACATGGAACTGACCAGCACAGCTGCTGCACCAGAAACATTTACTACAATAGGTTTTCCTGGCTAGTATTTAGAACGTTTCCTTGTTAAGTAAAATAATTATAGAATCTGATTATCTGGATAAATGCCTTAATTCTACCTGGGGGCAAACATCCAACAATGTTTTGTTTCACTACAACTAAACTCTAATTAATTTTCCCACTTGACCTTCCTAAACCACAGTCCATCTTTTATACTATTTAGAATATTTAAATAATTTAAGATATTCATTTGCATATTTTTATGATCCTCCATTTCCGTTTCATATATCTCTTCATTTATTCAACAAGCTTTTACTTGCCTTCTCTTATATGCGAGGAGGTGTCAGGCTCTATGCTAGGCATAACACTAAGCCCTTCACCTGTATAAACTTAATAAATATTCTCAATAACCCTATGAAAGAGATATTATTATCCCCACTTAAAGAAGAGAAAATTTCCTAATGCCACATGGCTATCGAATGCCTGAGCCAGCTCTATAACTTAGACAGAGAACATGGTCTCTGTGCTCAGGCTAATTGGAGAAAATAAATGTGGAAGTTTCCACTATTGTTCCCAATACTTCACCACTTCTGTATCTGTATACTTTGTCATGTAACTTTGCTGATTCTCAGACTGGAGGCATGGTATATTTCTGCATCCCATGAATGTTGGGTTGGGTCATGTGATTTGCTTTGGCCAGGGGAATGCTTGCAGCCATGATATAAGCAAACACTTGAAAACGATGGCACAGTTGAGCTAGTGCTCCGACATTTTTTTCATCACCGTGAGAAAAACATACTCAGGTAACCCCTTGCCTCCAGATATGAACCTAACTTAGAGCCCAAAGCCAAGCTTGGTGACCCTAGCTTAAATTAGACAAACCCCAGCTAACCAGCAGACACTTTGGTGAGACATAAATGCTTAGTTTTGTATGTATGGTTTTATATATACAGTTTGTTTTGTTCTCTGCTCATTTTTTAATTGGATTGTTTGTTTCTGTTGTTGTTGTGTTGTATAAGATCTTTATACATTTTTGGATATTAGCTCTTTATCAGAGGTATTGTTTATGAATATCTTCTCCCATTTGGTTGGTTGCCTTTTTGTTTCATTGAGGGAAGTAAAAGTAAAAATAAATGAAAGAGGCCATATCAAACTAAAAAGCTTCTGCACAACAAAAGAAACCATCAATGAAATTGGGTCAAATTCATGAAATCCTCTTTGAGACAAAGGTTCATAAGTTTAGTACTTATGTTTTCTTCTATGTATTTAATTGTTTCAGGTATTATATTTAGGTCTTTGATCCATTTTGAGCTGCTATGAGAAACAGTATAGAGGTTCCTCAAAAAATTAACGCTAGAGCCATCCTATGACCCAGCAATTTCTTTTCTGAGTATCTATCTGAAAAAATTTGAAAATGTTCATAAAGATATGTGTACCCCTATGTTCATTGCAGCATTATTCACGGTGGCCAAGACATGGAAACAACCCAAGTGTCTTCTGAAGGATGATTGGTTAAAGAAAATGTGGTACATACATGCAATGGAATATTACTAAGACATAAGAAAAGATGAAATATTGCCATTTGTGACAACATGGTTGGATCTTGAGAATATCATGCTAAGCGAATTAAGTCAGATGGAAAAGGGGGGAAATCATATGAATTCACTCATATGTGGGATATAAAACAGAAAGCAACAAATGAATGAACAAAACAAGTGAACAAACGATTAAAAAAACTCATAGACACAAACAACAGTATGGTGGTTACTAGAGGGGGGAAGGGGTGGGAAGAGGTTGAAGAGGGTTAAGGGGTTCAAATATATGGTGATAGAAGGAAACTAAACTTTGAATGACAAGCACACAATGCAATGTACAGATGATGTATTACAATATTGTATAGTTGAAACATATAATCTTATCAACCAGTGTCACCCAATAAATTTAATTTAAAAAATTAAATTTTTTGAGCTACCAAAATTTTATGCCTAAACTCATTCTTGTAAGACTATTGAAAGCCAAAGAAAAGAAATTGGATTAATGATTAAAAGCCATCCTAGAGTATCCAGAGTAGTGCCAATTGCTGAGGCAGAGAGAAAGAGAGAGAGCTGCTTGGGAATGGCAAACCCACTTTAACAACAAAAACAAAACCTCCCACAAAGAAAAGCCCAAGTCCAGATAGCTTTAACAGGTGATTTCACAGGCGATTTTTAAGAAGAAATAATACTAACCATTCACAACTTATTTCTGAAAATATATTAAGAAGGTAAAATTTCCAACTCATTCTATAAAGCCAATTATCCTGCTACCAAGGCCTGACAAATCACAGAAACAGAACAATACAGGCCAATATTCCTCATAAACAGAAATGCAAGAATCCTTTTTAAAAATTAGCAAAATGAATCCAGAAACATGTTAAAAATGATTATCCACCATGACCAAGTGAGATTTATCTCGGTAATGCAAATTTAGTTTAACTTTCAAAAATCAGTTATTGTAATAAATGATAATAGAATGAAAGAAAAACACATTTGACAAAATTTAGCTGTTATTCATGATGTTATTCAAAATTTAGCTGTTATTCATTGAAGAAGTTTCTTTCTATCACTAGTGATAGAAAGAAACTTCTATCAACAAACTAGTGATAGAAAGAAACTTCTTCAATCTGATAAAGGACCTGGGAGTGGCTACAGGAATTGACTGACGTTCAGTCAAGAGAGAAATTGTTTGGGCGATAGAATTGTTCTAAAACTGTATTGTGGTTATGGCTGCACAACTTTAAATATTTACAGAAAGTCATTTGATTATATACTTAAAATGCAGGCATTTATATTACATAAATTTTGCTTTAATAAAGATAAAAATTTAATAACCAGCAACGGGTAGGTGGTGAGAAGGTATAGATAAAACAAGTTAGGCAGTATTCTGATAATTGTTAAAGCTAGATTTTAGATGATAACAAGTTATTAAACGATTTACTTTTATGTATGTTTGAAATCTATCACAATTAAAAAATTGGGTTTTTTTTTTTAGATTGAAGCACTGGGGAAAAACCAGCTTGTGGCTTGGGGAGGGAGCATAATAATGTCCTTCTTCCTCTCCTTTGCGAAGCACCTTAAGTTTCTAAATGTTTCATGTAGTTCTTCCTTTGGTTAGTGCATTCGATGCTACTATTTGAAGAGAGGAAGAAAGGCATTATTATCTCTGCTATGGAGATGAAGAAACCACAGTCCAAGGTGAACAAAAATAAGGAAAAAAGCTAAGGACAAAGTCTGAGTGCCCAGTGCTCTGTCCACTGCGCTGTGATGCTTCTTGCACTCCAGTCCTATGACAAGGCTGGACTGAAACTAAATTGTATAGTGGATAAGATTTTTAGTGTCATCACAATATCCCACCCCTCTGAGAACTCTTACTCCTTA
>NW_011888813.1:3003194-3015617 GCF_000151845.1 Pteropus vampyrus
TGGAAATAGAGAGAAAAGAAGATTTAGAATATAATATGGAGGTAGAAAGGGGAATGAGAGGAGTCAAGAATGGTCCTGTTCAGAGTCACATTATGTCTTTTATGGACCCTAGGCACTTTTGCCTTTGTGGGCCCTTCTATCATGAAACTAATATTCAAAATTATATTTTATGACTGCATTTGTATAAAGATGAATGTAATCCAGGCTGGATTATATTGTTTTTACTTCTGATTATACAAGAAGTTAAAATATTGTCATGGGTCCCTCGAAGTATCATGGGCTCTAAGTGCTGTGCCTAATGGACCATGGCTCCATTTTTAACATAAAAGAACACAAAGTTTAGTAGAATAAATTCAAAAATAAAACTTCAATGCATATTAGCTATCACATTATTATTGCAATTATTATATGCTAGACATGTCCTATGCTTCCTAACATCTGTGAATTTGCTCATGTTGCTTCTTAAATTCTTTACCTGTCAAAAAACTCATCCATCCTTTAATGCCCAGAACAAATGCTAGCTCTTTCATTAAGTCTTTCCTGATTCCTCAGCTGGTCTTGATCTTTCTCCTCTCTGCCCCCACAAGTCCATACTCTCATGGCTCTAATTAGAGGTCACATTTGATTTATGCTAATTTATGTACTTTTCTTTCTTATAAGCTTTTTAGCTCTTTTTAGTTGGTGGTGATATACCTTACATCATGGCTGTACCTATTACTGAGCCTAGCCACATGACTTACAGAGTCTCAATAAATATTTGTTGACTTAAATATCAAAGAAAACAGCCAGTCAGCCAAGGAGTCTCAACCCAAGCTTGTTGGGATGAGACGGATGAGACTGGTCTCCAGTATTGCTGCCTAGACCCTGGCACATAATTGTTTTGAGACCATCTATTAGGCAACAAAATGCCAAAAAGAAGAATGTCAATTGTGGCTCCCCATTTTGCAAAGGATGCTGTCAGGCTCCTAAATAATAACTTTATGGAGCATCCATCCAAAACACTATCTGGAGTGTAGAAAGAAACTCGTACCTTGTTGACTCCTAGAACCGTAAATCTAGAGCCTTGGCTAATCTCCATCACAGTTAATGATGACTGTAATTTATGGCAGTTCAAAGATAAAGATTCTGATTAGAATAGGAAGGAAATTATATTCTGAGTAAATGGAAACATTATTCATTTAGATAACATTGTACTAATGCTTATTTTCTACAAGGCATTGTGCTTGGCACTGTAGAAAATACGAATAGATGTCAAACAAATCTTTGTTCTCAATGGGACTTTTCCATAGCAGGGACAGAGCTGGAAGAAAAAGATACTGGTGGAATGACAAATGTGAGGTTGGCTCTGTCTGTGTCCTCAATGAGAAGAAGGCATTATTTAGCTCCAGCATAAAACTTGTGTATGACCTTGAATGAATCAGCCCATATTCCTGAACTTCAATTTCTTTCTCTGGAAAAAGCCTACTTCTTTGTCTACCAGAATGCTGGATGGTTTCATTACTTAGTAAATATAATTATTTCTTTGCTTTTAAATAATTCGGTTTTTTTATTGTTCGGTTTTCAGTTAAATATAGGAATTGTATTTCAATTTGCAAGCTATCATTTTAAGAAAGGAGAAAGGAAGTGATGTCTCAAATTAACAAATAACTATAATTTAAATAATTAATTTATATATTTATCAGCAATTATTTATTAAGCACCAGCTAAGAGCAAGGGATTTCGATCAGTTTAAACCAATGTTTCTCAGTTGGTGGCTACAGTAGCCCCCTTTTCTATGGATTTTGCTTTTTGCAGTTTTAGTAATCTGCAGTCAGTTGCGGTCCAAACATATTAAATTAAAAATTTCAGAAGTAAACAATAAGTTTTAAATTGCATGCTGTTCTGAGTAACATGATGAAGTTTCCTGCATTCCATCTTCATCCTGCCTGGGACGTAAATCATCCCTTTGTCCAGCGAGTCCACGCTGTATATGCTCCCCACCCATCAGTCACTTCGTAGCCATATTGTCAGAAGGTCAGTAGTCACCTAATGCTATGTTACAATGCCTACATCATTCACCTCACTTCATCTTACCACATAGGCACTGTGTCATCTCACATTATCACCAGAAGGGTGAGTACAGTATAGTAAGATATTTTGAGAGAGACCACATTCATATAACTTTTATTATAAAATATTGTTATAATTGTTTTATTATTGTTGTTAATCTCTTACTGTGTCTAATATAAAGTAAACGTTATCATAGGTACGTATGCATGGGAGAAAACAGTATGTATAGGGTTCAGTACTATCTGTGGTTTCAGGTACCTACTAGAGGTCTTGTAATGTATCACCCAGGGATAAGGAAGGACTATTATATTGTGTCCCTTATGGAACATTTGACCATGTCTGGAGATATTTATGGTTGTTTATTATGTGTTATGCTTTCTGATAAGTAGGCATTTTTTTTTTCACACAGTTCCCTTCTCTCGGAAGACCTGCCTTAGCATCTTTTCTTAACCAACCTTTCCCTATTGAAATAACCATGACAATTAATTTTCAACTGCAGATATGAAGAAGAGAGTCATGAAATTTTAGGCCAGATAATTCTTTGTTGGATTGTCCTGTGTACTATAGAATGTTAACAGCATCCTTTACCTCTACTCACTAGATGCCAGGAGTGCTCCCCTAGTTGTGAAAACAGAATGTCTCCAGACTCGTCAAACACCCTCTGGGGTGTGCAGGGCATAGTCACATCCAGGCGAGGACAACTAGAGTAGAGAAAGTAGAAAGAACTAAGAGGTATGGCAAAGTTTTGTAGAAACAGACCCTTGTATGCAGTGCTATGAGGAGTAAAGCCATGCTGTACACTTTATCAAAAGCCTTAAGAAATGCTCACAATCTTTGAGATGTTAATTCTACTTCTAGTGAATCTACCTCAAGGAAATATTCCTAACTTATATTATTTTGAAGTGGCTAATTTTTCCTGAGCAAACAGGTAAGTAAATTCCAGAATAGCTACATTATAGAATATTATGCAAACACTGAAATATATGTTTAAAAAGAGGTTTCGCTAATGTTGAATGAAAAAAAGTTAGTTGCTAAACAACAATACTCAGTAAGACAAACAAAACTAGAAGGCAATACATCAAAAAATTTAATAGTATTTTTATATTGCATATTTTGATTTTTGTAATACATAAACATAGTCAAATTTGTTCTTTTTTATAAATCCAAGCCAATATGAAAAACTGATGGGGGTATTATTGGTAACATCTCTGTAATGAGGAATTGAACATTTCAATGCTTTCTTCAACTCTCTTATGACATTGTTTTGAAAAAAGGATATTAGTTCTATTATTGGCTTTCTGTTTATTGGTACAAAAAAAAGCAAATAATCAGTAGTCAGTCCTCTTTATGCCCCCAAATTTGGTATCCAAGGCAAACCATTGATGAAATGCATTCACATTTGAATTATGTTCACCCCACAGTCAATCCCAGGTTTATTCCAAAAGCTTTTTATGTGTGATGTGAGTTCTTATTCATTTTGTTCCAATGGTGGGACTCTCTTCAGAAAAATGTCCTATAGTTTTGCTGAGTAAGGATAGGGCTTGCCAGGAGAAAATCATCACTTTACAAATATGAAATGTTCATAAAAAAGACAGCTTCAGTAACTCATTCCTCAAAGGAGAGGTTGATTGTGAGGTTCCAGAAATTAGAGTGTAAAGGTGTAACTTCTAATGCCTGTAGCAAACACCGTTTCATAAAACATGTAAATATTTATTGTCATCAGATATTCTGTTTTTTTAGATGCTCATTTTTGAACAACTTGGAATCGAGCAGGAAGATTTTTAAAAAGATAGTATTAATGTATGGGAGTTGTTTTTATAATCTGTTCAACTTTTTTTCATATTGATAGGCAAAAATAGACTTGAAAAGCATACACACAAACACACACATACACACACCAGATGTGACCTGCTTAAACTAGCTGCACTTGAAAGTATAATTTATTACTTTCTTTATATAGTCATACTTCATTTACTCGGTGTAGTAGTACTTTGAAAACTGATCTTTTCCTTAGCTATGCTGAGTTTGCATGTAAATGGACACATCAAAATATCCATGTTTTTCTTACATGTCATGTGAAAGTGACAACATCCTTTCTTTGTGGTTTTGGTTAGCATTTACACATCCTTCCCAAAACACCGCCAGAGAATGTTATTTTACCGAAGGGAATGCAACGATATCCTCCGCATGTGACATGCTCTACTAAGGATGCTGCCCAAGAAAATCAGAAAGCTCACTGTGAAAGCAGAGTACATCATTTTCAGTAAGAAGCTACAGCCACTGCTTAGATTCACCCCCTCTCTGACACAGTGTACAAAGATTCATCTTTTTCCATTCTTAGTGGGGTTCTACCAGATGTGCAACTGGCTGAGCAGTAGAAGAAATGATATGAAGATGCATAATTATCCAACTTGGGCACAGTAATGGTTTTAGTGCATGTTTCAATCCTCCTTCCCATCTGACTGCCTCTCCTTTTTCACAGGTACCTTCTTTTGAGCCCCATCCTTCTGTCCAAAGACATGTGAAAGGAGGTGTGTTTCAGCACAGGAGCAAAGGTTGGAGAATCATTATTTTGGATTAGTCATGATGAGCATTTTATATCCATCATTCATCGAGCTCTTGCATGTAAAGTGATAAGCACATTGCTAATCTGAAGTTTTATGCCATTAAATTTTTGAAACAGCTTTATAAAATCAACTCTATTATCCTACCCTCACTTTACATATTTAGAAAATAGCACAGAGACACTCAAGTTCTCATAGATGCAATAAATGGGATAAGCTGAAATTTTAAGAAGCATTTGTTGAGTCTCTAGAGGAATTACTTAACCTTTCTGTGTCTCAGTGACAAAATTCTAAAATAATCTAGAGTTTATAGCTATTTTGTCACTCCAAAGCACCATTCCCATCAGGTCAATTGAGTAAGGCCTTTACTGTACTTGATTTCATATTCAAATGCTCTTTAGCTGTATTAAAGAGTCCAATAACGAGCCTCCAAATATGTGGCTATAGACCTAAATTATAGTATGGATTCTACATACTAAGGATGTGCCTTTAAGAGGATGTTTCAGACACAAAGAGGCCAGAGAGTTTACACTGAAAAAGAGACCCACATTGGAGGGTGAAAATTCACACATTTGAAATAGTGACTGAAATCTCAGACATTGTAGATTACCATAAGAATAACTTTGACTCTAAGGTGTGGTTCCCAAGACTTATTCACAGAGCTAACTTTACCAAAATATGAAGTTGAGGTGTCACTATAGCCATCCATTCTTGTCTCCTCTTTCTATTTTAGTATATTCCTTCTTCTCAAATTATTTTTGCCAAGACATGAGGGATTTCAATGGTTTGTCACTTATACAAATATTCGCATTTAAAAAATGGACCATGTGATAATGCAATTTTGAAACAAAGGAATACATTTTTAGCAATAAGACTTTAGGCATCTGTCTGGCATATTGGGGGCAAGGAATTTCTCAGGGCCTTACAAATTACTACCTACTCAGACAATAAAAGAAAGCTGAAATGATTAGACTTTCTATGCTCTTTTCCCCCCAAAAAAACTGTCCTTAAGAAAGTTTTTAGACACAGAAATTAACCAATTACCTTATCTTCTCCAGCCTTCAAATTCCCCTGAGCCCTTGATTTACATATTTAACTTCCCACTACAAGTCTTTGCCTAAATATTACACAGATGCCTCAACTCCATGTTCAAAAGAATGCAGTGTTTCTACCCCTAAACCTGACCCTCTTCTTGTTTCTTATCTTCTGATCATGCCACACAATAGCCTTCAACTCTTCTTAGGCCCTCGATGACTCAAACTGATGTTTCTCAGTTCTACTTCTGAAAAAATACCTTACACCCTACTGTTCCATTGTCATTGTAAAGTCTCTGTTAAAGTCTTCATCATATCTTGCTTGGATTTCTGAAAAACTTCCTAAGTCACTTTCTTTCAATCTATATCCCATATTTCTGCTAGACAACATTTATAAAATAGAGTTGGTCATATTATTCTTCTGCTTGAAGATATTTATTCTATCGGCCACACCAAAGTCCAAACTTCTTCCTGTGAGTCAAAGCTGTTTAAAATCTGACCTCATTTACTTCTCTTTCCCACATGGGTACACTCTTTACTGTTTTAATAGTCCCTAAAACTCAAGTGTGAAAAACTCTAAGTTTTCTATCTTTCTTATAATTGAATTAAATTTAGTTCTCAAGTGACCATTTTCACTCTGTACAAAGTCTTAAAATTTCAAAGTAAACTCGATTATTTCTGGGATTTTTTTTTTCTTGTTCCCGTTCAGTAATTTCTTAGTCACTTCCAGTTTAAAACATGACACAATTTGAGATTTTCTCCTTCTTAAGTCCCTTCAGAGTGGTCCCAGTTCCCCCTCTTCATGGGCCTGATTTTACCCCTCTGGGTGGTTCAACAATTCCCTTACGTTACTGAAGGGTAAGCAGCCCACTTGTTCTCTATAGTCATGCTAGCATCTGTAACTCTTCATCCTAGTTCCGAGCTTAAACGATGCCTCATGCTTCTTTGGCAGGTGACAACTGATCTATCTGGCAGTTTGACTCCTATGCAGCTTCCCGGCATCTAAATTCCAACAAAGATGCAACTAAATCCTCATTCACTCCATGTGGATGATCTCAGCCCCTACTATGTATGCTCTGTAGTCTTTTGATTGGTATATTAGCTTTTCCTCCCACCTAATACATAGATTTTGCTCATAGCTTCAGAAGACATAAAATATTCTCAAAGTCTCTTGAGGACCATAGGAAATTGAGGAAGAGATCTCTTGGCTAGATATCCATGCTACCACGTCTTTTACCCTTTATATATTGGGTTTATCAGGATCTAGGAGAGCGATTATCAGATCAGAACTTAGAAGGTAAAAATTGTGTTAAAAAGGCCACTTTGAGAGGAGTTGTGACTTTCATTGTAAGAAGGCAGCAAGCCAGAGGTACCATACAGGGAAACACCTACCTGATTTACTATCTCGGTTTCCTCCTTCTCCTTTTTCCTGATCTTCTGTCAGGCATCTCTATTGGCCACACCACACCAAAAGCCAGAGGGCTAGAGATCTCTTTGATTTAATATGCATATGTCATTGTTTGGGACAGAGTGGGGAATAAAGAGCAAACAGAGAATGTAAAAGAGCAAGCAGAAGATGTCCAGCAAAAATGGTCATGGGTTTATAAGGTGGTATGGATGAACCTGTCAAATCCTTTTTTGCATATTCTCATATGGCAGGGAGGGTGGGGGAGGCATCTTAAAATAGAGAAAGTAGAGCGTGAAGAAAGTAGAGGCAAAGAGGAATAGTTCACATTTTTCCCATTTCACAATTTGCTTAAGAGTGGCTCTTTCCAGAATACACTAATCACTCAGTGAGTAGCCAATAAGTAATTACTAAGTTTAGTTTATCAAAACAAAGAAAATCTAATACAGAAATATGTTATTGGTCTCTTTGCACCAATGCTATAGGGAATCTTCATATAAGTCTATTTTATTTTGCCAATGAAACTAGTATTAAGGATACAATGAAATATTATTATTCTGTGTCGTATTGTTAGCCTCTTTCCATAGAGTAATTTTCCTAATTTCCTACCTACTTTTTGTAAAGAGTTAAAAGAAGATTGATATTTCTCTTTTGTTGCACTGTTCTGTTTATTCAAGAAGGGCACTCCAATGGCAGGACTGTGTTCTGCAGGAGTCAATAAGCAAGGGAGAAGGAAGCCTTCATTAGTAAATCTTCTGGAAGGCAACTATTGTTCTGAGATTGATCTTAATAAAGATTAACAAATGCAAATCGAGTATACGTTAGTCACTTACATACATCAAAGACATGTGAACTATGAACGGACATCTGCGAGATCCTGTCCCCTCTCTCCCTGCGTGGCAGACTCACTTGCTCTGTCTGGGTTTCCAATATGGAGCTACTGGGGATTTTTGGTTTTTTTTTGCAGTGGGGGCAGAGGTTGTTGTTTTTGTTTCTTTTTGTTTCTCCTACCTGAATTCTCTACTAAGGAAGAGCAAACTTCTTAGGAAATAAGTCACCACGTCATCCACTCTTGACTGTCTATTTCCAAATGAGGAACATTGACTGTGGAAGTTCAAGCCAAACTAAAGCTAAAGGTAAAGGTCACGTTCACTCAGCTGCCTATTGGCAGGGAGAATAATCCTAAACCAAATGACCTGCCTGATGCAGTAAGTGTCAGTGGTAGTCTGACCGAAGAGTTTAGTCCACAGCAGGAGGGAAAACCCAATGACCAAGTTATCCACCTAAAAGTAAGATTTGCAGTGTTGAAGTTACATATAAAAACTGTAGCAGCCTACAAACAGCCAAGCAAAAATCACCAAGCTGATGTTGAATATAAACATTTTTGGTGTGAATTAAAAAACATTTCATACTACATTTTTTTTTTCTTTTATAGCTTTTAAGAAGCAGCTCTCTAAGAGGATTTACCATTCCCCGGGTGAAAAAACTCATAACTCTAAATAATTTTTTTTTTTAAAAAAAAGCTCTTCAGTTTCCAAGAAGAAAAGAGCACCAGACTCCAGCACATGAAAAGCTACTGGGAAGTTTTAGCTGATGTCGTCCTCTTCTCTGTGCAGGTGGCAAGAAGATTCCTTTTGCCTCCACCTCGCCTGTAACTGGGGACAGGAAGTTGTTTCTAAGAGAGGAGATGGGCACCATTCTTCCAGGATCCCTTGGGAGACATACCTTACATAAATGACCACTCATGGTGAGCTGGAAGATGCTGGGGCCTATGGTGGGGTTTGGTCATGCAATCTAAATGACTAGGAATTCGAAGAATTGTTTGAAACTACCCCCTGAGCCCCCATTTTTCCACCTCAGATTCAGGGATTGAGGGTCAGTAGTGAATCCCGCCCAGGCTCACACAGCTCTCGTTCTGGTGTTTCAGGGGTCACCTATGCATTCTGTAAATGTGTATACAGGACAGGATGTGGGATCTAGGGCACTCATAAGAAGCCTGTCCTGTTGCTATTTTAACCAAGTCACAGCTGTAGAATAGAGGAAGAAAAAAATATATAAGGTTATTCAGGGAGTTTTGCCAATAGCGAATTAATCTATGAACATGTAAATTTTCCTCTCCCATTTGAGCCAAGGTACCAGTATAGAGACATTGAGGATGGTACCTGCAGAAGACAGTGGATTTTTTTTTTTTTTTTTTTTATTATAGAGACATAAATCTCATTGGCCAAGAAGAAGAAATCCATGTGCTACTAAGAGAACAGCTCCCTTGTCACAGATGGGGCAGACAGCAGCTGCTAGCACTAGGGCTTATGTAAGGCACTACTCTCAGCCCTGGGGCTCTGGTGCCCAGTTTCCAGCCAGGATCCAAGGGGTCAGCGTGCCAGGTGAATGAAATCCTGCCTTTGTTTGACTGCCCCAGAGTCTCTTGCGCTGGGACGTTCCGTGCAACAGAAACCCACACACGCTTATTATACAGAAACCCAGGAGGGGAAGAGGAAGGAGGCTTGTAAGTGCCAAAGGCAGTGGCAAGAAACTGAATAGGCAAGAACTTTCTCCTGGCCAAGTCAGCAGCGTGTCCCAAAGTCTCAGAGATTCCACAGTCTCTGAGGATGGGAGAGAGCATTCTAGAAAAGCAATCCGACTACTATAACACAGCACACACATCAAAAATAGCACAGTTTTTAAATGCAAAGCTATGTACAGAGGATTTTTTAAGTGTTTTAAAAAGACATTTTTATATAGGTTTCTAATTATATGTGCTAACTAGATAGAAAGCTGTTGGGTCCCTACTAGACATAGACTATGTAACACAATAATGATATTATTGAGCCACCACATTGATGAAAAACAATTAAACTTTTAGGTGATATCATGTAAATTGTATATTTTTATCATAAAGTAGTAGAGAAATAGAAAATAAAGGAAAATATTAGTTACACTATCACTAATTTAACTCAATCACCATTATATAATAGAGTCTTAATGAGAAGATATTCTCAAATGATACATCTGATAAAGGGTTAATATGTAAAATATATAAAGAACGCATACAACTTAACACCAAAAAAAACCAAACAATTCAATTAAAAAAATGAGCAGAGGACCCAAATAGACATTTCTCCCAAGAGGCCATACAGATGGCCAACAGACATATGAAAAGATGCTCAACATCACAAATCATCAGGGAAATGTAAATTAAAACCACAATGAGATATCACCTCATACCTGTCAGAATGTCTATTATCAATAAATCAACAAACAACAAGTGCTGGTGAGGATGTGGAGAAAAGGGGACACTTGTGCACTGTTGGTAGGATTATAAATTGATGCAGCCATTATGGAAAACAGTGTGGAGATTCCTCAAAAAATTAAAAATAGAGCTAATATGACCCAGCAGTTCTAGTTCTGGGTATTTATCTGAAGAAAACAAAAACACTAATTTGAAAAGATATATGCACTATGTTCATTGCAGCATAACTAGTAATAGCCAAGATATAGAAGCAATCTAAACGTCCATCAATAGATGAATGTATAAAGAAGATGTGGTGTATACACACACACACGCTGGAATATTATTGAGCAATAAAAAAGAATAAAATCTTGCCATTTGTGACACCACAGATGGATCTAGAGGGTATTAGGCTAAGGGAAATAAGTCAGACAGAGAAAGACAAATACAGTATGATCTCACATGTGGAATCTAAAAAAAGAAAATAAATGAAAAAAAACAAAACAGAAATAGACCCATTGATATAGAGAACAAGCTGATGATTGCCAAAGGGGAAGGTGTGGGGGATGGATATTAAAAGAACAAAAGTTTGATTGAGGTTAAGCTTATTGGTATTTACAAACACTCAATAATATAAATATTAAAGGAGGCACAGTAAAACTTGAATCCAGCAAAATATCTGATAATTTTTGAAATCCTATGGCATGCCTGACACTGCAGTATTTATTATTATTATTATTATTATTATTATTATTATTATTATTATTATTATTACACATCAAATAATCTGTGTCTCTCACCTTTAAATATAAAGTAAACAACATGACAGATTCGTATGTGCAAGACCTTCCCATTTTCGTTGTCTCTTTGTTATGTGTTAGAACGCCTGGAGATACCACTTTGTGTCAAGTTTGTAGTGGCAGAGCTTTAACATGAGATGTAAAAAAATAATTAGACTCAAAAGGCAAGCAGTCAGGGAACAGCACGAACAGCAGGGACCTGTAAGTTAGCTGGTTAACAAGGAGTTTCTGACCCTCTACTCAGTAAGCATTAGATTCAGTGCTGTGAGAAATAAAAGAGAACATTGAAAGTCCATGCTCTTGAAGGGTTTTCTTCTAAACACAAACACACACATGGGAACTGACTTGGGGAGACTTACAAGGAAACATGGGAAATTAGCATACTTCAAACTGATTTTAGAAAATACATACATCATTGAAGAGCCACCAAGCTTGGGTGGTGTTTGTCCCAAGTCTCTCAGAGAGAAAGGAAAGGTATAGAGAGTTGCTCATTTCATTGGGAAGTCACATCCTTCACTCTGCACTTTATTTCTGTATTTCGAAGGTTTTTCTTCTTAACTGCAATTAAAAGTTTAATCTGAGAGCACTATTCCCAGACACACTGTTGTGACTAGGTCCTGCATAAACACCTGAAGAGAAATCTTAAGTGACTTAGTGCTGCTGGCAATGGATTTTCATTCCTCCTACACAGTTCCAGAGTCACTCTTTAGAAGGCCTGTCTAGCCATGATTGGTGGCACAAGTAACAAATGATGGGATTTTCAAGTGCTAAGAAGTCTTTTTTTTTTTTCTTTTGGGATAGCTGCAGTTTTAAAATAAATGAGAAATTTGCCAATGCTTTTGGCTTGAATTTAATTCTACAAATATATATATTGAATTGATACCATGGGCTTTGGAGGAGATGGTCTGTGATCCATCCCAGCTCCGTGAGATAGAAGTCTGTAGTAAACAATACTGGGAGCATCATAAGGGCAGTAAGTAGTCTAGGGTACCTAAGGTCTTCTGGAGCCATTTGCAGAGAAGTTCTCCCTTTCCTTGCAAAACGAGAACAGGATAGAAGCATTTACAAATTACTGGGATGAGAGACCAGACAATACATTTTCACCAAAATATATTGGTGAAAACATTTTTAAAATGTTTTAAGACTTTGGGTGATGACCACACAATAGAGTATACAGATGTCATATTATAAAGTTGTACACTTGAAATTTATATAATGTTATTAAACAATATTACCCTCATAAATTCAATAAAAAAATAAGATAAAATCTGTCCTAAAAAAATATCAAGAATGCTAACTTCATCACTTCTGAAAAGTATGTTTTAAACATTAAAAAAATTAT
>NW_011888813.1:3016437-3023370 GCF_000151845.1 Pteropus vampyrus
TTTTCTTTTGGGATAGCTGCAGTTTTAAAATAAATGAGAAATTTGCCAATGCTTTTGGCTTGAATTTAATTCTACAAATATATATATTGAATTGATACCATGGGCTTTGGAGGAGATGGTCTGTGATCCATCCCAGCTCCGTGAGATGGAAGTCTGTAGTAAACAATACTGGGAGCATCATAAGGGCAGTAGTCTAGGGTACCTAAGGTCTTCTGGAGCCATCTGCAGAGAAGTTCTCCCTTTCCTTGCAAAACGAGAACAGAATAAAAGCATTTACAAATTACTGGGACGAGAGACCAGACAATACATTTTCACCAAAATATATTCGTGAAAACATTTTTAAAATGTTTTAAGACTTTGGATGATGACCACACAATAGAGTATACAGATGTCATATTATAAAGTTGTACACTTGAAATTTATATAATGTTATTAAACAATATTACCCTAATAAATTCAATAAAAAAAATAAGATAAAATCTGTCCTAAAAAAAATCAAGAATGCTAACTTCATCACTTCTGAAAAGTATGTTTTAAACATTAAAAAAATTATGTTTTTAAACATTAACTAGAAGTCAAAGGAGAGAAAATCCCTGAAAGACTATGTGCATTTTTTTCTTCCTAAATCTCTAAAACATCATCTGCACATTTGTTTCTAGCTTAATTTGTGTAATTTCAAAATTATGATTTCTCTTTACCACTTCGAAATAATTCCAATAAGGATTGTATTGATGAGCTAGAAATCGTTTCTTCTTCTCTGATAAGAAATGCAATGCTCCAACTCCATGTTCTGTTTTAGACTTCTCACTTGCATTTTTAAAAGAGAATGTTTACAATTCTTGGTACTTTATCCATTAGCAATTACAGTTGCTAATAGCTCATAAATAACAGCAGTACACTGAGAACCACTGTGTTAGAGGACTGGGCTCCTCAGTCCTGTCCTGAAGGGCAGAAAGCCAAAGAGAAAGAACAGCCTTGAGAAGCGAGAGAGCTTCAGTTAGCCTGTTTCAGAAGCTAGGAAAATATAGATGAGCCCAATGCCCTGAAAAGACAGCAGGAAATATATGGAAATATCAGAGGTTTTTCCTATTAGAAAAAGAGAAGTGACACCCTTTTAGCAAATTAATGCAATGTCTGATATGTCTGCACACAGAGACAGAATCCAGTGTAATATCACAGAGTAGTAATCATGATTAAGGCACAGTGGTATATATGAAACAGAACATAAATTAGAGTTACCTAGCTACTTCTAAAGCAATATCTAAAGGTATGAACCCAGCAGAAGAGGACTAAAAATATAGAATGAATCAGTGTGGAACAAATGTAGCCAGATTGGTACTAAGAATTTGTTCCTATAGAGTTCAATAGTTCTTTAGTGAAGAAGAATCTATGATTAAATTAAAATCACACTATTATTATTGTTTAAATCTTTTTTAAATTTTCCAATTATAGTTGACATACAATATTATATTAGTTTCGGGTGTACAACATAGTGATTAAACATTTATAACTTACAAAGTGATCACCCTGATAAATGTGACACCACAAACAGTTATTACAATATCATTGACTATATTCCCTATGCTGTACTTTACATCTCCATGACTATTTTGTAACTATAAATTTATACTTATTAATCCTTCCCCTTTTTTACCCATCTCCCCACACCCTTTCCATCTAGCAACCATCAAAATGTTCTCTGCATCTGTAAATTTGTTTTGTTTGTTAATTTATATTGCTTTTTAGATTCTAATTATAAGTGAAATCTTATGGTATTTGTCTTTCTCTGATTTATTTCAATTAGCATAATATGCTAAGGTCCATCCATGTTGTTGCAGATGGCAAGATTTCATTTTTTATGGCTAAGTAATATTCCATTATATATGTACCACTTCTTTATCCATTAATCTGTTAATGGACATTTAGATTGCTCCCAAATCTTGGCTATAGTACACAATGCTACAATAAACATATGGATGTATATGTCTTTTTGAATTCGTCTTTTGTGTTTCTTTGGATAAATTCCTAGAAGCGGAATTGCTGAGTTTTTCTTTGTCTCTTATTATAGCCTTTGTTTTATAGTGTTTTTTTTTCTGATGTAAGTATTGCTACCCAAGCTTTTTTTTTTTTTCTCATTGTCATGAAATATCTTTTCTATCCCTTTACTTTCAGTCTATACGTGTCTTTCAATACGAGATGAGTCTCTTGAATGCAGCATACATAAAGGTCTTCTTTTCTTATCCATTCAGCTACCCTATGTCTTTTGATTAGAGCATTTAATTCATTTACATTTATAGTAATTGTTGCTAGATACGTAGTTATTACCATTTTATTATTTATATCTTTTATCTCTTTCTTCTTCTTAAAGAAGTCTCTATAACATTTCTTATAATACTGGTTTGATAGTGTTGAACTCCTTTAGCTTTTTTTTTTTTTTTTTTTTGGTCTGGGTAGCTTTTTATCTGTCCTTTGATTTTAAACGATAGCTGTGGGTCCTATTTTTTCACCACTTTGAATATTTAGCGCCAGTCTCTTCTGGCCTGCAACATTTCTGTTGAGAAATCAGCTGACAGTCTTATTGGAGCTCCCTTGTAGAGAACTAACTGCTTTTCTCTTGCTACTTTTAAGATTCTCTCTTTGTCTTTAAACTTTAGCATTTTACTTATGATGTGACTTGTGGGCCTCTTTGCATTCATCTTCTTTGGGACTCTGCGCTATCTAGGCTTGTATGTCTACCTGCTTTGCCAGGTTAGGAAAATTTACCATCATTATTTTTTCAAATATGTTTTCAATTCCTTGCTCTTGCTCTTCTCCTTCTGGTATCCCTGTAGTACAAATGATTGATATTGTCCCAGAGGCTCCTTAAACTATACTCATTTTTTTTTTCTGCTTTTCTCATTGGGTATTTTCTGCTACCTTCTCTTCCAAATCGCTGATTCAGTCTCTGCTTCATCAAATCTATGTTTGCTTCCCTTGAATGTATTCTTCACTTTAGTTGTTATATTCTTCAGTTCTGACAGGTTCTTTTTTAGGTTTTTTATCTACATTTTTATGGTTCCTATCTCTTTGTTGAAGTTCTCGCTGAGATCATAGAATATCCTTATGACTAGTGTTTTGAACTCTTCATCTGGTAAGTTGTCTGTCTTCATTTGTTTAGTTCTTTTTCTGGAGTTTTATTATTTTCTTTTATTTGGGACATGTTTCTTTGTCTCCTCATTTTGACTGCCTCCCTGTGTTTGTTTCTATGTATTATGTAGTACTACTATGTTTTCTGGTGTTGGTAGAGTGGCCCTATGTAGCAAGTGTCCTGTGTGGCCCAGTGACATACTTCTCTGGTCACCTGAGCCAGGTGCTCCAGGTATGTCCCTTTTGTGGGTTGTGTGTGCCCTCCTGTTGTAGTTGACCTTTGATTGCTTTTGGCACATTAATGGGAGGGATTGACTCTCAGGCTGAGTGGTTGTGAGAACTGGCTGTGGAGGAGTTGTTATGCAGGAGTTGACCCCTGGATTTGCTTTAGTAGGGCTCTGGGACCTGCCAACTCCGCCCTTTGGGTGTATTGTTTGTGGAGGTGGTTGGGTGGTGCTCTGGTGTGATCTGAAGCTGGCCATCAGGTGTGTTGATTCTGGAACCTCTTGGAAGGGGCTCTGTTTCAGGCCAACTTCAGTAGCTGCCTGTGCCCTGCCTGGGGCCACTTGGTATAAGCTACAAAGTGATCTGCAAATGGTTGCCACATGTGCTGGGCTTGGAGTTGCCCGGGAGAGGCTAAACTGGAAACTGAGGCCAGCGGCCTCTAGTGCTGGGCTTGGGGCTGCTTAGCAAGAAGTACAGGGCACACCAGAGGCTGCTTGTTTGAGTTTCGTAAACCTTTGAGGGATTTTAGAAAAGTCCACAGAATGAGCCAAGGAAGGCCATTTGTACAGAAAAGCCACTGGAAGCTGCTTGGGTGAGCCTGCAAGTTGGGTGGGGCAAGGTCTCAGGAAATCACTAGGGAAGGGCAAATGTGCTAGCCTGGTCAACGGAGATTCAGATATGATACCTGTGTGCGCAGGCTGGGAGAGGGGAGGGCTCAACAAAGGAACAATGGCTTCTACTGGCACTCTGTCTGGATTAAAGGTGCCGTCTGCCCCTTGCCCTAAAGCCAGATGATTCAGTTCCTCTCTATATGTCTCTGGTGCCTTTTGAGCTGCTGCCCCAGCACTGGAGTTCAGAGCGAGTACATCTGTCAGTAAGTCCATGTGATTGAGAGGAATGCCTGGACCACCAGCAGACTGCCATCTCACTCAGCCACAATCTCTGCTGCTTTTCATAGTCAGAAGTTGTGGAGACTTTTTTCAAACACTGGAACCCTGGGCTGGAGAGCATGGTGTGGAGCTGGGACCCCTTGCTGCTCAGGGGGACCTCTGCATCCAAAATATCTCTCCCAATGTTAACTGCCATATGTGGGTGTGGGGCCAGCCCACTCTGCATCTCCACCCCTTTTACCAGTCTTGTGGTTTCTTCTGTATATCCTTGTTTATAGGATTTCTGTTCAGCTAGATTTCAGGCAGTTTTCAGGTAGTTGTCCTGTAGTTTACTTGTAATTTTGATGTGTTTGTGAGAGGAGGCAAGCACAGTATTTACCTATTCTACCACCTTGATTGGAACCTCCTATTATTCTAATTATAATTACTTATACAAAATTTTCTATCAACTGCTATTATTTTTAAAATCCAGTATAAGATTTCTCTAACTCATCTATATAAAGTATCAAAGTCCTAATATTTAAGGATTATAAAACTCTTGAATTGAGGTGAGCCTAACTAACGAATGGGTCATGATCTTGGTGGTCAAAAAGATCTACACTGAGTTTTTCATAATGACTATGTATATTTATTTATTTATTCATTCATTCCACAGATATTTTGAGGCATTTACTGTTTTAGATTCTAGGATGTAGCCATAAACAAGGCAGGTAAATTGTGCCCTTATCTGAACCCTAAATAGAAACATTCCTCTATATAGTTATGCCAAGCCAGGTTGCACGTGCTTCATCTTGCAACTTTCTGCAGTCTCCTTGGGTTGCAACTATCCCCACGTGTTAAACCAGATTTCCAACATATTTTTCAAGTCAAGGTACATTAGTTTTCTTTTTATACTATGGTGTGAGAAGAGAGCTACAACGAAGGTGTGAACAAAAACTTTCTACCCTCCGTAAACAAGGCGTTAGGTGACACCCAAGAAAAAATTAGGCTAATTAATTCTTTCTGCTCTGGCTGGATACATTTTTTGTGACCTCAGAGTGAAAACTAGGCCAGAAGAAAAGGAGGGAATTTTTATTAAGCATTCCCAAGCCAATCTCCTGAATGTCCTTGTTTTGTATTTTTTTGTTTTGTTTTATTTTTATGGAGTTTTAAACTCAAATCAGCAAAAGCAAACATGTAAGAAATGTCAAAAAGAAAAAAGAAATTTGGCTATAAAAAACACCAGATTTTTATAATAAAATAGTTTTCTACTTATGAATCCATCTATAATCCCCTTAAATGAAATAATCCTATTGTTGGATGATAGTCCAGATTTTGCTCTAAGTTGTGGACATATGACCTTTCAACGAATAAATCTTAGTGACACATAATCTGGGATACATTTGCCTCAACACACAATTGAGATGGAAATTGTCTTCATGTTTTTTGTTTTCTCTGGAAACTGAATTTTTTCTTTTTTTTAATAGGCCTCAAACTTAGGGTAACATAAAAGGTAATTGCATGTTCACAATTTTTGTTTTTACAGTATATAAATGTTAAGTATGTCTCTGGCATTCCAGAAACATTTGTATCATTTATAAAGGCAAATCTCTAGAAATGAAAGTACTGGGTACTGAAATAAATATTTTAGAGCTGTTACTGAGTCATATGATGTAATTCCTTTCATATATTGTATAAGCAGCAGATTTTGTGACACACTTATAACTTAGAACTGAATATGCAAATATAAAATGGAATGCTTTTTTCCTGGTATCATCTCAATAAATAATTGACCATTAACAATTTGAGTCACACTAACCTTTGTACTACATATCATACATGTCAACGATGTATATTAAAGTGTACTTAGGTTGAAATCCAACCCCTTTCCCTCATAAGCAGATTATTTTCTCTCCCTAAGATCAATATATTCAAGATTGGCTTGCCCCTACATTCCCATACCACACCCCTGACAGCAGGAAACAATTCTGTGATTAATGAGAGATGTGTAAACTACACCTCTGAAAATATTTCAGCATAGCCCTCTAGGTGGCCGTGACCAATCCATTGGAATGACCATAGAGGTGAAACTCTTCTGCCATTAAACAAAGAATAAACCCAATTGAGATGATGAATGAGGTTAGCAAATGCTTCTGCCAGGAACATTCATATAATTATGAAGTACAATTAGTTATTTGCTGAGCATTTAGAATATCATTACCTCTTTACTTAAAAAAAAAAAAGGCAATTAAAAAAATGTATGTCATAGTATAGTATAAGTCAAGAGTATTGCAACCTAGTTGAGGAGGCAAGATTAATATGTAAAAATGAAAAAAATGTGTTATTTATTGCATAGATAGGAAGAAGTGCTAAAGAAATTTTAAGCAAACTGAAATCAGTGAAGTCTGGAATTATAAGTAAAATTTTCATAGATGAAACTTGAAATAGAATTTAAGCTGAATAAGTTTTAACTAGAAAAAGGGGTTATAAGAGCATTCCAAGCGAGAGTGGGGAGGGAGAAGTCTAATAAAAAGCAAGGATGTGGGACTAGGTATGGAATAGTCATCAGAAAGCAAAAAGACTAGAGTCATAAGGAAGGAAGGGACATGGCAGAGAATCAAACAGTAAGTGGGAAATAAGAGAAAATGGGTCTAAAAATGCAGGACCAGAAACACAAACAGGCATATTTAGAGTTGATACAGAAAGCAAGGAG